>NC_022010.1:21160444-21161229 GCF_000317375.1 Microtus ochrogaster
ATGACCAAAAGCAACTTGAAGAGGAATGTGTTTCTTCCATCTTTTAGGTCACAATTCATCATTGTTTGAAGTCAGGGCAGGAACAGGGAGCAGAAACAATAGAGGAATACTTCTTTCTTACACATTCCAGAAGTACCTGCCCAAGGATGGTACCACCCTTAGCAGACTGGGCCCTCTCTCGTTAATTAATAATTAAGACACTCCATACCTCTAAAATGCCTACCAGCCTATCTGATCTAGGCAATTTCACAATCAAGGTTTTCCTCTCAGATGACTCTAGGCTGTGTCAAGTTGACAATTAAATCTAACTAGGACACCTCCCATGTCTCAGAAGCTTCAGAAGGGATACTGTGATGTTGACTTCATTGGCTCCATTTATAAAGAAGGAAAAGCTAGGTGTGGTGGTGCCTGCCTTTAGTCCCAGAACCTGGGGAGCAGAGGCATTCAGATCTCAGACCTCTGAGTTTGGGGCCAGCTTGGCCTATGACCAGTTCCAGATCAGTGATGGCTACATAGTTAGACCCTGTTCTAAATAAAAACAAGTAAAAATGAACAAATATAAGGAATGGTGGCACATGCCTTTAATCTCAGCTTTCAGGAGATAGATGTAGGCAGATTTATGTGAATTTGAGGCCAGCCTGGTCTACATAATGAGTTTTAGGCCAGAGACCCTGTCTCCCCTTCCCCCCCCCAAAAAAAAAGTGGAAAGAGAACCAAGTCCAGAAAGTTGTCCTCTGACCTCCACATGGTTTTGTTTTGTTTTTTTTTGTTTGTTTTTTTTTTTG
>NC_022010.1:21161329-21169590 GCF_000317375.1 Microtus ochrogaster
TTTGGAGCCTGTCCTGGAACTAGCTCTGTAGACCAGGCTGGTCTCGAACTCACAGAGATCCACCTGCCTCTGCCTCCCGGGTGCTGGGATTAAAGGCGTGCGCCACCACCGCCCAGCTAAAATAATTTTTAAAAAAGGAAAATGGCCAGTATGGTGGTACATGCTTATAACCAGCAGTGTAGAGGTAGATAGGAGATTCACCCACAAGTTAGAGGCCAACCTGGGTTATAGCATGAATTTCAAGTATGGTTGAGCTACAGTATGAGATGATTTATCAAAAATTAGCATACAAAAAAGCATGGGCAATGCTTGATTGTGCAGGAAAATACAGCACTCTAAACCCCTCACTTCCTACCATGAAAACTGGATACAGGGATATGGGCCATCTCTAACCATAACTCTTATTAGTCATGGAAACTATAATTAAGTAAAATTCACAACAGCCTGAGCAAACAATACAGCAAGATAAGAGTGAAAACCACAGGATTTAAAGTTCCATACATTCACTGGCAGAGTGTTCCAGATTCCATCCCTAGCACCACTTACTCAAGTATGTTGACATCAATTTTACTCCCAGCACTGGAGAGGTAAAAAATCAGGAACTCAAGGTTATCCTCAGCTCCATAATGAGTTTGAGGCCAGCCTGAGCTGCATGAGACCCATTCTCAAAAAAGAAAGGAAGAAAGAAAGAAAGAAAGAAAGAAAGAAAGAAAGAAAGAAAGAAAGAAAGAAAGAAAGAAAGAGGTTGTATATAGTGCAATTGATAGCATGCATCCCTTCAGCCTCATATACTATGAAAGTGTGGAAATAAACTGATATGGGAATGTGGTACTGTTCAGGTGAATTCAAATTAGGTAAAGGAATGGATTATATTAAAAGGAAATAATGTTTAGGGAAAGGATTGAAAACAAAACTTTGCCATACCTTTCTTTACATGCAGAAAAAATCATGTGGAGCCAGGCATAATGACTATGTCTGTAATCTCAGCAAATAGTAATTAATTCATTATATATCAAAAGAGAACTTTGATACATATTTTTAAATATTTTTGAAGTTAAAAAATTCTATATAATAATATCTGAAAAAGTATATCAATATAACCATCCAATATTTAAAACAAAATTTAAAAAAACCAATAACAGTAAAGTTTTAAAGATATCAACAAAGAGAGAAAAATATATTTATACTGCATAAGATAATGCATGAACTTTTATTTATTGATTTTTAACTATGTGTATGTGTATCTGTATGTGAATTGGTACAGGAGAGTGCATGTGCATATATATTCTTTCATTTGTGTGTGTGTGTGTGTGTGTGTGTGTGTGCCTGTATGAATCTATGTGCGCCATGTGCATGCAGTGCCTGTGAAGGCCAGAAATGGGCATCAGATGCCCTAGAACTGGAGTTAAGACAGTGATGAGCTGCCTCATATGGGTGATGAGAACCAAACCCCGGTCTTTTTAAAAAGAGTAGCAAGAGCTCTTGGCCACCAACCCCAAGCTCTTCTGCATATACTCAGAGCTCTTACAGATTAATGGAAAGAAATGATCAGTTCTACTTGCCATACATGATGGTACATGCCAGTAATCCCATCACTGAGGAGGTATAGGCAAAAAGATTGGGAGTTTATGGCCAGCCTTGGCTACCTGAGACCCAATCTCAATAAACAACAAACAAAACTAGTAACAACCTTCTAAAAGTGGGCAAAGTCGATTTTTGAGCATACAAAGAGACAGCAATAAATATTGAGTTTGATTTTATCCAGTGTTGGCAGCGTTTACAAAAACACATTGGCAGGAGTTTAAATTAGAGGATTTTAATTGGGAAGTTCTCAATATCTATCCAAAAGCAAAAACAATTACATAAAGCTTGTGACCATTGAAATTACTCTGTTAGAATTTTTTCCAACAGATTCATTCTCCAAGTTAGCCAAAAACATAGTTGACGAAATTTTAGCAGAAAGAAACTAAACAGTCTTAGGTATCTGTGGCATTTTGGTTCTGTTTGCTACTGAGAATGAGGGGTAACAATATATGCTGAAGCAGAACACTTCCAAACTGGTGATGAAGGGAAAGGCAGACTGCCAAGCACACAAGTAAAAGAAAGGGTAGTTTCATGTCTCATGATCCAATACACAAGAGGCTGAAGCAGAGAGTTGCTACGTTATTCAGCAGCATAAGACTTGTAGGTCTGTTGTGTTAGTGGATTGTGTATTATTAGTTCACATGCCTTTTATGTAGTTTGTGTGCCTGTAGTTACTTATTATACTGTTGCATTGTAGAAAGGGACAAGGGAACTTTGAGGAGTAAAAGAATTAAGAAAGACTGTACTTTTTATCCTCTTGTAGTGTTTGGTTTTTTTTTTTTTTTTTTTAATTGGGGGTACCATCTTCAATCCCAGCATTTGGGAGGCAGAGGCAAGTGGATCTTTGCGATTTGGAGGCTAGTCTGGTCTACATAGTGAGTTCCAGAACAGCCATGGCCTAGGTGAGAGACTCTGCCTCAAAATACAAAACAAAAACAAACAAACAAAAGGCCTTGGGGCCTGGAGAGGTGGCTCAGTTGGTAAATTCTTGCTACAAAAGCTTGAGGGCCTGAGTTCAAATTTTCAGTACCCATGTGAAAAAGCCAGGTACTGCAACACAACTGTAATTCCAGAACTGGGGTATGAAACAGGTGGAATGATTGCTAAGGCAACTGGATTGAGATCAGGGTTCAGTGAGGAACACTGTCTCAAAAATAAGTCAAGAGACAGTTGAAGAAGATACAGGCATTGTCCTCTAGCTTGCACACATGGGCACACACACATACTTGATCATATAATTTTTAAAGTGGGACTTTCTTAAGACTTGTTTTTAATTATGTGTATATGTATGAATATGTGTCAGTGTGTGTCCAGGTACCTACAGGGGCTGGAAGAGGCCAGAAAAAAAAAAACCTGGAATTAATCACATGCACTTGGTAGCCACCTGATGTGGGCACTGGAAAATGAACTCTGGTCCTCTGCAGTTTTATAATTTATAATGATTCCCCCCCCCCCTTTTTTTTTTTTGGTCTTCTGTGACAGGGTTTCTCTGTAGCTTTGAGCATGTCCTGGAACTCACTAGGTAGACCAGGCTGACCTCGAACTCACAGAGATCCACTGCCTCTGCCTCCTGAGTGGTAACATTAAAGGCGTGCACCACCACCGCCTGGCTAAGGGTCCTCCCATTTTATAATAGACACACATGGGAAGTATTGGCAAAGCTTTTCTAGAGGTGACAGAAATTTGACTCTTTATTTTTTAAGCCATCATTTCTCCTATTTTGTACCCCCAGTTCATTGTGTTGAGCATATATTAAATTCATAGGATATAAAAATGATGAACTTGTTTTTAGATTTTTTTTTTTCGCTGCAGACACAGAGGAAAGCATGGTGTCTCTTGACTGGGACAGCATTTGGAGACCATGGGAATAGTAAACTACTCTCAGATATTCAGAATTCCCCCACCCCCATCCACTATGGTAGCATTTGTGCTCCACTTTAGAGGAAGGGACAGCTGTCACATCTGTTTAGGACATCCTTTATGCCAACAGATTCCTTTTCTGCGTCAGCAGAATGTAAATGTATCATTCTTCTTCCCAACTTAGGAAAACAATGAGTGTGTGATGATGCTATTTGATTTCTTTTTAATATCTGCTATCTCAGAACAAGTTTCATATAGGAGAACCTGCCACACATGTCAGGCCCTGCAGGGTGCACACACTTCACGTTGTATAATGTACATTCACAAAGGTGAGATGCAGAGACTCAAGCTGTCCTGGGAGGTGAGGCAGGGCCTCCCTGAGAAGAGTGCTGAGCAGTGGGGCTCAGGGCACACAGCCTATCTCAGTAGTCAAAACAAGATGACCAATTTGGCTTCATTTTCTCTCTCTCTCTCTTTTCCCAGAAAACTGCAAGAGACCCAGATGTCCACCACCTCAAAGCTGGAGGAAGCCGAGCACAAACTCCAGACTTTGCAAACAGGTTCGATGCTCTCCATCCTATTTGAAGACACATGTGGAAGATGGAAGTAGGCTGGGCAAGCATGGGCAGTCTCCTAGCCTGTTTCTAGCCCCTCTGCTACTTGTTGCTCCTGGGGATCCTGCAGCTAGGAATCTTGAGCCCACATAACTGAAGCCTGAATCCCAGGTTGCTCTACCTGACTGCATTAGTCACTGCATTGAGTTGCTAATGTGGACGTGGGTGGCTCTCCTGCCTTTTCCCTCCCTGCGCCAGCCATCCTTCCTGTTCTTCTTTCCAACAAACACTTCTAAATCACCAAACTGTCAAGAACTGTCATCTCATTTGGAACAATAATGGGGGTGAGGGGACTTAGTTCTACCCGAAATGAAGTTAAGAACTGTTATAGCAGAACCTTTAAATTCTAAAAGATACCAAAAAAGGTCATACCAAAGTTTGCCTTTCTTTTTTTGTTTCCTTTTCTGAGAAGGAAGCAGCATGGTATCTTTAAATGTGGGAAGAAAAATGAGAAGACATCATGATCCAACTTAGAACACAAATGTTACAGGGACAAAAAATAGTCACAACCAGTTTAACAGTCAAATGAATAAATGTCCAAAAACTGCAAACACCAAGCTACTGATGTAGCTCTGCAAAGGAGCTTTTGCTTAGAATACCATCAGTAAGGGACTGGGAACCTGCTCAGTGGTAGAGCACCTGCCTAGAATCTTCCATTGAGGGGCTCTAAGTTTGAGTTAATTGTAGAGCACCTGCCTAGTATGGGCAAAAGCTTTGGTTCAGTCTTCACCTTATACATGCATGTATGTATATACATATGTCTACATGATATATCACTTAAAAATTCTGGAAAATGAAGAAACAGTCCAGCAGAACAGTAAGTGAAGTAGCAGGAAGCTTTGAGAAGCAGTGTGGATCATAAGGGAAAGAGCTGACAATTTTTAACAGTCGGGGATTTGCAGATAAATCAGTGAAAGATAGTTTTGCCTATCATGCTGTCAGCGTTTTTTTGAAGCAGATAATACCATTGTTGCTGAGGATGTAGGAGCATGGTCACAGGCACTGTGTGGATGTGAATGGGAGAGTTGCCTCTTGAGGCTGGCTGGGTGTTATGTAGGGGCAAGCATGCTCAGTTCTTTACCAACCGCCTTACTTCTGAGTGTGTTAAAAGGAAAACTGATTGGTCTGCCTGTGACCTGACATGAAGAGACTTCCATCCTAGACCACTAAGGAAAAAGATGGGCCTCAGAAAATACTCTTAACCATCCCATTTATGGAGCTATTAAGATCTTCATGTAACCCAGGCTAGCCTGGGCCTCATGACCCTCCTGCTTCTGCCTCCTCAGTGCTGAGATAACAGGCATGCACCACTATGCCTTGCTCTTCAGTTCAGCCAGTAAATGAAGTTGACAGTCCATAGATGAGGTTTCTGCCCCTACCACAGAGCACACTCTTTTAAAATAAACTTTGGGTCTGTGTGGGTTTGTGCATGTGTACATACATATGAGTTGCAGATGGCTGAAGAGGCATTGATCCCTTTGGGGTTATAGACAGTTGTGAGTTATACAGCATGGGTGCTGGGAGCCAAGCGTGAGTCCTCTGCAAGAGCTTAACCTCTGAACCATTTCTCCAGCCCACAATAAAGTAAATAGAGGTATGTATTAAATAACAATTGAAAGTATAATAGGAGCTGAGGAGTTTGCTCAGGTCCATAGCACACAAACATAAGGATCTGAATTCAACCTCTAGAGCCCATGTAAAAAGCCATGTGTGGTAGACTATGCTTATAATCCCAGACCTAGCAAGGTGAAGACAGGTTGGTCCCTGAGCTCACTAATCTGCCAATCTTGCCCACTTGGTAAGTTCCAGGTCAGTGGGAGACCCTGCTCCAAAAACTGCAAGGTGGGTGGCGTCAGAAGAAGACTGAAGTTTATAACACGTACACATGCGCACACAGGGATATGAGCACACATACACTAAACCTTTTGAAGTCTTATAAGCTAGTAGCAGAGCTGTTTATAATCATGGTCAGTTACCATATGCATGCTTTTACCCAGCTGGTAGCATGCCAGAGTCACTATAGGCTCACAAATCATGTGTTGCACTAAGACGATAAAGCGCCTAGATGATAGGAACTTTCTACCTCCAATATAATTATATGTGACCTTCATCATATACTTGGTCTGTGATTAACATAATATGCAACTGTATTTGCAGTTGGTATAGAAATGATTTTTGATGATAAAAGCCATTTAAAAGCTGAAAGTCTACAGCAAACTGGACTGTGGTTCTCTGTTGAAGGAGGTACTTCAGAGAGATAAGGTGGGGTGAGGGGAAGTTTTCTTCTCCATCCATTGTATGTCTCTCATCTTCATGTACTTTTCCCTTTTTACTTTAAGCAGCTGGTATTCTAACTGGCTTAATGGCACACTCCTGTAATCTCATCACTGGAGAATTGTACCCAGGGAGATCCAGAATTTGAAACCCCATCTTTGAAAGCAGCCTAAAGAGGTGGGGATATAGCTCCATCAGTAGAGTGCTTATCCAGTACTCAAAAATCCTTGGATTTGATCCCCATCATGAAGGAAAACAGGCTCATATCTGTAATCTCCATGCTGAGTAGGTAGAGGCAGGTGGGTCAGACGGTCAATGTTATCTTTGGCTGTATAATGAGCTCAAGGATAGCCTGGGCTACATAGACCCTGTCTGAAAACAGGTATCTTATATCATGATTTCTGTCCTTGCCTTTTAGCCCTGGAAAAAACTCGAACAGAGTTATTTGACCTGAAAACCAAATATGATGAAGAAACTACTGCAAAGTAAGTGTCTATGTGATATCATCCTCTGTTTTGTTTTGTTTCTTTCTGTTTTTTTGCATTTGGTCAAGATGACTGTGCTATTGCTAATCCACAGAAGATGGGCTTAGAAGATATTCAACCTCCTGTCATGCTGTCAAGATATGATGTCAGTCTAATAAGTCCCTTGTATCATATCCATCCCACTGAAACTTCTGTTCCTGGTCACAAAGAAGTCTAGACTTTGCGCGCTCGTGTGTGCGTGTGTGTCTGTGTAAATGCGTGTGCATACCACAGTGCACATGAAGAAGTCTGAGGACCCCTTTAGGTCAGGTTCTCTTGTTTCTGCCTGTTTTATGCTCTGGGCTAGCCTATCTGTAAGTCTCTAGATGAGCCTCCTGTCTCAACCTCTTGTCTCACTGTAGGAGTGCTAGGATTACAGATGTGCACCACATCTGACTTTATTTTTTAATTTATTTTATTTTATGGGTTTGGGTGTTTTGCCTTTTCTGGTCTTGGTCTGTATGTCTTGTGTATTGTGTGTGAACCAAAAGAGGACATCAGATCCTCTGAAGCTGCAGTTATAGGTGATTGTGAGCCACCATGTGGGTGCTAGGAATTGAACCTGGGTGTTTTCATTTGTATGCTAGAGGTCAAACTCTCATTAGCATACTTACACAGCAAGCATTTTTACCTGCTTATCATGTCCAGCCCATATGCTTTACCTTTTTCTACACTGGGAAAGGGTGGACTTTCTTCAAGCAATGTGATTGGTGGGACACTTCTGTGGAAATACAGTCTGGAAAAATTGTGTCACCTTCTTATTCTGCGACAGAGTACCTTAGGAAGAATAAGCACAGCGCATAAAGGTAGCTTGTCACTGAGCCTTACAGCTTTGTACAGGGCTCCCTGTGTGGGGACACTCAGGGATGAGACTGGGCCAATGATGCTTCCTGCTTACTTGACCATTGTCAAGATGACATCAGACATTACAGTAACCTGTGACAGGAACATTTACTACCAGACCCCTCCTTGTAGATGAGCAGAGAGGAGGAACTGATATTGTCCTAAGTTGTGAGTCAGCCACAAGTCTGCTAGCTATGGCTAATGTTCAGACAAGCTATGTAAGGCTGAAGTTTTCATGGCTTTTTCCCATTGGAGAAGGTTCTTCTGATCTTCCACAGAAATGTACATGTATTCAGCAGCGTGCTGCCTCCGGCCACTGGGAACACAGGTCCTTGGTTTGTTCATATGTTGCTCCAATAGGTATCAGTAGAATCACATCTACAATAGGGTGAGTTGCTCCCACCCTATTGTAGTGAGAGACAGGACTTACACCCCAGCAATCCTTGTCCTTTTCATGTGATATATGTGTTTGTGTACTTGAATTGTGTGCCTGTGGAAGCCAGACATTGGGTATTTTCCTCAATCACTCGCTACTTATTTTTTTTTTAATTTATTTATTTAT
>NC_022010.1:21171081-21178375 GCF_000317375.1 Microtus ochrogaster
TGTTCAGACTGATATTGAGGTCTTTAATCCATTTGGATTTGATTTTTGTGCATGGTGATAGATATGGGTCTATTTTCATTCTTCTTCAGATTGACATCCAGTTTTGCCAGCACTTATTTTTTTTTATTTATTTTATTTTATGTATATGAATGTTTTGCCTACATTTATGTCTGTACCATGTATATGCCTGATGCTCTCAGAGGTTAGAAGATAACAACAGAGTCCCTGGAATTGGAACTATCAGGTAGTTATGAGCCACCATATGGGTGTTATGTGTCCAACTCAGGTCCTCTGGAAGAGCAACCAGTACTGTTAACCACTGAGTCATCTCAGCTCTCCTCGTTTTTTGTTTTAAGCAGGATATCTCAATAAACTTGGAGTTCACACATGGACTAGACTGTTAGCCAGTGAGCTCTAGGGATAGGTAATCCTCAGGAGTGGGAGTACCAACATGTGCCACCACACTTAGGTTTGTACATGGGTGCTAGGGTTCTGAACTTAGGCCCTCATTCTTACATAGCCAGCCATCATAGCCTCGGTGCCATTTCTTGACCCTCTATTCTCCTTTGTTTAGTAGTTTAGACCTTAAGGCCCAGTTAGTTCCCAGACCTGCAGTCAAACTTCACTAGATAACTTAGAACTTATTCACAGAGACCCAGATGTCCTCATCAGTCTCCCTAGCTGGCTGACTTGATAGCATAGCTAAACCTCATAAAAACCTTTAGGGCATCACTCTCCTCCCTCCATGCTGTACAGTTAGGCTTGAAAAGTACAAATGAGCTCAGTCTAAGGGAGTAATGGTTAAATTTCCTTGTAAAATTCTATGACTTCGGGCTTACCTCCTTCCATCCCAAAGACAGGACCATCTAAGAGCAGCTGCCATCATCCAACTGGAGGACACACACACTACTCCCACCCTTTGAAAGCTCATAGACTTTCTCACCTGCAACACATTCCCACAGCAGAAACAACATCAACTGCCATGATAAAACTCCTGGACCCTGTCCCCTTTTCTGTCAGTGATTTATCTTCATGTAATGTGATCATTTCTGCTTGGATTTTATCCTACTAAACTGATCATTTTTCTCAGTAACTGAATATTTTTCTTTTCTTTTGTTATTGTGTTGTTTTTTTTTTTTTTTAACTCTGGCTCTCTACGTAGCCCTGGCTACCCTGATATGCAGACAGCATGTTAATCAGTGTGTGCCTCCTCCTTCCACTCCACATCACTGACTTGATTGGCCTAAGTCCTAGTGAGTTTGGAAATACAGTTGTTTATATCACTACTTATTATTGCTAAACTGTACTACTTTCTTGTATATACTTGTTTTCTTGTCTATGTTTCTATGTGTGTATGCAACAGCATACCTTTAGAGGTCAGAGAACAACCTTGGGTGTTCATGATTATGGATTTAGCAGTCTTTTGAGAGCTTTTGATGTGCATATGTTATGAGTGTGCATGTATGTGGGTACATATGTACATATGTGCAGCTAGATGTGGAAGTCAGAGGTTGATGTCAGGTGTTTTCCTCAACAGTTCTCCACCTTAGATATTTTGAGTCAGGGTCTCACTTGAACCCAGAGCTCACTGACCCAACAACCTGCTTTAAGGATATCATGTTTTTCCTCCCTGGTGCTGGATTCAGGCAGCCTACCAAGCCAATCCAGGATTCAGATGAGTCCTAGGGCTCTGAACCACAGTCGTCCTGCTTGCATGGCAAGTGCTTTGCCCACTGAGACACATTCCTAGTCCTCCTTTGTTCTTTTTTGAGAGGGGGTTTCACTGCACTACTTAGGCTGATCTGAAACTCCTAGGTTCAAGAGATAATTCCTTCATCAGCTTCTGCAATAGCTGGGGGCTGTAAATGTGCTGCTGTACCTGGCAAGGATGTGGGACTCAATGAGTAATTTCTAAATATAAGAAGTCTGTGAAAGAGCAAGGCCACATTGGTCTCTTGGAAGACCTGCCACAGTTCTGAAAATTGTGCCCACAGTATAGTGGATTGATGGATGTAGAAAGGTAGTCCAACTAGACTGGGCTGAAAATTTATTTCTCTGATTAGAAAAAGAAAGGACTGATTGGGGCTAGGCAGGTGACTCAGGCTGGGAAGTGCTTGTCATGAATGCATGAAAACCTAAATTTGATCTCCAGAACCCAGATAAGAGCTGGGCTTGGTAAAGTTCCCTTGAAATTCTAGCACTGGGGACATAAAGACAGGCAGATCCCTGGTGGAGCTCCCTGAACAGCAGCTTATATTAACTGACCTCAGGACCCAGTCAGAGGTCCTGTCTCAAAAAAAAGAAAAAAGATGGATGGCTCCTAAGGAACAACACACAAGGTTGACCTCTCTGCATCCACATTTATGTGCACACGTACACACCTCAGGGATGGTTTTAAACATCTTTTTTTTTTTTAAGGGAAAAAAAAGAATGCTTCAACACATGCTGACAAAGAACCTAGGAAGGGAGGTAGGAGACAGAGAAAAGGCATTGAGGAAAGACTGCTCTGGGAGCAATTACTTTGTTTCCTGTACACACTGTGACCTCCAGAGCCTCTTGTCTTTTGGACACGGGGCATAAGAGCACCTGCATCACTGAGTAGCTATGGAGAGTGATGAAGTGTGTGCAGAGGCAACATGGCAAGGCCTGGGGTGCTCACAGCAGAATCCCATGTATGCCTCTTGGAGAAGGTTAGTCTGAAATTTGTCAGTCATTCAGACCACTGACCTTCCCTCTCCCCCATTCAGAAAGAAAACACAGGGACTGGGGCTGTAACTCCCTGTGGATAGGGTGCTTGCTTAGCATCCACAAGGCCTTGGGGTCAATCTTCAATACTACAAGAACCAGGTGTGGTGGCACATGCCTCTAATCGCAGCACTTGGGAGGTGGAAGCCAGGAAGATGATGAGTTAAAGGTCAGCTTCAGCTATACCGTTAGAGGCCAATTTGGGCTATTCAAGACCCTTGGGGGGATGTAGGTCAAAGGCAACAAGGCCACTTGGAGCCTTCCACCCCCAACCCTAACTGCTGCTTTTGCAGTCATTTCAGCTGTACATCAGCTGGGACTGCTTGGCTAGCTGTGATGGGGACAGTGGCAGTAAAGTTTTCCATGTGTAGGCTTGAAGCAAAATGTAATTAGCCTTTATGCACAGAACAAGGCCCCATTGATGAGTACAGCTGGTCTTTGTTTGGTCCCATCACTGAGAGTGGGAGGTAAAGTGTTCTTCTTCATGTTTATTAATGCAAGATTCCATAGACAAATGGCAAGCACAGTTTAATATCTGTTGGAACACGGCGGGGGGGGGGGGGAGGCTTGCCAAACAGTTGTTGTGTGAGCGGATTGCAGGCCCTCACATTATAACCATTGCTGGGTTAAATAAATGGATTATTTCAGCTTTTTTTTTAATGTACCTCCCCAAATGATCAGCCCTGAGTCCCATTCTCCCCACAGCAAATGCACATGTAGCACCTTAAGGACCTTAAAGTTGCATCTTATAAAGTCTGTCAATGTGGATTTTACCATTCTCGCTGTTCCCTAGGACTGCTTTCAGCAAGCAATGGCTGCCACCCTTAGAAGGGCCTTGAACACCTCATACACTGCCCACTTTCCTCTGCTTCTATTTCATAATCTTTCACTTCCCCTTGAGTTTAAGACACCATATAATTGAGCACAAGAATTCCCATTTTCATTTGTATTTTTTTAAACCGTTTGTGGGGGAATGTGTACCCTGTATTATTGTGCACATGTAGAGATCAGAAGACAACTTGTAGGAGCCAGTTCTCTCCTACCATGTAGAGTCTGGAGATGGATCTCAGATCATGAAACTTGGCAGAAAAGCACTTTTACCCACCAAGCCCTCTACCCAGCTCCAGACTACTTATTTCAGTTTTCCCTCTGCAGTGGGCCTGGGTGAACAAGGAGAGCCCTGGAACACCTTCTAGACCACAAGGGCAGAGTAAAAAGGAAGATTAAGTTGTGATAAAATGCTACACTCCTACCTAAGGTTAAAGACCGGAGATGTGGCTCAGTTGTATAGTCCTTGCCTAGCTAGCATGTGTGAAGCCCTGGGTTTAACCACCAACACTCAAGAGGTAAAGGCAAAAAGATCAAAGTTAAAATTTGTCCTGAGCTACATAGCAACTTTGAGGCCAGCTTGGGCTACATAAAATCCAGTCTCAGAAAAAAAAAAAATTCAATCTTTTGACAGATGGGTATAGTTTAATAATAGAGTGCATGCCCAATATGTTCAAGCTCTGGGTTCAGTTCCCTCTCATACTGGGCACAGAAGAGGGAGAGGAACAAACATACTCTTTCTACAGCTAATATTACTCTGTTACTCCCAAATTTTCCTTAAGCTTTTTCATGTTGTATTCCTTTCCTCTGCTTGTTTTCAAGAAAAGACATTATATATGCAAATACTTCCATAGCACATTATAAAAGCAACATTGATGAAGAAATACTTGGATTTATTTTGAAATATGTTCTTTGTACTGTGTGTGACCAGTGAGTATCATATCCATTGCTCTGGGAAAGACAAGACTTCTCTTAGTCAGTTCAGCTGATTGCTCAGAGAACCCAAACTGATTTGCAGGCATGGGGACCTCTGTGCTCCAACAGAGGACAAGGAGGCAGAAACTGAAAAAGGAAGCCAGAAGTTCCCAGTATGACTGTCCAATGGGAAGTGTGACTAGCATGCTGGTGAGCAGAGGTGGCAGCAGCCCTTGGACAGATGTTTATGGACTATTACACAGTAGATTTTCAAATGTCACCACACTTGCTGTTTGTGGCAGTCATTAAGAAAGCCCTTACTATGTTAACTGCATGAATGAGGCATGGCAGGCATCACCCAGTCAGGCTCCTACCTCTTCCATTGGGCTCGAAGTGAAGTGCTGTTTTGCACAGGACCTCGTAGTTCTCTGGGGCATGGATGTGCCTAGAATCTCCCAGTGAGGGGCTGGGGGCATGACTCAGCGAGAGTGATTGTCTAGCATGTACAGGGCCTTGGTTTCGTCCTCAGCAAAGGGAATAATGTCCCTTTCTGAGGCTTCCTCTATAATGGCCTTGTTAACCTGTGTGAGGGCTAATGGTGACAGCAGATTTCTGTGAAACATTCAGTGTCTTCCTGGCAAAGCCTATTGTTTATGATTTTACCATCCTTTTCTTTATAGTTCTACATGAATTACTCTGGAAATTAGGCTGGGCCAGACTATCTGACCAAGACTATATGCCCAAGAATCACATGGCTATTATAATCTGTCTGTCATGTTACACTAATGTTGCATCCTTTGACTCTTTTTAATTTTTTTTTTTGCTTGTGTGGTATTCTTCCTGCACACATGTCTGTGTACTGCATGCATGCCTGGTGCCCAAGGAGGCCAGTAAGAGACATCAAATCCTCTACAATTAGAGTTAAAAACAGTTGTGTGTACTGGGAACTGAGCCTGGGTTATCTGGAAGAGCAACCAGTGCTTTTAACTCCTGAGCTGCCAAACCTCCCTTTTCTTTGTCAGTGGTGCTTAGAGACAGGGCTAGCCTAAAACTCATTGTGTAGACCAGGTCTTGGACTCACAAAGATCCATCAACCTCTGCCTCCTGAATGCTGGGATTAAAGACATAACATGTACTGCACATTCAGCTTTTGAGGGGAATGGGAGTATCTCATTCTGTATCCCTGGCTGATCCTGAATTCTGTGGCCATGATCCTACACACACACACACACACACACACACAGACACACACACACACAAACACACACACACACCACTAAATTTGGGAAGACCAAAGGGAGGTGTCCTGAAACCTCAGTGGCATTCTTTTCCCCATCACTTTCAGAATGTAATTGTTCTCCATCTTTCTAATGAATCATCAGTTTCCAGTATGAGTTGCTGTAATTAATTATCCTGGTTGGATTAATTTTTCTAAAAACAGAAGCAAATCATGTGTGATTTTAAGGGTATGGACTTGAATAGTTTAGTCAGACCTGGACTTTCCGCCAATGTCTTATTTCTATTTCCAGAGGCATTAGTACATTTGGTAGAATTCCTGGCATTTTCCATCCTTGTGTAAGGGTTCTGCTTCACATCTAAAACTCGGTGTTGGGTGAGTTTCCAAGGCTTTTCTGTTTCAGTCTCCTTGGATGGGACTAAAATGAAGAGGTTGGCTTCCTGCGTCCAAACCCAGAAGACACTTGTTTATTACTTTGTATGTCCATGTGTGTACAAACCTGTGCCTGTGTGCACAGATGCACATATGAGTGAATGTAGAGGTTAGAAAACAACCTTGTCTGCCTTTCCTTGGATGCAGCCCCTCCCCCTTGTTTTCCTGGAACTCACCAAGTAAGCTGGACTGTCTGGCCAGCAAGCCTATGGATCAGCCTCTGCCTGCCTCTCACTGCTGGGAATACAAGTGTGTACTACAATGCCCAGCCTTTTCTTATGGGTTCTGGGTATTGAACTCAGCCCTCATATTTGAACAAGCTCTTTACCAGCCAAGCCATCTCCCCAGCCCTTGGACTCTACATTTTGAAATTTGAACTAGTTGCCATTTAGGTGCTGGTACTATGAGGATCAAAAGTTTCAAGTTCAAACCATCCCAGAGATGTTAACACCTTAATAAACATCTTAAAATTAACTGTGGAAACCAGGTGGTGCACACCTTTAATCCCAGCATTCCAGAGGCAGAGGCTGAAGGGTCTCTGTGAGTTCAAGGCCAGCTTGGTCTACACAGTGAGTTCCAGAATAGCCAGGGCTACTTAGAGAGACCCTGTCTCTAAAGCCATTTACTTCATTAATGATTGATGTGGGAAGGCCCAACCTACTGTGAATAGTGTTACCCCTGGGCAGGTAGTTGTCAAAGAAAGCAGGCTAAGCAAGCCAATAAGCAGTATTCCTCAGTAGTTTCTGCTTCAGTTCCTGCCTCCAGGTTTCTGCCTTGAGTTCCGGCCCTGGCTTCCATCATAATGGGCTATAAACTGTAAGAGATGAAATAAACCCTTTGCTCACCAGCTTTCTCTTGGTCATGGTATTTATCACAGTAACAGAGATGCAAATTAATACAGTCAGTATCCATGGTGACTGTAGTTTAGTGTCAAAATGTCACATTTGTGTAGGACTCATGTTTTGAAGTGTGAACAATTCATTCAGTGTGAGGGACCTCCTACCTTACCTTACTCTGGCTCTGCAGTGGCAGAAATATGTGTGAAAGAGCCGGGCGATGGTGGCGCACCTTTAATCCCAGCACTCGGGAGGCAGAGGCAGGCGGATCTCTGTGAGTTCGAGACCAGCCTGGTCTACA
>NC_022010.1:21178475-21192274 GCF_000317375.1 Microtus ochrogaster
AGAGCTAGTTCCAGGACAGGCTCCAAAGCCACAGAGAAACCCTGTCTCGAAAAACCAAAAAAAAAAAAATATATATATATATGTGTGAAAGACCCAGTAGCATCCAGGCGAGCTTCAAAGCTATCTGTCTTGGAGAACTCAGGGATTCTAGGCTGGTTACATCAAATCAAGAGAGATACTGAACAGTTGGCTACCCAAGGGCCCTCATTCTAAGATAGCTTCTAAGAAACTTGGTAGGCGCATGCATATATGTTCATGCATGTGGAGACAAAGGACTACCTCAGTTGTTCCTCAGGAACCACCCACATTGGTTTTTGAGATAGGGTCTCCCCAGTGGCCTGGAATCCACCTGTCTTCATCTCTCCAGCAATCATGTGCCACTAAACCCAGGTTCTTGTGCTTGGGCCATCTCCGACTCTCACTTAAACTTTTAGGAAGCAGAATGAAATGTTTCCTATAGGAAAGCCAGAGCAGAGCCAAATAATTGAGCTCATTGTTTTCCTTCACGGCTTGTTTGCCCTTTCATTCTCTTCCTAAGGTGCTGGATGTTGAGGAATGTCTCCATTTGCCAGAAAGACAGTGGGATGTCTCATATTTCCCCCACCAGACCGCTAGTTCTGAAGCGAGCCTGCAGAATGAATTTTTAATGCTGAATGTTATGGCATCGCTCTTGCAGCCAGCCACATTGCTCTCCTGAGCCTAGAGATTTAATGCTCGGATGAGCAGAGTGAGGACTTGGGGGCACTCAACACAGTGAGAATTAACCCCCCAACAACCATGCTGGTGCCCTCTTATCTCCAGAAAGCTAACCCTAAGGAGTTGGAAGAGAAAATTAAAACTCTATTGTGTTTGGAATATTCTCCAAACAGCCTGGAGCACAAAGCAGGGCATGGTCTCAAAATCTCATCAGATAGTATGTGTTTTTACCTTTTCACTTTTTTTTTCCACCATGGCTGTTCTTACTTGGATGTATTTCTGTGATCTTCCCACCCTTAAAAAAAGCTTTACGGTCTACAAGGCTTACAGAATACACATAAGACTGGAGACTCTCCAGTTTCTATGAAAAGTCCAAATGGAATCAGAAGTCCAAAGCTGGTCACTAACAATGGAAAAGGGACCATTCGTATTCAGTGGCTAATTCTGGTTTGGACCATATGGTTGATGGTTATTTTTTCCCCTCAGGAGGTTTCTATATTTTTGAAGTTTTCAAAATTAAGAATAAGTTGTATATAAAAATTGTTCAAGCTTAAATAAATTAGAGAAGGATGGAATCTTCGACAAGCAGTAGAACAAATGGCTGAGTATGTAGATAATAAGCTAGGGCTGTGCTCTATGCCAATTAAAGCCCAGATGTCTTAAATATATACATGTAAAAGAAATCATGAAAACACTAAGAGAGATTTTAGGTGGGGATTTATATAATAAGGGAGTGGAAGAGACCTTTTTTTTTTTTTAAGCTTGATACCAAAAGTAGAAAACCTGTGGGATATTCAAAGATTTCTGGGGGTGAATAGTGGACAGGATGGGTAGAAGACTGACAAGGATAGATAAAGCATCTACAGTGTGTAAGTAGAAAAATGGTTAATATCTGTTTCTTACAAAGCCATAACAAAATATTAGAGTTCAGTATAGTGGATGTATAGGTGGGAGGAAGGGATAATGGACTGATAGATGAGTGGGTAGAAGGCATGAATGCATGAAATGAATGGGTAGATAGAAATGGATAAACTATTTACAATTTATAAGACAGATAAAGGGTTAGCATATATTTCTTACAAAATAATAACAAAAATCTATAGGTGAATAAACTGGATAGATTAAATGAGGTGATGGATGGGTAGGTGTAAATGGCAAATAGGTGAATGGTGGAAAAAGCGAATATATGGATCAATGCACAAATAGATGGATGAAAGGTAAATGGATGGAAACAATTGTAAGACATATACAATGTATATGTTTTACAAAGCAATAGCAAAATGTGTAATACCCAGAAGAGAAAGCTTTTTCTGTTCTCTCCTAGGTGGATATTTGTACCACAGGCATTTCAAACTGCCTTTCATAGCTTTCCTCTTCAGTGCAGGCTGCTGTCCCTCTGTTTGTGGTTTGTGTCACCTCCCACTTGAGATCATTATTTTTTCCTTCATTCCAAAAACCTCGGGTCCTTCTTGACTCTCTGCTGCCCTCCTATCTAAATCTACATCAGTCCCTCTTCCACAACTATCTTCATTTCTTATTTCTTAGCTCTACTGTTACCACCATAATCTGAGCTCTTTTCTCACTCAGCATTGTTTCTATATCTTATCAACTTGTCTCTCTGCTGCCATTTTCTCTCTGGATGAATCTACTTTCCCAGGATCTGCTAAAAGTGTCCAAAATAGAATAATCCTGTGCTGCGCTGCCCTGGTTAAAATCCTCCCTTGCTTACTCTCCTGCCTCCGAGGACAAGGCCCAGATCACAATGCAGTTGCCTTAACAGCTCCATCCCATGCCAAAACCAGCGCTGCCGCCCCCACCCCCACCCCCCAATCCGTGCTCTTCCACACCTCTAACTCTTAGCTCTGGCTGTGCTCAGGGCTGTCTCCCTACTCACTGAGCATGGAGTCTGTGGAGAGAATTCAGGGAGATTTGAATCTAGACCCAGAAATAGTACATCTTGATTGTCAGTGTGTGGTAGAGCGATTTTTCTCTCATTTGTAAAGGTCAACAAACCAGGCTAATTTCAGATGTAGAGCTGTTTTCTCATCACATTCAGTTATATCACAGACACTTCCAGTGCTCAGCACAATACTGATTGGTCACTAGTAGTGTTGTTTATCATCCCACTAAAGGACAGCCTGATATAGCACAAATTTATGTTTCTTTTAACATTCTATTAACTGTTCTTGGAAGTAATTGTTGCTCTTTGTAAATGCATATATTTAAAATATTTTAGGGCTGAAGCTGTAGCTCAGTGCATAGAGTGTATACCTATCATATACGGAGATCCCTTCGTTCAATTTCCACTATTATATAAATTGGACATGTAGTGCAATGCCTGATTATCTGCAAGCCTGATTATCTGAGTTCAATCCCCAGAGCCCATATAAAGGTGGAAGGAGAGGATCAACTCCCCAGAATTCCCCTCTAACCTCCACATGTATGCCTTGGCACATGCACACTGCAGTCTTACACATACACACAATATAATAATAATAATAGTTGTAATAGTAAAAATAAAAAGTTAAAACTAAAAGCATACACTATAAAACCAAAGATTTGACCTGTCCCATTGAAGAGATTCTATCAACCAACATTATCCAGCCATGATGGAAAGCAGGAGCATATGGCTTACTCATTAAGACTCCCTTTCTCTTTTTTTTTTTAATTTATTTATTTATTAAGGATTTCTGCCTCCTCCCCGCCACCGCCTCCCATTTACCTCCCCCTCCCCCGATCAAGTCCCTCTCCTTCATCAGCTTGAAGAGCAATCAGGGTTCCCTGACCTGTAGGAAGTCCAAGGACCGCCCACCTCCATCCAAAGACTCCCTTTCAAGGGCCAGGCATGATGGACATGCCTTTAGTCCCAGCACTCGGGAGACAGAGTCAGGCAGATCTGAGTTAAGGCCAGCCTGATCTACAAACAAGTTCCAGGACAGCCAGAGGTACACAAAGAAACCTTGTCTTGAAAAAAACGCGCGTGCGTGCGTGCGTGCGTGCGTGCGTGCTTGCGTGCGTGCGTGCGTGCGTGTGTGTGTGTGTGTGTGTGTGTGTGTGTGTGTGTTGATAAGAATAAATCTTAAAAGAGAGGGTTGATGGGATAGGTCAGCATTTAAAAACACTTGCCACACAAGCCTGACAACCTGCATTCAATCCCCAGAACCTAGGTAAAGGTGGAAGGAGAAAACTGACTCATGAAAGTTGTCTTCTAACCTCCACGTGCAGTGGTGTGATATGGCATGCACATGCACACACATTATAATGACAATTAAAACTTAAAGAGTGATTCCTTTAACAAAAGACTAAAAGGATATAGGTATATATACACACACAGTGTCTCTCTCATTATACAGACACACACCTTCTAAAAATAATCTTGTAACCAAGTGAGAAACTGTGTTGTCTTACCTACCATTTTCATCATGCCTACTTCCATGAAGTATTTAAAGTAGTTGTAAGGAAAAATCCTGAAACAATAAGGTTCTGAGAGTGGAGTCTGAGTAAAGGGGGGAAGATGAGTTTTTAAGACTCGGGTTTGTACAAAAAGCTCTATTATTTAACAGCCTGATAGTCAGGCCATTTCCGTCCACGTGATACTTTATTGTTTGGATGTTTTTTTACAAGCCCAGAATTGCAATAGTGCCCTGATTTACTATTTGCTTGACTACAAGGGAAAACTTTATCTTGCAATTAACCTTTCTATTTTTTTCCTTCCATCGGAGTATTGTGGACTTCCTCTGTGGTATTTTAGCGAGTAGACAGGATGGAGGGCATCCTTAAAGAAGTGAGGCCAAATCCGCTGAGGTCAGAATGAAGGGAAAGGATGGTCTGCGTGGGGCCAGCAAGTCTGGCCCCTGTCAAACTGTTTGTCTGACTTCACAAATAGAATGGGAACCTCTGAATTATTCATTTTTAAGTTACCTTAAAAAAGTCTTTTATGTGCCGCCCCAATGCAGACTTCTGGTGCCAGCTAGTAGAAGAGGAAGGATTTGTCTTTTCCTACAAATGTTCTGCAGCCTTCCAGACTAGCTTGTGCAGATTTGCTGTTCAGCCCTTCAGCTAGGGGTGAAGAACACCATCATATAACTTATTGCAGTGAAGGGAGTATGGGAACCATGGAGGAAACAAAGCCACAGGTGAATGGTATGGAGTTTTACACTTACATGAAAGGGAGCTGGGAGAAGGAGCTAAGAAGTGGACTGAGGTGTGGGGGTCAGGGTAGGGTGGTAGGGTCGTGAGTATGATAACCAGTTTTTTTGTAGTTTTGTTTTTTTATTTTCCTTAGCTTCTGCCACATACCCTGTTCTTAACAGTTCCCACACCAGCATAGTATTTAGGGGAGAAGGAGGTAATTAGAGGGCCCTTGTATCTTGGAGTAAGAGAAGTGTACATAGACTCTGAGGCTCCCTGTGTTCTTACCTGGGTCATTACTGCTTTGCCCCAGGCCTGTTTCCTTACCTGTTTAAAGACCAAGGTAGAGTCTTCCTGTACAGAAAATGCTCAGGAAGAGGTACTAGGCAGCAGCCACAGGAATTGTCTCATGAGCTTGGCCTGCACCTGTTAGTGCCACATATTAAGAATAGTACTTTAAAAAGGCTGTGGCACATGCACTCGGGAGGCAGAAGTAGGTGGATCTCTGTGAGTTTGAGGCCAGCGTGAGTTCCAGGACAGAGTGAGTTCCAGGACAGCCAAGGCTATATAAAGACACTCTGTCTTTAAAAAAAAAAAAAAAAAAGACAGTACTTCTGTCTTCAGCGCAGTGAGAGTGTTTAGATTGGGATAGAAACAAGCCCACTGCTAGAAAAACTTACCAAAGCAAAGGATTGTGTGATGCATACTGAAGGAGTCTTCAGAATTCTGATTGTAGACATCTGGGCAAGAGTAGGGGCAGGAGGATCAGAATTTCAAGGCAGAGTTCAAGGCCAGCCTGTGCTACTTGAATCCCTGTAGTCTAAAGATTAAAAGTAAATAAAAACTGTTGGATAAGGAGCACTGTGTTCCTGAGTCGTTCTCTAGCCATTGGTCCCGCCTTACTGCAAAATCTAGGCATCTCCAATGTTGGACTCCAGGGCTAGAAACTCCCAGGTCAGCTGCACAGTTCAAAGGGACACAATGTTGAAATAGAAAAGGCCCACAAAGAATGAGAGGCTTTCCTGGAGCCAGGCCATAGGCAAGAATGTAAGGCGGCACCTGTGGATGTGGGTGTCCTAGTCATAACGCCTTGTGAGACAGCAAGATAAGTCAGCACCCTCTGCCAAGCCTGATGACTTGAGTTCAAATCCCCAGGACCTACGTGATAGAGAACCAACTCCCACAACTCCTCTTGCATGTGCACACACAATCAAATGTAATAAAAATTATTTAGTTTTTGTTTGTTTCATGTCTATTCTATACACATACCAAAGTGTGTGTGAGGAGGTCAGAAAACAACATCTGAGAGTTGGTTCTCTCTTTTCCACCATTTGAGTCCTGAGGATGGAACTCAGGGTGTCAAATCTGGCAGCAGGTACTGAGCCAGCTCTCCAACCCTAATAAAATGTTTTTATAACTTTGTCTACTCAAGATGACAATAGAAACAAAGGCCATACCCATGTATAAATACTTATATAAAATACTAGATGAAGTATTAGCAAACAGACCTGAGAACTCATTAAACTCCTGATATACCACAGATAAATGGGGACAAGTGACAGGTAGTATAATTTACCATATTAGCAGGTCAGAGGAGAAAATCCATTTCATTAGCTACATAAATGTTTGAGAGGTACTTAAAGGAATCGATACCCATCTTTTATTAAAAATTCATAATAAAGTAAGAGATGGGTATTTTATTAACAAAATCCAAATGTATATACTAAAGCCAAAAGAAAAAAGAAAAAAAAAAACAGCAATATGGTGACTTGTGAAATAGTCGGTTTGTTAACACTTGAAATCCATACCAGACAAGGATTCCCCACTGTTGTCTTAGTTAGGGTTACTACTGATGTGCTGAGACATCATAACCAAAAGCAACTTGTGGAGGCTTATACATCCTGAATCACAGTCCATGAGGGAAGGCAAGTTGGGAGCTGATGCAGAGGCAATGGAGGAGTGCTGCTTACTAGTTTGCCCCTCGTGGTTTGTTCAGCCTGCTATCATGTGTCACCACAATGGATTGATCTCTCTCTCTGTCTCTCTCTCTGTCTCTCTGTCTCTCTCTCTCTCTGTCTCTCTCTCTCTCTCTCTCTCTCACACACACACACACACACACACACACACACACACACACACACACACCACTAATAAAGAAAATGCCCTTCAGGCTTGTTTATAGCCAGATCTTACAGAAGCAATGTATCTATTGAGGCTTCCTCCCCTTGGATGACTATAGCTTAAGTTAAAATTAGCCAGCATCCTGTATGGAATGGTGTGTGTGTGTTTGGGTATATAGGTAATCACACACTTGAATGTTTACAAGAGAACAGATTCCAACCACCTTTTGAGTTTTTTTTTTTTTTTTTGAGACAGGCTCTCCCTTATTCTTGGAGCTTGCCACTTCAGCTAAACTAGATGAACATTAAGTCCCAGGATCTGCCTGTGTCTATATCCCCATTGCTGAGATTACAAGCACCTGCTACCATGCCCAGCTGTTTTTTTAATGTAGGTTCTAAAGATCCAACTCAGGTTGTCACGCATGCAAGCACTTTACCAACCACGCTATCTTCCCAGCCCAGTTTTCCCATATAAAGAAGTGGGGGGGGGGGTACCAGAGATTCTTTGCTCTCCTCATATGCAGACAAGGGCTTAGGATACTGTAAAAGGTCACAGGAGCCATAGAAAAACTGTCACTGAATTGATCAAGCCACCTTACATGTCTGCAAGGTGACACCTCCTCTGTTCAACTGACTCCTTGTTGTGGGTCAGACCTGTCCGACCTCCTGATTGACATCTGACTCCCACACTCTATGCAGCTTATTAATTTTCTTGTGACAGAATATCTGACCAAAGCAACTGGAGGAAGGTTAATTTTGGCTCATAGTTGGTAGGGAAAGCATGGCAGCAGAAGTGTGAGGCGGCTGCTCACACTGCGTCCTCAGTCAGGAAGCAGAGAGAGATGGATGCTGGTGCTTGCTTTCTCTTTTGTCTTCAGTCCGGCCCCAGCCCACAGGGATGGTCTTGCTCATGTTCTTCTTACCTAACTTAACCTAATCTCCACAGTCCCTCACAGACACGCCAGAGGCTTTCTTTCTCCTGTGTGCTTCCAGACCTTGTCAGCCCACAAACAACCTTTCAACTACAGATTGTCCCTGCCCTTCCCAGAGCCTTCTCTTTGTGCCAGATGGAGAGAGGAGACCTCTACCCTTCATGGGGATGACAGTCCCCATCATAGAGCACCTTTCCTCAGAGCCAAACTCCATCTACTTCCACCAACCTGTTCTTTCTGACCTTGGACTCAAGTCCTGGCCTGCCTATCTTGCATATCTCAAACTTTTTTAATGACAAAATAATAATAATAATAATAATTAGGGGCTGATGAGACGGCTCAGCAGGTAACGGTGCTTGTTGCCAAGCTTGATGACCTCAATTTGATCCCTGGAACCCACACCGTGAGAGAACAGATCCCTGCAATTTGTCCTCTGCTTTTGACATGCATACCCATACATGCATGAATGCATGCATGCATGCATACATAGAAAATAAACATATAAATAATAATTAAAATAAAATTCTGCAGCATTTGCATAGAATGTTTTCCAAATCACCACCCATAACTTAATAGATATTATAATACATGCTCCGTAAATAGTTTTACACTACATTGCTTATTAAATGAGGTTCATTGGAGGTTGATAAAGACATGGAACATCTTTGTGCAACCATTTGCCGAATCTGAAAAAGTGGAACCTAAGGACATGGAGGACTGAGCACATTGTTTTCCTGGTGTCATTGATGGCTAAGACGATGAAATATGCAGCAGCCTGGCTCTGGGCCGGATGTTGCTAGCACTCAGGAGATTTGTGCAAAAGGAAATACATGGTGTCTGGCATGGCTATAATTTCTTTTCCATCAACCTTGACCGTTTCCTTTGAAGTTGTCATAAAAATGGTATGTTAGCCCAGAAAATACCCTGAAATGATGTACAGGGAAACAACTGAATGAAGTGTGTGTGTGTGTGTGTGTGTGTGTGTGTGTGTGTGTGTGTTCGTTCATTCATTCTATGCCCTGCTGAAATGACCCCATGCTTGAAATCAGAGAAGAGCATAAAAAAATACAGATTAATAGAGAGTGGATGCTGTGTTGTCAGTTCACAAAAAGGTGAGAGGAGGAGATTTTTATAATAAATTGTGCTGAACAAACAGTCTGCACTAATACAGACTTTGAAATATAAAAGATTTTAGACAATGTCAATCTCACAATCTTTAGGAACTTTGAAATGGAAAGAATGGCCAGGCATGATAACACAGTCATGTAATCCCAGCACTCAGGAGGCAGAGTCAGGAGGATTGAGTCTCTAGGGCCGTGAGACCTGACTCAAAACAAATTGAAGAATGAGTACCCTCTCCAGCCAGATACAGTGATGCACACTTGTAATCCCAGAGACTGAAGCAGGATTGCTGCAAGCTTAGAACTACATAATGAATACTAGGCCAGGAAGGGCTATATTGCAATACTCATCTTTTAAAAAGCAGGGGAGGAAGGAGGGAGAGAATAAAAAGGAAAACAAACCCTCTCAAAGATTAACTGTCATGTTATGAATCCCATACAGCTCATAACATGTTCAGGTAAAGCAGCAGATGTGGCTCTTGGTTCCTAGACATTTCCATTGTACTTACAAAGGACAAGTGATCTAGTGGGCTTGATTTTGTTGGCAAATGAGGCGCAGCAGTACACTTGAGGGTGTGTCCTAGTTTGCTTCTCTACTACTGTAACAAAACACTTACTACCCAAAAGCAAATCAGTGAGAAAGGGGTTTATTTAGCTTACACTTCCACATCACAATTTATTATTGAGGGACATCAAAGCAAGAATTGAAAGAAAGAATATGAAAGGAACTCAGCCAGCTTCCTTATACAACCCAGGATCACCTGGGAGGGAGCACCATCTACAGTGGGCTGGACCCTCTCACATCAATTATTAATCAAAAAATACTATTTTATTATTAAAATAATTAAAATTATTGAGCCCTACAGCTTGCCTATAGGTCAAGCAGATGGAGACAATTCCTCAGTTGAGGTTTCCTTTTTTCAGGTGACTCGTTTGTGTCTACTTTACAAGTAACCAGCACAGGGTGGGGAGTAGTGCTTCAAGATAGGACCCACCTGGATGGTCCAGGCTATGCTTCCAGAACTCAAGATTGCATTGAAATTCCCAGCTAGTGGTGCGCAGCATGGTGGAGCATACCTGCCATCCAATCAGGAGAGACCCTGCCTAAAGTAATTTAGTTATAACTAGTTGTGTTCTCTTTGACCTAGAGAAAGGAGGTGGGAGTTTTTCTCCTAAAAAAATAAGAGAAAGCTTGCGTATAGTTTTTTAAAGTAATCATCTGTGTAGCTCATTTGTGCTCTTGCCCAGCATAACACCAAACACTGGGCTTAATTCCCAGCCCTACTTAAAACTAAGTACTATGGCACACTCTGGGGATTTCAGCCCTTGGGAGCTGCAGTCAGGAGGACTAGAAATTCAAGGTTATCTTCAGTTAGCTACATAGTAAATTCGAGGGCAGACTGAGATATATCAGATCTTGTAACAGAAATGTAATATTAATAGTTTAGTACGCAAGGAAGTGATGGTGCATGCCTGTAATCCCAACACTCAGGAGGCAGAGTCAGGCAGATCTCTGGGAGGTCAGCCTGGTCTACAGAGGGAATTCCAGGACAGCCAGAGCTATTACACAGAGAAACCCTGCCATCGTCATCATCATAATGTAGACTTTGGGACAAGCCTTGTTCCCTTCCTGTCTTCTGTTATTTCTGGATACGGTAGCCTCTCTGGGTCTGGGTGTCACCACAGTCTTCAGATTTGAGTAACTCTGCCATACCACAACAGAACAGTGTTGTTATCTCCTCTGAGAGTCCAGGAAAGCCACAAGTGTTCTCAAAGTGAAACGTACAGCTGCCATTACCACATTCATTATTTTGCTCAGTTCTGTGGTTGCTTAGCAACCCAAGTTAGACTGCCCCACCAATGGAAAATTTAAAATTACTTCCAGTAATTGCTTCAAACAGCAGATAAAACATCTTCCTGTTTAAATGGGACTAGGTGGCATTTTATTTTGTTTTTCAAAATTGTTTTATATTTATTTATTTACTTATTTTGTATGTGTATGCACACACACAGTTGCCATGGACCTGTGTGGAGGTCAGAAGACAACTTGCAGAAGTCTTGTCTCTTTTACTATGTAGTTTTCTGGGGAATCAAACCACTGAGCCATCTCTAGTCCCAGCTCAAGACTAAAGACTAGGTTCCCATAAAGGATCTGAAATCTTTTATTGCATTTCCTAAATATTAGGAATCCTTGGGGCTTGCAGAAGACCCAGGTTCAGTTCCCAGCATCTACAAGGCAGCTCACAACCATATGTAACCAGTTCCATAGAATCAAGCGCCCTCTTCTGACCTCGTGTGCACATAAAATAATTTTTTTTAAAAAGAATTCTAATGAACATTTGAGAGTCTCATCATGTAGCCTTGGCTAGACTCAAACTCATCATCCTGCCTCGTCCTTTCCAGTGTGGAGTTACAGGTGTTGTGCATACACCGTTCACTGTTGAAGAAACACAGGCACTGGGACTGGAGAGATGGCTCAGTGGTTAAGAGCATTGCCTGCTCTTCCAAAGGTCCTGAGTTCAATTCCCAGCAACCACATGGTGGCTCACAACCATCTGTAATGGGCTCTGGTGCCCTCTTCTGGCCTGCAGGCAGACACACAAACAGAATATTGTATACATAATGAATAAATAAATATTAAAAAAAAAAAGAAACAGCCCCAAACTTTCCAGATTCTATCTAAATTACACTTCCCTATCCCCAGGCTCCTGCTGTAGGTGGGCTGAGCCTTTGGCAGCCCCACCAGCCTTTTATATTCTGGGTCTAGCTCCTCCAGGTGTGGAGTGGATGGAGTTACAGGCAATCTGGGTAGCAGGAATGGGCAGATAGACCCAGAGGAGGCAGCCTTCTCCTACTGCTACTTCTCCCTAAGAATCCAAAGTGACCTCTCGGGAGGAGCAGTGAAGGGAAGCAAACTCAAGAAATGTATTCCCCATAGCAAGGGAAGCAAAGGGACTAAGAAAAAATAACAAGAGATGAATTCCCCATAGCAAGGGAACTAAGAGAAAATAACAGGTGTGAAGAGTTACTGAGGAACAAAAGTAGAAAACAGCTAACTTGCAGTGGCTCTAAGACAAGTTAGAACAAGTTGAAGAACTCTCTGCAAGACAGCAGAAAAGCATAAAGAGTCCACCAAGATGGCTCATCAGGTAAAGGCACTTGCCGCACAAGCCTGGTGACCTAAATTCAGTTGCCAGAATCATCCACATAAAAGTGAAAGGGGAGAACCAACTTCCACATGTATGATATGGCATGCATTCGTGCAGACGCACATATACAGTATATTTAAAGAATTAAGGGCCAGGCAAGATGGCTCATTAGATAAAGGTGCTTGCCGCCAAGGTTGAGGACCCTCATGCTGAAAGGAAAGTATTGACTCCTTAAAATTGTCTTCTGACTTCCACACACATCACCATGGAACATGTTACACACAAAGTAAGTAAATATAAAATAAAAACTCTACTTTAAAAGTGGTAAAATATACAGACATATTTGAATGAGTGGAAGACAGAAGTAAGTGTGCCAACCCATTGCCAGTTGAGTGGAAGGAAGATGCTCGAATGAAGGAAGCTCAGCAGAACTAAAGGAAGATAAGAGCACAGTCACTAAAGTACTTGATGTGCAAGTATGAGGTCCCGAGTTCAATCCTTAGAGCCCACGTAAAACCACCAGATGTGGTGGGGTGCACTTAGTACCCCAGGATTGAAGAGGCAGAAACAATTCTGCAGTTCTCTGGTCAGCCAGCCTGGCCTACTTAGCCAACTCCTGGCCACTGAAAGAACCTACCTCAAAAATAACGTGGCAAGCAGATACCTTTAATCCTAATGCAAGGCAGGCAAGGTTCACAACCAGTCTGGCCTACATAATGAGTTTCAGGACAGCAAAAGATACATAATGAAACCACATTGCAAAAATAAGTGGGTAACACTGAACGCTAACCTCTGGCTCTCACAAGCATGCACACACATGAACATGCATGCACATACAGGGAAAAAAAACATAAACGTTGAATGATGTAGAAGGCAGAAGTTGGTATGCCTATCATATCCAGTCAGATAGACAAAATGACATAAAGATTGTTTAGCAGAACTAAAGTAAGATGATCCCGCTCATACAAGGAGTTGTCCTACCTGAACACATATTCAGGGTCTGCTTACTTACCAGGCCTAGCCGATCCTCATCCCCTCCCATATTCTGCAGCCAGCTCAACCGCAGAGCTTAAGGAGAAGTTGGCCACCTTCTCCAGCATATCTTATCTTGGGTTCTCAGCAGCCAAGTTATTTCTGGCTTTTTCTCCCATATATGCAATGGTGGCAAGACATTTGCCTACCCCAGGCTCTAGGATCCACTCTTCATGGTAGGGTGTTGTCTTAGTTAGGTTTCTTTTGCTGCAGTGAAACACCATGACCAAAAAGCAATTTGGGGAGAAATTTACACTTGTTACTGTTATCAAGAGGTCTGTTACTGTTACTGTTGGAAGGCAGGCAGGACAAGAGCCTGGAGGCAGGAGCTGGAACAAAGGTTATGGAGGGTTGCTACTTACTGGCTTGCTTGGCCTGCTTCCTTATAGAACCCAGGACCACCAACCTAGGGATGTCTCCTCCCACAATGGGCTAGGCCACAATGGACTGACCCTGTCAGTTTCTAATTGAGAAGATGCCCTACAGCTGGGTTTTATGGAGGCACTCTCTTTCTTTTCTTTTTTTTTTTTCTCTTCGAGATAGGGTTTCTCTGTAGCTTTGGTGCCCGTCCCAGAACTAGCTCTTGTAGACCAGGCTGGCCTCGAACTCCCAGAGATC
>NC_022010.1:21192644-21214255 GCF_000317375.1 Microtus ochrogaster
GTGGTTTTTCGAGACAGGGTTTCTCTGTGGCTTTGGAGCCTGTCCTGGAACTAGGTCTTGTAGACCAGGCTGATCTCGAACTCACAGAGATCCGCCTGCCTCTGCCTCCCAAGTGCTGGGATTAAAGGCGTGTGCCACCACCGCCCGGCTTAAAGGCATTTTCCTAAGGGTAGACTTTCTTGCTCCTTCTTTTTCAGTCTGGCAAACTGCTATTTATCCTTCAAATCCCAGCCTGTGCATCACCTCCTTTGAAGCCCTTCCTGATTCCTTCCATAAAGAGGATTCATCATCATTCCTCCTGTTTTCCAGAGCTCCAGCCAAACCTGTAACAAGACATTGTATTTTGTTTTTGAAACAGGGTTTCTCGTACCCCAGACTAACCTTTAACTCACAATGTTCACAAGATGACTTTGAGCTCTTGCTCCTCCTGCTCTCACCTACAGACTGCTAAAGTCACAGGCCTGTATCATCATGCTCATTTTTGTGGTTACTGAGGAATGAACTCAGGGCCTCATGCACACCAGGCAAGCACTCTACCAATTGAGCCACATCCAGTGGCCTGTATTTTACTAATTTTTGGCTCTGTCTGCCTAGCAGAGGTGGTTGAGATTCAGAGGGGTTCTTATTCCCCTCTCCAGACACATGAATATCAACAATGTGAATGAAGAGCCTGGTTTGGTGGTACATACCTATAATTCTAGCACTTGAAAGGTAGGGGCAGGAGTTCATAGTCATCCTTGACTACACAGACAGTTTGAGATCAACCTTGGCTGCTGGGGACCCTATCTTAGGATAAGTGAGTTAATTAAGGTTTGATGAGGTATTCAGTGGGTAAAATTGATTTTTGTCTATGCTTGAGAGCCTCAGTTTGATCCTTGGAGCCCACGATAGAAAAGGAGAACCAACTCCTAAAAGTAGTCCTTTGCACTGTGGCAGGGGGATACACAGAATAATAATAACAAGTAAATAGTGAATAAAACTGGCAGCCATGCTGCCTATGACAGTCTACCTTATCCCTTTGGCCACTGTATAAACCCTTACAGGTTGATCTGGTCCTCCCTTCCCTAATGCCTCACCTTGTGTGGATATGGTCATTCTGCTTCAGTCTGAGCCAAAGAGCCTGTCCCTTGGTGACTTCACTGTACCTGCCTCAGTGATAACTAACCTCTCTCCCCCTTGCCTTCCCAGGGCCGACGAGATTGAGATGATCATGACTGACCTTGAACGAGCCAATCAGGTAAGCTGTTCATATCTTCAGTATAAAACACCACAGCTCACCCAATCTGTTATCTTGGGATATGCCTCATGCTAAGATAAGTGATCATTTTGGAACCATTTTCATAGTATCATCAGAAGTTAGAAGTAAATCCGTAGCACTATTCGTTGGCAGAATCTCAGGTTCAACCCCAGTGTCTGAGACACAAATATATAAGGGTACTTGTTCTTTTTCTGATCCCCTGTCTCTAGTGCATTCATTCCAGGAGTGTCCAATCCATGGACCACAGGCCACGTGCATCCCAGAATAGCCATGAATAAGGCCCAACAGAAACTCATTAAAACATTGTGAGATTGACTGATTGATTTGCAGTTGTGCAATTCCAAAGTGTGAAACATTGAAGATGACAGAGTCATCCCAATGCCAGAAGGTTGAGCGTGTCTGATGCTTTGTCCACTGGCATTCATTACACCATAGAATTAATTGTCATCTTCTTTTAGTAGGTTCCAGCTACTTGCTATAGTGGAACTTGCAGTGGGCAGCTCCCCTCAGCTGATACCCAGTTATCAGATATACCTTTCAGGAAATACACAGCCCAATAATACACAGAGAACAGTCACATAGTATCAGATGGTTCCAAGCACTCAGCTATCCATAAGCCCTTTTTTCACAGGTCCTACAGGGGAGTAAAACATTTTGCTTTCACAACTAATGCTGCTGGCCTCAAACTAGTTATAGAACTGAGAAAGACCTTGAACCTTGGATTCTCATGTTTCTGCCTTCCACTTGCTAGAATGGCAAGTGTGCACCATTACCTCTGCTTAATGCAGTGCTAGGAGATCAAGCCCAGGGTTTCACAAATGCTAGACAAGCATTCTGCCAACTAACTAAGCTGCACTCCAGGCAAGATTCTTTACTTGGTGGAGAAACAGTTAAAATAGAAATTAAGTTTCTCAGAAGGACATGGCCTCTGGCCTCTCAATTTTACAGCTGGGTAGCCATAGGCACTGGCAAGTGTGGGATCTTGCATTGGGTCGCCCCACCCAGTGAGTTCAAGCCTCTCTGTGAAACAAAAAGCCTCCCAGAATCCCTGCAGTCCTGCTTGCCTCCTCAGGAGCTCGTTGGGAACCTGTCTTTCATAGGCACTGGTCACTCAGACTTTCACCAGCATTCAGGGAAAAGCATTGTTTATTTCTTCCCTGATAAAATTAACCTGAAGCCTAAGCAGGAAAACCTGCACAGAAGGGAATGATGATATGTATGGCTCTGATATTCCCATAGGACAATTGGGTTGGGTCAGTGGTTAGAGCTTAGGCCTTTCCTAAGGTCCTGGGTCTGACCTGTATGGGGCTTTCTTTGGAGAGTGTGGCACTGGTCACCTGAGGTCTCCTAAGTAATCTTAGCTACCCTAGCTCATTGCTGGAACCTTATCACTTCACCTGCCCTGCCTCCCCACTGAGATCCACATGGTTAGGGTTTTTATTTTACAAATAGGGAAACCCTGTCAGTGTCTGGTTCATCACTCGGCTGGGCCGAGAAACCCAGAAGTCTTACTTAAGGTTGTCGTGGCACATTTGGGGAATAGTTTGTTTCTCATTTGGTTTGGGGAGCTTTTGTTTGGTTTTAGGGGATATTGTTTTGCTTTTGTTTTGTTTAACAAGTGTGAACTTTGTAGATGACAACATTGTGTTATAATATTAAAAGGGTGGGTACCCTTGGTATAGCATCTGAGAAGGGAATAAAGAAGCCCCAGAAGGTTGCCTGGCTGATTTGGGGGTGGAGGCTGGGGGGAATGAAAATTATCAGGTGGTAATGGTGCATACCTTTAATACCAGCACTCAGGAGGCAGAGGCAGTCGAATCTCTGTGAGGCCAGCCTGGTCTAACTCTGACCATCCTGATAGCCAGACTTATGCAGAGAAACCCTGTCTCAGGATAAACACTGGAGTTGACATGAGGAAAGCTAGGCTGTGTGGGCAGCAGCTAGAGAGTGGCCTGATAGGAAGGGCCTGGTTGGTTAGGGGGAGAGGATCTTTATCCTGGGAGGATGGAGATCCTGGATTTGTATTCAATTAAAAGGTCACTTGGGGCTGAAGAGATAGTTCAGCCTTTAAGAGCACTTATTCCTTGTGCAGAGGACCCAAGTTTAGTTCTTAGCACCTACTCTGAACAGTTACTTAGGATCAGATAACCAATTCTGAACTCTCAGAGCACCTGCACTTACACTTTCTCACACACACACACACACACACACACACACACCTACCTTGTTTTGTTTTGTTTTTTAAGACAGGGTTCCTTTGTGTAACAGCCCTGGCTGTCCTGGAACTCAATTTGTAGACCAAGCTGGCCTCAAACTCATAGAGACCCACCTGCCTCTGCCTCCCCAGCACTGGGATTAAAAGTGTGGGCCACCACAACCAGCTAAAATAAATCTTTTTAAAAATCATTAAACAGAAATAAGGAATCACTGTAGATAAAGCTGCAATAAGGAATGGAGATGGGAAAGCCAGAAGGCAAGGGGGAGCAACAAGCAACCCTGGTGACAGGACAGGAGAAGCCTAAAGGGCTGGACAGGAGGAGATGGTACCCAGGGGAGCAAGGCAGAGGTAGGCTGAGCAGGAACAGGGCTGCCACAGCCACTGAGTGCCATAGGTGCTACATACATCCAGACCATGGCACTCACCCAGGAGGAGCAATTTGCTTGTTTGTTGACATTTAGTGTTGGTTTTGCCCTGGGTTTATTCCAGACATTCTGTTGAAACCCATAGTGTTGTTTCATTATTCAGGGATTATGTCTCTACCTCAGGGAACCAGGAAAATGGGCAGAACTATTAGTAAAACAGGGGTGTCTCCTAACACATGTTTGATCAACTTCCAGCACTTGCATTAATAGTTGTCATCTTAACTGGCTACTCAAAGGAAAGATTCTGGACTCCAAGAATTTTTTGATAAACAAACCTTAGCTTGGCACATCGAAGAGCATAGAGGAACCATGTCTTCCTTTCCCTATGTGGGCTGGCTGCCAGCTAGCTGTTCCTCTTCCTGTTCCCCTTCCAGAGCACTCTGATTCCTTACACAAAGCCACAGAAGTAGGGCCTAGAAGAAGCTCTTTAAGCCAAATTATTCTCCTTCTATTACCCTGCTGATGTTTATGAAACAAGACTGTTGTGAAAGACCCCTTGGGCTGGGGATAGAGCTTGCTTGTTTGCGTGCTTGTGTGCGTGTGTGTGTGTGTGTGTGTGTGTGTTTGAGAAGATTTTCCTAGCCCAGACTGGCCAAATTCACTCTGCATCTGAGGATGACTTTGAGCTCCTGATATTCCTGCCTCCGCCTACCGAGTGCTTACAGGCATGCACTGCCATGCAGTTCATGCAGTTTCCTGCCGCTAGGCACACTCTACCAACTGAGGTGTATCTCCTAGCCTTGAAAGCATAGCTTAACTTCCCCGAGAAGGAAGAGCCAGGTGCTGAGAGGGTTGAGTTACAAGGGGTGGGTGGAAAGAGCTCCACGGCACTTGGCTTTGGAATCAGGACACCCAAGTTATGTTCTAGATTTGGCATTTGTTACCCACACTGACATAGTTTGTTTTCTATTGCTGAACTAAACACCATAACCGAAGGCAGCTTTAGGAGGAAGGCGTTTCTTTCACCTTGCATGTCACAGTTCATCAGCCAAAGAACTGGAGGCAGGACCTGAAGCAGAGGCCATGGAGGAACACTAGCTTACATAGCTTGTTCAGCCTGCTTTTTTTTTTTTTTTTTTTTTTTGATTTTCGAGACAGGGTTTCTCTGTGGCTTTGGAGCCTGTCCTGGAACTAGCTCTGTAGACCAGGCTGGTCTCGAACTCACAGAGATCCGCCTGTCTCTGCCTCCCGAGTGCTGGGATTAAAGGCGTGCGCCACCACTGCCCGGCTTCAGCCTGCTTTCTTATAGCTCTCAGGATCGGGCCCAGGGATGGCACCACCCACAGTGAGCTGGGCCCTCCCACATCAATCATTATTCAAGAAAATGGAGGTTATTTTCTCAAATGTGTTTCCTCTTCCCAAATAACTCTAGCTTGTGTGTCAGGTTCACACACACAAAAACTAACCAAAACCCCATTCCAGTACCCAGATATCCCCACCCATAGCATAGAGGCAGGATTTTATTCACATATACCTCCATTCATTCACCTGGCCTTAGTACCCTGCCCTTAGCAGGCCTGAGTGGGGATGTCATAGGTCAAGACCTGGCCCTCCCCATGGGGGCCAGGCACATCCCCAACTGAGTTTGGCATTCCTTGGTGTGGCCCTGTCTTACATTCCTGCTCCAGGACACACAGGGAGCACCTTGGTGGCAGTCAGAAGTAGGGCAGTTTGCGCATCAGACTTCTGTAGTCATACTCACATAAGTGACTTTTCCTCCTGACCTGCAGTGGCCAGCGGCACAAGCTGTGGCTCATGACCTTCTCCAGGTTCCTGCAGAACCATTAACAGAGTCACTTCTTGCAGCCTCCCATGCTTCTGGTTACATTCCAGCCATCACCACTTCACACTCTAAGCTGCTTTGGTACTGCAGAGATTTCCTTATCTCAGGTTTTCCTATACCTATATTTTAGTGGCCACATATATGGAGAATACATAAGCAAATAATCTAGAGCCAAAAGAGGCAGAAGATTAGATTAAAGGCCACCATATAAACCACCACCACCATATAAACCAAGGGAAGTAGCCAGATGTAGTGGCTCACACTTGTAATCACTTGAGGGGTGGGTCAGGAGTTGAGAACCAGCTTCAGCTCTCTACATAAGACCCTGCTAAGGGGGTGGTAGGTATGGGGAACGTAGCTTGGTTGATAAACTACTCACCTATTATGCACAAAGCTCTGCATTCCATCCTGGAACAATATAAACCAGGCAGGAGGATCAGGAGTTCAAGGTCTTCTTCAGCTATTTAGTCACTTTGGGGCAAGCCTGAACTTACATATAAGACCCTGTCCCAAAAACTGAAGTCATCTATCTTAGATGAGGAACATGTAGTGGCCCCAGAGATAGTCTTAATAATTTGACACTGTCACTGTGGTGTGCGCAGTTACTATTGACTTCTGCAGCCTCACTCCCCCTCCCCACATCCTTCCCTGCTGATTTTCAGAGTAGCTGTTGGCAGCTACCAAAGCTCAGCACTGCTCTTGTTCTGCATTGTTCCTACCTCTACTTCTCCCTCTGTTCCAGAAATTGTTGCTTCTCAAGAAAAAGCATAAGGGCAGCCCCAGAGGGTGGCAAGTGCTGTCCCTGCCTGCTGTTCAGGAGCCTGTCCTATGTTCTGATTCTGCCTCTTCAGGGATGGGCCTGTATAAGAACACTCGGAAGCATGCAGCCTTATGCCACCACGTAGGGGTCAGCTTTGCATCCCAACCTCAGTCGTTAAGTTGTGGTTTTGTCAAGGGGGTGTGAGGCTCCAAATATGGAGCACGAAACCCAGGTAGCACCCCACTGTCTGCCTCAGCTGCTGGAGGAAGGCTGTATTTAGTTCTGTCGACCTGGAAACAGATCACCCCAGATCCCAACTAGTGTCTGTCACCCTGTCCCTTATGCCTTCTCTGAACTGCTCTGCTTTTCAATTCCTTTGTTCTAGAACTTTTAACTGCACAGATCTCGAACACCTTGTTGTCATTGAGAGTGCTGATGGTGGGTGTATTTTGCAATAGAAATCCTAAGTAAATGTGAAACCAAGAACTTATACTAAAGTAACCAAGTTAGGCCACCTTGGGACAGTGACTTCCAACAGAACCTCATTGATTATTATTTTTTTTTTGTTTGGTTTGTTGTTGATATTTTCTATTTGTTTCGTTTTGGTTGTGAGACCGTATCTCATATAGCCCAGGCAGGCCTCAAACTAACTATAGCTGTAGTTTAAAGATCACCTTAAATTCTTGATCCTCCTGCCTCTACCTCCCAAATGCTGGGATTACAGGTTTATACCATCATGCTCAGTTTATTCGGTGATGGGTTTGAACCCAGGGCTTCATGCATCTTATACAAGCACTTTACCTACTGACCCACATCCCCAGACCTTTTTTTTTTTTAAGTTAATAACTAGCTAAGCAGCCACCCCACCCCTTTGTTTTGTTTTTGTTGTTTGCTTTGAGATAGGGTTTTATTATGTAGACCAGGCCAGCTTCAAACTAGCATTAAAGGCATGCACCACCATGCCCAACCTATTTCTGCTTTGCTTTTTTGAGGCTGGCTCTTTGTGTGTTACCCAGGCTGTTTTCAACCTCACTATCCTCTTGAATCATCCTCCCCAGTGTTGAAGTTATAGATATTACCCTCCACACCTCATACTACTGTGACCTCGGGAACTTAATACAAATGCTGACCTTAAGAAAACTGCAGGTAGCTAGCTGATACCTCAGTCTGTGATGTACGGTATTCTGCCACCTGGCATCTTCACAGGCTTTTAGGAGACGGGGCCAGTGTAACATGCCACTGTGGTAATGCTACCTGTTTAGCAACTATCAGAATTTCTTTCCCAATAGATGAAGGAATAGTTTTCCTCATCAAAGAGACTGGGAAATTTGTCACAATACATGCAATTCCTGAAAGAGCTGTGGGAATCGTGTACCTGAAGGTTTACCTCACTAACTATGGAGGAATGTGCTTTTCAGTTATGTGTCTTAACTGTCAGAAAAGCTGGGGAAAACGGCTGTTGTCCAACTTCTTATAAGGCTGAAGCAGAATGATGGCAAGTTCAAGACCAGACTAGGCAACTTGGCTTATAAGAACCTGCCTCAAAACAAAAAATAAAAAGAAAGCAAGGGATTCGTATCAGTGGTAGAGTGCCTGCCTGCCTAGAATCTCCCAGTGAGAAGCTGGGAGTGTGGCTCAGTGGTAGAGACCTTGCCCAGAATTCGTCAGTGAAGAGGCAGGGATGGGTCTCTTTGGCAGAACACCTGTCTAGAATCCCCCATTGAAAGGCTGGGAATAGGACTCATTGGAAGTTAGCACAACGCAGATATTTCTCTCTCATTCTTGTTATAATACCAAAAACTTTTCCTGACAGTTGGTTCTTTAGTCCCTTTGGTTCTCGTATCCTGTTAGTTCTCTATTCTGTCCAGAACAGAGATGTGTTAGGAAACACTTAGACATTGATGTGACAGATTCAGGGCCATTCTCCAAGCTCTGCAAGAACCAGCCTCGCCCTGGGCAGATAAACTGTCCTTAGATTCTAACTTCTTTGTATGTGTACTCACTGCTGCCACCACCAAGGCACTTCAGCTGCCCAGCCCTGTCATTGTACAAACAAATTAAGCAGCAAGATAATACATTGTTTTTTCTTTGTGACTTCTCTTTTGGTAATTGGTGGAAAAGTCCTGCTCAACCAGACTTTCCTCATTAACCTTTCTGTTTTATTTTGTAGGTAACTTTTTTGTTTTGGTTTTTTGAAACAAGATATTCCAGTGTAGTTCAGGCTGGCCTTGAACTCACTGCATAGCCCAAGCTGGCTTTGAAATTACTGTAAATAAGGTGGTATTCAACTTGCTGTGTTGCTCAGACTTCCTTAAAAACCCACTGTATAGCCCACATTGTCCTAAAACTCAGAATTCTCCTGCCTTGCCTCTCTTAACTTTTTATGGTAACAGAATATAACTTGCCCAGGGTATAGAGAAGTGGCACGTCATTCACAGTCAAAGTATTAATGTCATTAGCTGCCATTGCCCATCTGTCTTAGTTTTGTCTTAGTCATAATAATAAGACCTGGATAAACCCAATGAAAAAGTACTTCCATGGTAAAGCCCTGCATAGGTAGCTGTCCCTACTGCCTCTCTTCCCAGATGGCCTCTTGAGTGGTAGGTACTAGAGTGGCTCCCCTCTTTGTCCAGTAGCAAGTCTGAATTTGCAGCAGTCATGGCTTCCTCATCTAGGGTCCTAGACACTACAAAAGGTTCTAGCCATTTCTGTTAAAGCTTCCAGCACCAGCCTGGGCTGCCCACTCACTGCTGGCCCAGAACAGCCTGGCTAGCTACGTATGTCAACATTTGCAAACATTCCCCCATAATGGGTTAACTGCAGAATCCAGCCCATCCCTCAACAAATGAAGCCACAGTTCCACAGACTGCTTATGGACACGTACCATGGGTGAAAACAACCACAACATTTTGTCTGTGCTGGGGAGGATGGCCAGCGTGTCTTTAATTCAGTGTTTACCCATGAGAATGACTCCCAGGAGCAATCCTGTGATAAAGTCTCTTCGGTCCATGAGAATAGAAAGAAATTGAATCAGAAGACTCTATTTCCAGCCGTATTTATTCAGTCTGGGAAACGCAATGGGCCGGAGCATTAATACCAGCAGGGGATTCCTCGCTCCTAGCGTTAAATTACTGTCATAATCGCTCAATTATTTCTTCCTTGTACTGTTTAAAATAAAAATCCATCACATTCTAGGGTGTGTGTGTGTGTGTGTGTGTGTGTGTGTGTGTGTGTGTGTGTGTGTGTTTCCATAGCATTTATTAGGTTGAGTGTTTAGGAAAATCAATTACAGTCAGTCAGGCATGAATTGATGAATGTTCTTATAATAATTGTCAGCTGTTAAACCAATGTACTTTTCTTCTCTTCACCCCTTTTTGTTTCCCTCAGAGGGCAGAGGTGGCACAGAGAGAGGCAGAAACTTTAAGAGAACAGCTTTCATCAGCCAACCACTCTCTGCAGCTGGCCTCACAGATCCAGAAGGCTCCAGATGTGGTGGGTAACCCTGACCCCGACCCCACCCTCACCCCACATCACTCCTGTTTCAACTCTTCCTTTTGGAATAATAGTTGAAGCAGGAATGGTTGTTGAATGGATGTGCTGGTTACTTTTCTCGTTACTGCAACAAAATACCTGACACAGACGCTTAAAGGACCAAAGCTGGGGGTTATTTTAGTTCCTGGTTCAAGGGTGCAGTCCATCATGGCAGCAGAAGTAAGCTGCAGCTGCTTACATTGCAGTCAAGATGCAGGGATCAATGCTGTTGCTTAACTGCCTTTCTCTTTTTTTCTCAACTCCAAGACACCAGCCTTGGGTGCTACCCCAGTTAGGGTGGGTCTCCCCCCTCAACTAACCTGCTCTCAGAACTCCCTTACAGCTATGCACAGAGGTCTATCTGGTGCATAGATGACTCTAGATCCTGACAAGCCTATAGTATTAACCAAAATAGTTGTGAATTCTTAATGGCTTGGGGATAGAACTTGAGAAGAGCTCTGCCAATAACACATAGGTGCCCTCGTGGGTTGCTTTGGTGTGACCGCATTGTGTGTGTACATGTCCTGTGCCAGGTGGAGGCTAGGAGTAACTAGGTCTGAAAAGGAGTGCCACCCCAGAGCTTCACAAGGAAGCAGAGGCAGTCCTTCCAGTGGGGCATAAATAGCAGCTGACCCTGTATGTATTCAGTGGTTGAACTTTCACCTGAGAAACAAACATGCAAGAAGAATGGGACCGAAAGGTCCAAACTATTGTCTTTTCTCTCTCATTTATTTTGTGGGTGTAGGAGTAGCTGCACATGTGTGAGGGTCAGAGGACAACTTGTAGGAGTTAGCTTTCTTCCTCCATGGTGTAGGTTCTGAGGCTCGAACTCAGGCCATCAGGTGTACACAGGAACACTTTTATGCAAACTCATCTCACCACCCCTGCTTTCATTTTTAGTTTTGTTTTCAATTTTTGAGATACAATCTCACTACATCGGTTCAAGCTAACCTCCAGTTGGCAGTCCTTCTGCCTCAACCTCCTGTGTTCCTGGAATCACAGGTATACAATAACATGCCCAGTCCCATGTGACTTTTCTCAAGTTAACAGGACTATCAAAGTTTGGTCAAGGTGACCCTGACTGAGCAGATTCAGATGCCTTTGGTGACCTTGGGTAACTGGCACTAGTGACTGAGCAACACATTAGCTAAGATGCTTAGTTCATTAGTTCAGACCCCAGCTCTGCAGTCTCTGAATTGGAGATTTGAAGCAAAGAGATCTATCTTCCTTACTCTGTTTCTCTCTCTGTAAAAAGAGGTTGTAGCTGGGCATAGTGTCAAACATGTGTAATCCAATCTCTTGGGAAGTAGAACCAGGAAGATGTGGAATTCAAGGTCATTTTTAGGTACCTAGCAAGTTCAAGACCAGCCTGAGCTATATGAAACCCAAACTCAAAAACAAAATTAAACAAAAGAAAAACTTCAGGAAGCTGAGGCAGGAGGATTGGCAGAATTGGCTAGGCTAGGCTACATAGCAACAAGACCCCTGTCTCAAAAGTAATACTAGTACTAATTGTAGAATGCCCTGACCATTTCAGGATGTGGTAGAAAGGTTCTTGTGCAGGAGACTGTCACTTCCTTCACAACTTCGGGAACACAATAACTTATTTTTCTCTGAAATGACCCCTTTATTCTTCCTTGCCCAGATGTAAATGCCCTGGGAACTGCATCAGGGCAGAGGCAGGCCAAAGAGCCAGGACCAGCAGCTTCCCAGCTTCTGTGGCTACCCTTGTAGTCACCCTTGGAGTCAGGAGGAAGCCATTCATCCTAACATGTCTAACAGGACTTCTGAGCTGAATGTTTGGATTACAAAGAATCCTGGCACCTTACTGGGCCACAGCAAACCCAAACATTCCCGAAGGAAATGAATGTTTTTGCAGGTCGAGTCAGTTGTGGGGCCGGAGGTGGCTTCCACACTTCATCATGGCTAAGTACAACATTGACCTGGCCTGGCTTTAGTCTCCCAGCCACAGTGATCAGGGACTTCCCTATCTGTACCTTCCCGTGGAGGCCACCACAGGCACGGAGCCAGGAGGAAAAAATGGTCTGTTGGGCTTGGCTGGCAGAACTAACTGGGAAAAGGTAGAATCCATGGCTGTAGCAGAGCCGGAAGCAGTGCTTTGGCTGTCTCACATGAGCATGAGACATCCACCGTGCCAAGTAGTCCACGGCCCCTTTTCTTTCACCCATCCACTTGTCATTTTTTCATGGGCACTGAGCAATACAGGATACTTAAGAGTCCTTGTGAATGTCTACAGACAAATGTTAGTTCAAGGAACAGTTGGAGCTCACCTGGCCATCCTTTAGAGCCTAGCAGAACTGGAATATTAGAAAGCAAGGCCACCTATGTGGCAAACATCTGATCCTCCCAGCTAACCTTGCTCTCCAAGTGGAGACAGGAACTAAAGTACAGCACAAAAGAGAAGCAAGTATGGTATTAAGAAGTTCAAAGCCAACCTCGCTACATAGCAAGTCCAGCCTGAGGTACATTAGAGCCATCCTCATTAAACCAAAATGCAAAAGGAAAATACTGGGAGTCAGTTTGCTAAATAACATACTTGCTGTAGGTAAGAGAACCTTGGGTCCCACTACAGGATTAAAAAAAAAAATCCAAGTGTTTCCACAAAGGTCTAGATACTGTCATCTGAACCTCCCTCATTGCTGTTCCTCTGGCTTTCTCCACCAAATAACACCTCACACCCTCCAGGTCTCTGCTCACATATCTCTATCTCAGTGGGACCTTCTTGGACCGATCTATTTTAAAGTATGAGCCTTTTTCTAGGCGGTTGTGGGATATGCTTTTAATCCCAATACTTGGGAGGCAGACGCAGTTCTCTGTGAGTTCGAGGCCAGCTTGGTCTATAGAGTGAGTTCCAGCCAAGACTACACAGAGAAACCTTGTCTTTGGAAAAGTAAATAAATAATGATAATAATAGCCTTTCAATGCACATCGTTAATCCCAGATCTAAGCAAGCAGAGAAAGGTGGCTTTCTATGAGATCCAGGCTAGCCTAGGCTTACGTGGTGAAACCCTACCACTGAATAAATAGAGAACCTCTCTAACTTTAGCTCTCATACCCTCTCTACTTCGAATTTTCTGTAGTTCTTGGCACCACCTCACATATCACAAATCCGTGTTTTTTGTGTAGCTAACTCATCCAGCCCCACTAGACTAACCCTGCAAAAGTCAGACTTTCATGCTTCAGTTCAGTTGCCCCATGCCCAGTACAAGGTAGATTCTAAGACAATATTTGCCCAAATAACAGATCCAGGTGACAGCCATGCAAAGGCAGGAAGTCATGTCTGGCCCTGAAGCTTGCTGTGTGCGCCTCTGTATCTGTGCAACTTTGTAACTATGCCTCAGTTGCAGGTGGGCAGGTCCCTGAGCTCCCTACTCTAGAGCTGGTGCTGTTTCGTCATTGCTTTCTTCTTCCCAGGAGCAGGCCATGGAGGTGCTGACCCGATCCAGCCTGGAAGTAGAGTTGGCTGCCAAAGAGCGGGAGATTGCCCAACTGGTGGAAGACGTGCAGAGACTCCAGGCCAGCCTCACCAAACTGCGGGAGAATTCTGCCAGCCAGATCTCACAACTGGAGCAGCAACTGAGTGCCAAGAATAACACACTCAAAGTAAGGGCATGGAAGGGGATGCGAGCATGTACATGGTGGGGTTAGGAAGCATGGATGAGCTTTCATGACCATGTTGGCCCACACTACTGTGGCAACCTTGAACCCATGTCAATTCTGAGCAAAGTCCTAGGTCTCTGAGACAAGGAAACTGAGTCTGACTTCACTACCATCCCTGACATTTCCTTCTCAGGGTACCACACTCCTACAAAACAGAGGTCCCTGATGCTTTGGCCCATACCTGCCTGTTCCTGTCTGCCCACTGCACTGCTTTACCACCTGGGACCTCCCAAGCCTACACACCACCCAGTGCTGATGGGCACTCCTTGTGGAGAACTTGGTGGTCAAATCTTACAGTCAAGGCCATCCCAGGGCACAAGAGTAGGCTTGGCTGACTGGCCAGCAAGTCCCAGTTATCTACCCACTTCTGGCTCCCACACTAGGATTAAAAGCATGCCTCCATACCCAACTTTCTTATGTAGTTTCTGGGGTAGGACTTAGGTCCTTAGGCTCATACTACAAGGACTTTACTGACTAAGCCATTTCTCCAGCCCTTTTTCTTTTAATGTTTTGTTTTGGTTTTGGTTGTTTGTTTTGCTTTTTGATACATGACCAACTTTAACCTAGAACTCAGTTTTGCTTCCGGTTTGTGGCTAATACCAGCAGCACCCACAGCTCTGCCAGGATATTTTCTCCTTTGCTTCTCTAGCAGGGGTATCTTCCATTTGCTCATACAGTGCCCATGCCCAGGTATTCCTGAGGAGGAGACCCTGGACTTGGGAAGATGACTCAAAACCCAGCATTTCCTCCTCTCAGCTTTCCCAGCTGGCAAGTGTGAGAACTCAGGTTTGAGGTCTTGGCCCAGTCTAACTTAAGATATTATCATCACTTCTGACCTGGTGATGGCATCATCATCATCTGCTCATTTGTCTGTGTCTCCTCTGTCCCAGTAAGGGCTTGACTCAGACGTATCCTGCTCATGGCTCCCTGGCAGAGCTGCAAGCTGTCAGCCCTCCAGTTCTCATACAGAGCAATTTCGTCTAAATCAGTTAAGGCTCTAATGTTTGCCTTCACACACACACGAAGTGAAACAGAGTTGCACAAATTAATGTTCTTATCGTGTCTTGGGGGAATTCTTTAATACTGTGTAGTTAATGAAACAATCCAGTGATACTTCTTTCCAAAATCATCCTTCCTTCCCTTTGCCTGATCTAATAATCAAAACATATCCTCTAGTAATGAGCCTTCTGATTTTAATTATCTTAACCCCTTGCTGCTAGGAGTAAAGATGGCTCCCAGACATATCAAAGCCCTATACAGAAGACCTCAGAGGTCTCCAAATGGGCAAATGCCCCTCCTATACCCCATAAGGTTAAGTTTGACTGAATAAGGTAACTGCTCAGGGTTTGTTTTTAGATTTGAGAGGTGTTTATCTGTATTTAAGACAGGATTTTACAATATCACTTTGACTAGCCTAGAATGCTACGTAGACCAGACTAGCCTTGAACTCACAGATAGCGACCCACTTGTGTCTCCTAGGTGCTGGAATTAAAGATATGTTCCACTGTGCTCAGTCAGGGCTTCTTTTTATGTGCATAATTTATAGTCTCTGACATAAACTAAATGTAGATATAATCATTAGGAAGATACTTTATGAATATGATCTGTTACCTTATCAACCTATCACCTGATGCTTCTACAATGAGGAACTCTGACCTAATAGTCACGGTCCCTATAAAGCTACAAGGTACAAATGGTGGTTTATTTTACCCTACTGTGTCTTCCTCCTTTCTCCTTCCTCCCTTCTCGCTCCTTCTTCTTTTTCTTTTTCAGACAGAGTCCCATGCACCGATTTGACCTGAAACTCACTGTGTAGCCAAGGCTGGCCTTGCCTTCCTAATCCTCCTGTCTCAGCCTCCCAAATACTAGGACTATACGTGTGCATCACCATGTCCACTTACTATGGGATTTTTCTTCCTGGGTTGTCTTTCTTCCCATTGTCTCCCACCCCTTCACTCATTTGTTGTTATTGCTGTTTGTTTGCTTTTGTTTATTTGTTCGTTTGTTTTTTGTTTGGTTTGGTTTTCTTTCTTGTACCATATTTTTTTTTAAGTTTGGGGGGACTCCCAAAGATGTGCTGAGAGATTGGAGTCAGGGTGCAGCCTAGGAGGGGCACTGTAGCTTCCAGCAGGAAGAACTGCTGGTGGTTTTCCTATCATATTATACATCCTTAATCTTTGAAACAGATGAGTCTGCTAACACAGTCACTTTGAGAGAGCAAGCCATACACAGTTGAGGGCTTTGTGGTCAAGACAGGGTCTCATATATCCCAGGCTGGTCTCAACTCACTTAGTAGCCAGTTATGACCTTGAACATCTGCCTCCACCTATGGAGTACTAATATGTACAGGCATACCACACTATGCCCTGTTTATGTGGTGGTGTGGTGCTGGGGATGGAACCCAGGGCTTCATGCATGCTATATAAACATTCTACCAGATGAGCCACACTCCTAGTCCATGAGCAGAATCTTTTTTTAAATATTTATTCATTATGTATACAATATTCTGTCTGTGTGTATGCCTGCAGACCAGAAGAGGGCACCAGACCCCATTACAGATGGTTGTGATCCACCATGTGGTTGCTGGGAATTGAACTCAGGACCCTTAGGAAGAGCAGGCAATGCTCTTAACCTCTGAGCCATCTCTCCAGCCCCCATGGGCAGAATCTTGAATCCTCACATTGGTGATTTTTTTTTTTTTACCAATACATTTAGCTGGTGCTGTCTATAATTGGGCATCCCAGGTAACTGATTAATTGCTTCTCATACCCCAGCATGTTGAAACTTCTCATCTTTTCTCCACCATGAGGTTTCATATTTACTAGTTCCTCTTGGCCAATGTTCTACTCTTTCATACAAACATTACAGTTAGCTCATCACCATCCATGTCTTCTCACCTTTAAGTGTAGAAATTGGCTTGTGAGCGAGAAGTGTTTCACAGTCTGACAAGTGCTCTGCAGCACTGTGCTACTTGTGGTGGATAATTCCGAGTTCATAATTAATGCAGTAAACCAGCCACCATGACAGGCAGCTACTTTTGATAACTGTTCCATGGTTTTGTCAGAGCACTCTTCATGAAGAAGCAGTACAATTAGCCAGTCACCTATATTGTCCTCAGTGTGGCAAGGAAAATAAAGTCACTAATACCTTCAATTAAAAATGAGTGTTTACAGAAAAGACTAGCAAGTCTCAGGCTTAGTTGTTGATTGAATGCTTGTGTAGCTGGGTTCTGTCCCCAGCACTGCATAAACTGGGTGTGCTCGTGCATACCTAAATCTCTGCATTCTAGAGTTAGAGGTAAGAAGATTGGACATTCACGGTCATCCTTGGATATAAAGAAAGTTCAAGGCCAGCTGGGCTACTTGAAACTCTGACTCAAAACAAAGAGATCTGAGCTAAGACTTAATTAGGCACTCAATTTATAAAGATACTATGATAGGCCAGCAGAGTGGCTCGATGGGTAGAAGACCTGCCAGACAGCCTGTGTTTGATCCAGTTGCATGAAGCAACTGAAGCCACTCCTATCTAAGGAGACAGGGCCTGGCCAAAGGCACTGAAGGTCACCCTCTGCCAAGCTCCTAGCACTTTGTCTTTCCAGAATGAAAAATGTCACTGAAATAACTAGTAGAGTCTTCTCTGTAAAGCTTTCCAGTTAGAACATGAAATTTCAGTGGAAGCTATTTAGTTCCTGCTGAGCACTGCTAATACCAAACTAGAACATACTAGCCATGTGGCTCAGTGGGTAAAGGCTCTTGACTGCAAACCTGGCAACTTGAGTTCAACACTGGGATCCACACAAAGGTCAAAGAACACACCCATATCCATACATAATATAGTAATAGTATTAGAAGTAATTTTTTTATTTTATTATATTTATTTAATTATTTTTTAATATTGGGGGTTTATTTTGTTTCTTCTTGGGTTTTGGAGGTGTTTTGTTTTGTTTTGTTTTTTGTTAGTTTGTTTTTTGGTTTTCAAGACAGGGTTTCTCTGTTACAGCTCTGGGTGCCCTGGAACTCACTCTGTATACCAGGCTGGCCTTGAACTCACAGACATCCACCTGCCTCTGCCTCCCGAGTGCTGGTATTAAAGGCCAGGTGCATACGGCTTCCAGGCTGCTGAGATGGCTCAGCAGGTGAAGGTACTTTCCACACAAACCTGGCAACCTAAGTTCAACCCCAGGACCCACATAAAGATGGAAGAAAAGACCACACTCTACAAACATTGCCCTTTGGCTTCCACATACGTATCATGGCACATGGGGCCCCACACATAAGTCACACAAATACACATACATACAATACTAATAAAAACACAGGGCCGGGCGGTGGTGGCGCACGCCTTTAATCCCAGCACTTGGGAGGCAGAGGCAGGCGGATCTCTGTGAGTTCGAGACCAGCCTGGTCTACAAGAGCTAGTTCCAGGACAGGCTCCAAAACCACAGAGAAACCTTGTCTCGAAAAACCAAAAAAAAAAAGCCACAGATTTTTTTTCTTTGAAGTGAGATCTCATGTAGCCAACACTAGCCTCAAACTAGTTTTGTAACTGAGAATGGCCTTAGACATCTGCCTCTCCCGTCTCTGCTTCCCGGGATTACAGGTATACACCACCATGCAGTTTGTGTGCTGCTGCAGGGGATGGAACCCAGGGCTTCATGCACTCTGCCAACTGAACTGTTTCTCCAGCCCTCTTTTTTATCAGCCCCATCACAGGGTAACCAACTGTGTAATACACTTGGCAGTAACAAGAATCTCAGCCCTGGGAGGCCTAGAGGTAGCTCCCACCAGTTCTTTCCTCATAGGACATTTTGGCCCCCTGTAGCTACTCTCATTTTATGGAGGACTAACATATCAGCTGCCCCAAAGATGCCTGGCTTATAAGAGACAGGCTGACACTCATGCTGGTTGGCCTTGTTAGGCTGTGACACACCACATCTCTGTCTTCCTTCCTACTTTCTGCCATTCTCTGGAGGTGACTTGATGTGTGTGTTCACATCTGGCCTCTCCGAAACACTGCAGATAACACTTTTCAAGGGTGGGCGGTACATTAGTACTTCCTGCTATTTGACTGGAGGGGAAGGAATGAAATAATGACTTCTTTCAGAACACCTTCTGAGAGTCTTTTATGGGAAAATGAGTGCCTACCAGCCTCCATTTGATTGTCCCTGAGAAAACCATTATAATTTAGAAAGTTAGCAAAAAATATTTAAAAGGGAACGAAGTGGAGCAATTTTATGCGATGGGAAATACACACGAACTTTGTCGGCAGAGGCAATGGAAGAAAATGAGCTGAGTGGATGTTGATAAGAGAAAGCAACAGTCTGCTTGGAACTCAAGCTAGGTTCTGATACACATAGGCTTTGAAGCTGATGGGCCAAGTAAACCTTTCCTCCTCAGGTTCTAGAATGTTTTCCACTGGTCTCAACCAGAACCCAAAGAGACATCTAGAAGCTCCATAAATAGTAAGGTGCTAGCTTCTGAAACCCTGGGATTTTTTTTTTAGCTCAAACTTGGAAACATGATAACTCAAAAGGATCCTGCCCTGAAGACTCATGGCTTACCTGGAGTGGACCTGAGACTTGCCACATGACCCTAGGAAAGCTTGTTGGTATAAAGATAGCCGTGGAGGTGTCCCACAAGCTTACATTGTATTCTGGAACACTTAATCATATGATCACTCTGGAAATACATTGTCTTGCCCCAGAGGGCAGTGGGGCCAGTCCCTGTCAGTCAGAGCCATTCCCACAAGAATGAAGCTGGTTTACAGTGAGCCACACCACAGACCTGGCCTCTGTTCCCCAGATCCTAATATCTAAGTCTCCCAGAGTAAACGTGCTTTCTTCCTGGTGCCTATCTAGCCTTCCACTGAATAGCCGAGGGCTGATTCCACCGAAATTGCAATTTTACCTGTACCCTCCAGGCAGTCAAACACATTTGTTCAAAAACCACATGATACCTCTGGAATGTTAGGAACAGGGCTCACCCTGCTTCCATTTACTAGCATTTATACACAGTGGGATATTTCTAGCTTCGTGAGACTTTTTCCTTCTATCACTGAGTTTTGCACTAAAACCTCTGCTTGTGTGTCCATGCACACACACATGTACACCCACACCAGGTCACAGAAAGAGAAGAGAAGCTGGTTCCCATGTTGTTGGCTCCCTGAATACAGAGTTGCTCATAGGGATTGTAAAGTCTGGCAGCCTCCCTTAAGACATGGTTACTAATAAAACTTCTGTTTTCAGCAACTGGAAGAAAAACTCAAAGGCCAGGCTGACTATGAAGAAGTGAAAAAAGAGCTGAAGTAAGTATGGAGAAACATGGGCCTTCTAGGACTATCTATTGATGGGTGCAAAGTAGTACCCAAATCCAGAGCCACCCAGAACTTTCTGTTCTCACTCAAGCCTCTTGCAGGGTTTTGTTGGTTTGTTGGTTGCATGGGTGGGTGGGTGGGTGATTGTTTTTTGATTGGGTCTCATGTAGTCCAGACTGGCCTGAAACTCCATATATATAGCCAAAGTGATCTTGAACTCCTGGTCTTCCTGCCTCCACCTCCCAAGTGCTGGGATTACAGGCATGTACTACTACATCTGCTTTATGCTGTGCTAGGGTAAAACCCAAAGCCTGTGAATGCTAGGAAAGCAGCCTACCAGCTAAGCCACATCCCCATCCTTATTTGGACTTTATGAGACTGTATTTAAAGTATTCCAGGATGCATGTAGCCAGAGCAAATGCCACTTTACAGCAATTGTACAGTCTGAGCTTGTTTCTCAAGTGTCAATCCCCCAAGCAGACACAGAGTAAAACATTTTTCCATTGAAATCTCAGGGCTTAATACTATAGGGCCTCCTGTACTCAGAACTACCCATCTTCTTTCAGATTCCATTCCCTGCCAGAAGCCAGTCTTTTTCAGTGCTAATACCTGAGTTTGAAAGCTTAGAAGTTCTCTTCTGGCCCCTTCTACCTCTGACTCCTCCCCCTGAGCCTGCATGGCATCCCCAGCTCACTTATGCTGTCCTGAACCCCCATGTGCAGTCAGTACACAAGGCTCCCCCTTTACCCCTACTTGGCTATCTCTAAGAGTAGTCTATGCTGTGAGTAATCTCTATAGGTGCCTGTCTTTGCACCATGATTTATAGTCCAGGTGGTGCCTCCAAGGCCCTTCTTGACCTCTCCCACCCCGACCCCAGCTGGACCATGTAGATGCCTTGCTCCTTTCATTTTACCTGGAATCCCTCCATATTATAATGTTCCTTTTCTTGTTACTATGACAAAATCCATAACAAAAACAAAAGCAACTTTAGGAAGGAAAGAAGATCGTATCTTGACTCAGAGTCAGAGGGTATAGTCCATGGTGTCAGGGAAGGCATGGTGAAGGAGCAAGAAGTGGCAAGACACACTGCATCCACAGTCAGGAGGCAGAGAGAGGTGAATGCTGGTGCTCAACTTACTTTCTCCTTTTATTCAGTGCAGGTCCCAAGACCCAGGGATAGTGCCACCCATATTCACAATGAGTCTTCCACCTCAGTTAACCCAGTCTAGAAAGTCTCTCATAGATGAATGAGGAGGTATGCCTCCTAGGTGACTGTAGATCCTGTCAGGTGTTGGGCTCCACCTCTTGTCTATCTGTGGGAATCTAGACTATCTGCCTAGTCTGTGTCCCCTTCTTCCCACTTTCATTTTTCCAGTTACCCTCACTTTCATCTTCTGAGACAAGCCTATCCTCACAGCTTTATTCTCTATAAATCCCAACCTCCTTTTGCTTGCTTGTGACCTCCTTCAAACTAATGGTGAGGCTCCTACATTGCTTCCCTCCACCTCTGTCCTCAGCACACTCTCCCTTTACAGGCTCTCTCCTTTCCTCTCTCCTCCCCTCTCTCTCCTCCCCTCTCTTCTCTCTCCTCCCCTCTCTCTCCTCCCCTCTCTTCTCTCTCCTCCCCTCTCTCTCCTCTCCTC
>NC_022010.1:21214423-21216498 GCF_000317375.1 Microtus ochrogaster
CCTCTCCTCTTCTCTCCTCTCCCCTCTCCTTTCCTTTCTCCTCTTCTCTTCCCCTCCCCCCTTTCTACCAGTAGCTTCTTAAATAAACCCCTAAGCACCCCCCACCATTCCTGTCCTCATAAGCTCTGCATTCCCAACTCCACTTCCAGCTTAGTGACATGTATTTTTACCTGGTTTGTCCTTCTGTGACTTCCTTATTTGTCCTTCCTTTTCCAAAAAAAAAAAAAACGAAGAAGGGCCAGTGAGATAGCTCACCCTGGACGTTCTGAGTTCTATCACAAGAACCTACCATGGAAAGAGAAAACTGAAGCTCAAAAATTTTCCTCTGACCTCTATGCATGTAGTGTGGCACATGTGTGCCCCACACACAAATAAGCAAACAAATAATAAATAGATGAATGGCTTCAAGGTAAGCTAGGTGCATGGTATAGTGGTGCTTGCCTATAATATCAGCTCTCGGAAACGTGAGGCAGAGAATTATGAGTCCTGGGCCAACCTGGGCTACAAAAGCCTGGTGATGCTTCAAGAAAAAAAGGAAGGAAGAAACTGAGCCTTCTAGTTTTGAGCCAAAGAATGCAGCAGGCATGTTGACACGCATCTATAATATATAATATAAGTACTCAGGAGGACCAGAAGTTCAAGATCATCCTCAGCCGCATAGAGAATTCAAGACCAGATGACTGTTTAAGATCTTGTCTCAAAATGCAAAACAAAAAGAAAAGCACTATTGTGCAATTCTTGGCCCTACTGATAGACACACACATACACATACATACCTACCCCATGGCTAGACCCCTTCCTCCAAGCTCAGCCCCATGTTTGAGAATCTGTTTTTCCACGACTACTACCCTCAGGTGACATTTTTTAAAAAATACTTTTTTTTTTTGATAGGGCTCTCTATTATTTAGTTCTGGCTATCCTGGATTTACTATGTAGATGAGGCTGGCCTCCAACTCACAGAGATACACCTGTATCTTCCTCTCAAATGCTGGAATTAAAGGTGTGTACTACCACACCCAGCTGTTTTTAAAAATACTTTTTATTATTTATTGACAATTTCATACATTTGTACATGTATCTTGTCCTTGAAGGGAGAGCCACAGATTGCATAATCTGATCACTGTGAGCCTTGTTAATCCACATAGGCTTTAATTTTTTGTTGCATTTATTTATTGTGTATGTAGGCACACATGTATAGAAGTTGTGTGTAGGCACACGTGTAGAAGTTGTGTGTAGACATACGTGTAGAAGTTGTGTGTAGGCAAACGTGTAGAAGTTGTGTGTAGGCGCACGTGTAGAAGTTGTGTGTAGGCATATGTGTAAAAGTTGTATGTGTAGGCACACATGTAGAAGTTGTATGTAGGCACACATGTGTAGAAGTTGTTTGTGGGGATACACATGTGTAGAAGTTGGGAGAACTTTCAGGAGTCCGTTTTCTTCTATTTTGTGGGTTCTGGGATTGAACAAGGTTATAGGCTTGGCAACAGGAGCATGGGGTTTTTTTTGTTTTTTTTTTTTTAAAGATTTATTTATTATGTATACAACTTTCTGCCTCCACACACCAGAGGAAGGCGCCGGATCTCTTTACAGATGGTTTGGAGCCACCATGTGGTTGCTGGGAATTGAACTCAGGACCTCTGGAAGAGCAGACAGTGCTCTTAACCACTGAGTCATCTCTCCAGCCCCAGGAGCATGGGTTTTAAAGGGAATATTTGGCGCATTCTCAGAACCCCATAGACTCATTTCCCCTCTTCTTCCTGGCCCTGGCAGAATGAAACATTATAGCAGAAAAGAACATGGCAGAGCTAGGGAGAGGGCTCTGTGAATACAGGGACAATGTGTGTAAGCATGAGGGCCTGAGTTCCATCCCTGGTGTTCATATAAAATGCCAGACAGGACAGTATGTGCCTATAATTAAAGCACTAGGGAAGCAGAATCAGGAGGACCCTTGGTTTTCACTGACCAGCCAGTCTAGAGGAGACACTCAACATCAACCTTTGGCATCCACATTGCATTTGTACACATATGTGAATACACATGTCTGTCTGTCTGTCTGTCTGTCTGTCTGTCTGTCT
>NC_022010.1:21216598-21247780 GCF_000317375.1 Microtus ochrogaster
CTCTCTCTCTCTCTCTCTCTCACACACACACACACACACACACACACACACACACACACACACACATACAATGAGAACATAAGAACATAAGGTCCATGATCCTGATCTGCTTGTAGCTCCTGGCTTGTTCAGACAGTCCAGAGCCCCAGTTATCTATCTGGACACAGCCTGTATTGATTGCTAAGGAGACAGTGAAGCAGTTATTTTGTCCTTCACCACATCTGGGGCTGCAGAGGTCTGTTCTGATTCTAAGCCACCCCATCTCTTTCCTCATTTCTAAGCAAGCACCAGTTCCCAGAGAGCACATGAGCAGTGACCATGGGTGATGAGTTCCTCTCCTTCTTCCCTCCCCTCATAGAACTTCCCATTTCCTATAAACTTTACAAATCCATTCAGCTTGCAACAATGTGTTATCTGTATTACACTGTAAAATGAGTCTGAACAGACCTGGTGTGACTTCATATGGAGTGATTTACATGCTGGGCAAAAAAAAAAAAAAAAAAAAACTTTTGCTAACCAACTGCTAATTGAAGACCAGCTCTTCTAGGGGCATTATCAAATTCAATTTCTGCCAGGGAAGTTGTTAAAGTTGTTAGTTCCTCTGTGCCTGCATAGCAGGAACCAGCGTGTTAATGCCTATAGAGAGGCCACTAGTAAAGGGAATAGTTGAAAGTAACAATGTGTCTTGCCTTTTTCAGCACCCTGAAGTCCATGGAGTTTGCACCATCAGAAGGAGCAGGGACACAGGTACACCAGCTCACTTTGTTCCCAGGGTGGTAGCAGCAGCTGCTGGTCACTGCTGGTCCCTGGGTCTCACATCTGCATCTTCATGTTAAGAGGGGCCTTGCTTACAGCTGCCAAGTCTTTCCTCAAGAGCATTTCACCAGCTGAGCCTGGTAGTGCACACCTGTCATGCCGGCACTTGGGAGGTGAAGGCAAAGGATCAGGAGTCTGAGGTCAACTTCAGCTATTCCATGATATACTGTCTCAACAACAATAAAAAGAAAATAGAGAATGGTGAAAGGATGGATTAATCCTTGTTGTTAGGCCTGAGACTCAGTTGGTTAGGATGCTTGCTTACCTAGTATCATGAAGCCCTGGTTCCATCTCCAGCACTGACAGAATAAATGGGGCATGGTTGACTAGGACTGTAATCCCAGGACTTTGTAGAGACAGGCAGCCAAAAGTTCTAAGTCCACCTTGACTACTCAGTGAGTTTGAGACCAATCTTGGGTCCATGAGACTATCTTTAAAAGCAATAACAAGACTTGACTGAGTAAAAGCTAATCAGCCTCCGTAAAGAAAGGGCTAGTGTTTGCCAGGCTACTCAGTGGGCCCTGGGTGTGACTTCATTTGGGGCATATGCTGAAAACACAGATGAAAAATAATTTCAGGCCTTATGGTAACACCTTTAATCCAGCACCTGGGAGACAGTGGCAGACAGATCCTGTGAGTTCTAGGCCAGTCAGAACTACATAATATGATTCTGTCTGAAAAGTAGTAACAAGAATAATTTCAGGGGCTGGGTTGCAATTCAGTGGTAGCATGTGTGTTCAGTGCGTGTGAGTCCTTTGGGTTCAATTCCAGCACCAAAAACAACATTAACAAATATTTGAGGTTGTGTTAAAGATCAACTCATAAAAAAGTTTGGCCTGGAAATTAATGGTGTACTGCCTTAGTGTTTGTTTTCTTTTCTTTTCTTTTTTTTTTTGGTTTTTCGAGACAGGGTTTCTCTGTGGCTTTGGAGTCTGTCCTGGGATCTAGCTCTGTAGACCAGGCTGGTCTCGAACTCACAGAGATCCACCTGCCTCTGCCTCCCGAGTGCTGGGATTAAAGGCGTGCGCCACCATCGCCCGGCCGTTTTGGTTTGTTTGTTTTCTTTTTTTTTTTTTTTTTACTGCCTTAGTGTTAACTCAGGGGACATGTGACAGTGGTGCCCTGTTATCTAGCAGCCACTTAAAGTTTACATCTCTAATATAATAATAATAATATCACATACCTGTAATACCAGCACTCATGAATACAGCCTGGAAGATCCATAATTCAGGGCCAACCTGGGCTACACAACAAGTCCAAGTCCAGCCTAGACTATGTGAGACCATGGTATATACACACAATATGTTAAATATATCATAAAACCAGAAGTGATGGTGTATCCATAGTCCCAAATACTGTAAGATTGAAGCAGGAAGATCACCTGAGCCCAGTACTCTGAAGCAACAAAGCAAAACAAAAGGAAAAGTTTTCTAAAATATATAGAACCTACATCACAAGTATAGTCTTGTTCCCATTATCCAGAAGGCATAACAGGTTCCTCATTGCTTTCTCACAGGGTTAGCAGCTTATCTTATTGCCAAATGATGTCCATGCTTAGACTGTGAGCATTTGGGAACTGCATAGAAAATAATTGTCAACTAGGAAAGTGGCTCAGCAGGTAATACACTTGTCCTGTCTGAGCCAGAAGTTCAAATCCCAGAAACCACCATGTAAATGCTAGGTGGGCATGATGACTTACCTGTCATTCTAGTCTTGGAAGGAAGAGACAAGGGATTCCCCAAAGCAAGCTAGCTAGTGAGACTAGCTATGTCAGCCAGCTCTGAGTTTTATTGAAAGACCCTTCCTCAGTCAATAAGGTAAGTGATTGAGGATGATGCCTGAGATCAACCGTGGGGCCTCTACATGCATGTGTGCCCACGTGCAGGTGTACATATACAGACACCACACATATACACTCATGAAAAACGGGGGAAGGATATCTGAGTCTAAAGACAAAAATCATGTCAACTTTTTGTAAGGACCTTGAGTTTTTTTCCCTTGTGGAAGTCAAGTCAGTAATGCATGTTGCAGGGTCATGGAAGCTTAGTTGGGGAGTGGATGGGTTCAAGGTGGCCCCACGGTGATCCCTGCTCTGCCCTGTGCAGGACTCTACCAAGCCCCTGGAGGTTTTACTCCTGGAGAAGAACCGCTCGCTGCAGTCTGAGAATGCCACGCTGCGCATCTCCAACAGTGACCTGAGCGGTAGGTGGATGGGCATCACACACGTACTATGCTTGGTTCGCTTCCAGGGGTCAAGGACAAGGAGGGTGAAACTTTTGTCTGGGTTTGTGTGTGCATGATGGGAGCGCCGCTGGGTGACCAGAGACTTGTTGGACTAACAACCCTGAGTGTAAACAGTATCCCTTACCTCTTTGCCCACCCCTTTCTGCAGCGAGATGCGTGTGCGCCGCCACAGCAAATCTACAGGGGTCAGCTAGGGGGCCTTTTGAAAAGGTCCCAGGAGGGACACCCTGAGGATGTTGGCTTTCTAATCTTCTCCTTGTTGGTCTATGAACAGGCCAGGGGTAAAAGCACACATGGTCTCCCTCTGGGTACGCTCCAGGGTGTGCTTTGAGAGGTTGCCGGCCCTCTAGTGGTACTTTTCTTTCTCCATGAGGTTTTCTTTGGGGACACAGTCCATCCCCCATCCTTAGCCTCTCCTTTGCTTATCCTAAAATGGCAGAGTCACTGGCTGCTTTTGGATTTAGCAGCTGGTCAAAGTGTGTAACTGTTATCTGGACTCCAGTGGCATTGCAGTTCTTAAAATGTGTGCGACTTCGATCAAGGGGACTCAATGGGTGCATCTGCCTCAGAGCATGTGGTGTGAGCGATCCCATGGGTCCCCAAGTGTCAGTGTTTGCTGGTCCTCAGGCAGAGCCTTTGGTCGTAACTGCGGTGCTAGAAGCCCCAAGACCTGTCACCTCTTTCCTCTGTGTGTTACTAGAACCTTTGTTAAGGGGATTCTCCCGGCTGCAACGTACAAGAAAGGTGCAAACACGAATGCATGTGGCTTGTTTTGGGGGGCCTCATTTGGCTGATTCACAAATTCAATTGAAAAATAAACCAACACACCACTTTGGCCCTTGTTTAAAAAAAAAAAATTGAAAAGAAAAATCTGCACTTTTTTTGTGGGGCACACTTTGCATTCTGGTCTTGGTTTTTTTTCCCTTTTGAATCCCCCATAATGCATTCTGTTTGCCCTTCCTTGTAGGGTCAGCCAGGAGAAAAGGGAGAGACCAGCCTGAGAGTCGGCGCCCGGGACCCTTGCCGGCCTCCCCTCCTCCTCAGTTGCCCCGCAACACGGGGGAACAGGTTTCCAATACTAACGGTACACACCACTTCTCACCAGCGGGGTTAAGTCAAGACTTTTTCAGCTCAAACCTGGCCAACCCCAGCCTACCCCTGGCTTCTACAGGAAAGTTTGCACTAAACTCTATTCTCCAGCGACAGCTAATGCAGTCCTTCTACTCCAAGGCCATGCAGGAAGCCGGAAGCACAAGCACGATTTTTTCAACAGGTCCTTACAGCACAAACTCCATATCTTCCCCAAGTCCATTACAACAAAGCCCAGATGTAAATGGCATGGCCCCATCTCCCAGCCAATCAGAAAGTGCTGGGAGCGTCTCAGAGGGTGAGGAAATTGATACAGCAGAAATCGCACGGCAGGTCAAAGAACAACTGATCAAGCACAACATTGGACAGCGCATTTTTGGACATTACGTCTTAGGACTATCTCAAGGGTCTGTGAGTGAGATTCTGGCCCGGCCAAAGCCCTGGAATAAGCTGACTGTCCGTGGCAAGGAGCCATTCCACAAAATGAAGCAGTTCTTGTCTGATGAACAGAACATCTTGGCACTTCGTAGCATCCAAGGCAGACAGAGAGGTGAGACATGTCTATGTGTGCCTGGTACAGTGCTCTGTGTGTATGTGTGTTAGAACATTTGTACATCACATCAGGTAAAGTGCTCTTCGGTACTACCCTATCTAGCGTTCAAGGGTCAGTCAGCAGGAGCTAGAAACCATTATATTTGGGAACTTTGACCCTGGAGAGTGTAGTCAGCACCTTGCCTCACTAAATTCCATATTTCACTGCTCTGTGTTTAATTAGAGAAAGTTAGGTCATGCATGTCATCTGACAGGTTTAGCATCCCTGGGTCCACTTGGCATCAGGTGCTGGCTTCCCTCCAGGAGCAGCTCCTCGGGTGCCATCCAACTCTATCCCAATAGAACAAACAGCTATAATCCTCACAAGGCACTGGCTCTGTGGGACGAGCCTGTTAAAGCTGCCCTCTGCCTCCTTCACCTTAGAACAGGTCCCATGAACGTCTTGCATCATTTATGTCCAATTAGTGATTTTTTTTTTAGTACCACAAACAAAACATGCCTACCTTCAATAAATGACAACGAAAGTTTCATTCAGTTCCCCTTCCTGCCACACCCTTCATAAAATGCTAGAAAGTGAGACGCTCCCACAGTGATGGAGCAGAGTCAGCAGTGACATAGAGAGACAATGTTTTCAGTCACATTTGAAATACCCTGAAATTTAGACTAAAACTCAGAAAGGAGATAATGAACAAACAGTGCGAGTTTACACCAAGAATGCAATGCAGTCCTTTTGTGGGTTTTTTTTTGTTTGTTTGTTTTTTTGGTAATGTTAAACTGAAATTGGATGTCTTTGGATGATTAATGTGAGCACTATCATTGACTGGCAGGCAAGCACCTCTCCCTCCCTTTGCCCTTCCTCGTGGTGATTACTGTCACCTCTCTTCTTACAGTAGACCCAATGCCTGTAAGAAAGTTCTAGGAGCACTCATGTTGTGCAGGAAGCCTTGAGCCCTTTCTTTAGAGGCAGGTGGCTCAGCTCTCATGTCACACAGACCATGTCGTCAACGCCACCATCCCCCTGATTGTTTTGTTCTTACCGCACTTGTTTTTCAACAGAGAATCCAGGCCAGAGCCTGAACAGACTCTTTCAGGAAGTACCGAAACGAAGAAATGGGTCTGAAGGTATGTCTCAGGCAGGTGTTTCTCTTTGCAGTCAGTAACTAGGAAGCAGCATGTCCTTAGCTGTGTATTTGGGTTAAAACTATGCCTTGTAATTCTGGCCTGGAACCTGATGGAAAAACAGCTAGTAAGTATAAAACAAAGCACGGGTTCAGAGGCGCCCAGCCCCTTTCCTGTTGAGCTGCCAAAGCTAGACAAGCCATACCCAAGGTTAGTCTCCTCAGCATCAATCCTCGGTTTCATTTCAGGGACACCATGCATGTTTTCTCAGGAGCAAGTGACACAACAGTTGTGCTCTGAGAAAATCAGGTGACCATGTCAAAGATATTGCTGCTTCCTCAAATTTTTAATGCTGACATGTGTCAGAAATTCCATAATGTGTTCAGATTCCAAACAAAGCTGGTTCTTCCACAGGCATTGGTGAGCCAGTCTTCACCATACTCCTTTAAGTGGCTCCTTCCCAAAGTGTCCTCCTCATTATTAAATTGCTTAATGTGACAAGTCTACTGAGAAAGGTAGTGAACAATTACAATGTCTGGATAGCTCCACAAAAGTTTGGGCCCAACCTGTGAGTCCTTGTACCTTCAGGGCATCTGCACACGTATCTGCTATGCAGAGTACCACCATGTGACCAGAAGAATGCATTTGTGTCCTTAGGGATCTCAACAGGTTTATCTCCTTGTTGATACATTTCAAAAACACAGTATGTCGTTTTCAATCTAGAAAAGTTGATGTTCACACTCATTCCTCTTCACCTGTCACAACCCAATGAGTGAGCCAGGACTGGTCTCACCCAAGGGCTAGGGATATAGCTCAGTCTCAATGGTAGAACATTTATCTAAAATCTCCTAGTGAAGGGCCAGGGACATTGCTCAGTGGGTAGAGCACCTGCCTATAATCCCTAGTGAGGGGCTGGAGGCATGACTCAATTGTAGAGCACTTGCCTAGAGTCCCCTAGTGAGGGGCCTTTAGTGATTAAAGTGCCTACCTAGAATCTCCCAGTGAAGGGCTATGGCATGGCTCAGCAACAGAGTAATTACCTAGCATGCCTAAGGCTCTAAATTCAATCCCCAGTAACATGAGCGTGCGCGCACACACACACACACACACACACACACACACACACTAAGGAGTTCAGGCTCATCGTTTGCCTTTTGCCTTCCTCCCATGTTTATGTTTAGGAAAAATAAATGTACAGAACCTGAATGTAGTTTCAAGCCAAAGCTTTTTAATGAAAGCTTATGAAAAAAACATTGCCTTTCAATTTGCCTTCTTTCCCTATGGTGTTCTAAATGATTTGTCTGGTACTAACCTCTGGGCACAGTCTAGCTCACATGTTAAGAAAGCCTATTCTGCCAATAGAGTGACACTGACCTTGAGACAGGTTCAGCAGGAAACCTCTTGCCAGGCAGGTCCCACATCCATGCCACAAGATCACACTTGTAGCAATTAGGGATGAGTGGGAGACCATGCCTCACCTGGGGCCCTGGGTCAGAATGCCTTGGTGCATTGGTGCAGTGTTTATTTTCCATTTCAGAGCTGGCTTCAATGTCATCACTGGGACTTCTCCCTGCAGGTAACATCACTACCCGGATCCGAGCATCTGAGACTGGTTCTGATGAAGCAATCAAGTCTATCCTGGAACAAGCCAAGAGGGAACTCCAAGTGCAGAAAACTGGTAGGGCTTCTATTTCCTCATGCTATCTTCAGACCTACATCACAAGTGTTCTAGTCAATAGTTAATTACATTCCTTTTCTTTTCCTTTTAAATCAATACTGAGTTTATATCTTTATACATTAGGCATATGCAGAGGGAAGTATGATCTAGATTTGTGTTTTTGGGGGGGGACAGGGAAGTTGTTTTTGTACATGAGATAGGGTCCTCTATATAGCTTGAGCTCATGAGCCTCCTGTCTCTGCCTCTTCTTGAGTGCTACGTTTATAGGTATGTGCCACCATGCCCAGCTCTACTTTTAATATCGCCTCCCCACTGCTAACTAGCCATACCCCAGTGCTCATTATAAGAGACTGTCATTGATTCATCAGAGACTCTGACTTCCAGTAGACATTAACAGAAATCGTGCTTCATGAGTTTGGCAAAACCAAGAGAGGTGTAGGTATGTGGTTCATGAAAGTTAGTATTTAAAATCCTCCAGAAAAGAAAGCCAGAGTGGATTAGGGTGATGGGCCACTTAGCAAAACAGTTTGAAGACCTGAGTTTGGATCCCCAGAACCAACAATAACAACCAGAGTGGCAGAAGCATCTGTAACCCTGCCCTCCCCGCTTGGGGATCTGGGTGGGAACAGGAGAATCCCTGGAATCTCACAGGCCAAACAACCTAATTAATGCAGCAACAGAGACACCATCTCAAACAAGTTGGAAAAACAAAGACCAACAGCCAAGGTTGTCTGTCCTCTAATCTCCACAGGAGCTCTTTAGTATGTTCACCACACACACACACACACACACAGAAGAAAGAGGTAACAGCAAGATGGCTTAGCAAGTGAAGGCCCTTGCCACCAAGACTGACAGCCTGAGTTTGCTCCCTGGCACCCACATGGTAGAAGAGAACTGACTCATGAAGTTTGTCCTCTGACAAACTATCATGTTTATCTATCATGTACCACATATATGTGCACCCACATACATACACATAAAATAAATAAATTTTTTTTAATGTAAAAAAGAAAGCCAGGGTAGAAGTGAGTCCCCATTGATCATCCTCCATGGTTGAAAAGCCAGCTGCTATGTCACAAAGGCAGTTAGAGGCAGTTAGGCCATTGAGCAGGTATGTCAGTTCTCTGTGTTCCCCTCTCAAACAAGGTGTACAGATATTTCCATGTTTCACTGATGATGAGGCATCAGAGAAGTAGCACAGTGACTGCACTAGACCAGTAGGTGGGATGAAGCCCACAGCTGCCAGGAACCATCCTACCACAACTTCACCCTGTGTGTATTCTTACAGCTGAGCCAGTCCAGCCATCTTCTGCATCCAGCAGTGGGAATTCTGATGATGCCATCCGCTCCATCCTACAGCAGGCCCGCCGGGAAATGGAGGCCCAGCAGGCAGCCCTTGACCCTGCCTTAAAGCCAGCACCACTGTCCCAGCCTGACCTCGCCATCCTCACTCCCAAGCTCTTGTCTGCCTCACCCATGTCTACTGTGTCCACTTACTCTCCTCTTGCCATTCCCCTGAAGAAAACCCCTGCAGCACCTGAGGCCAGTACCTCGACCTTGCCCAATGCCCCAGCCCTCAAAAAAGAGGCTCAGGATACACCTGGGCTAGACCCTCCAGGATCAACTGATGCTGCCCAGGGGGTACTGCGACAGGTGAAGAGTGAGCTGGTCCGTGGCAGCACCTGGAAGGATCCTTGGTGGAGCCCTGTACAGCCTGAAAGAAGAAATCTCACCTCTTCTGAAGAGACCAAGGCTGATGAAGCAGCTGCAAGTGCGAAAGAAAAGGTAGTCAGTAGCCAACCTCGGGCTGAGCGCAGCCAGCTTCAGGGACCCTCGTCATCAGCAGAGTACTGGAAAGAGTGGCCCAATGCTGAGTCGCCATACTCCCAGAGCTCAGAGCTGAGCCTCACTGGAGCCAGCCGCAGCGAGACACCCCAGAATAGTCCTCTGCCCTCCTCCCCAATCGTGCCCATGGCAAAGCCAGCAAAGCCCTCAGTACCCCCGCTGACTCCTGAGCAGTATGAGGTTTACATGTATCAGGAAGTGGACACCATTGAGCTCACCCGGCAAGTCAAAGAGAAGCTGGCCAAGAATGGCATTTGCCAGAGGATCTTCGGGGAGAAGGTAAGGGCCTTCACTGTTAGGGGAGAGCATGGCTTTCCATCTCTTTTTGGGCCTGAGGACCAAGTGTCCACCCTGCACAGCATGGCCATCATAGGAGTATTAGATATCACGGACTCCCAGAATTCTAGAGGCCGCCCACTTTGTGCCAACCTGTGTATCCCAGCTGTCCTGCTTAGTAACTGATAAATGGACATGCAGCAGATGAAGAAGCATGGTCCATTAGTGTCTGCATGCAGCAAGCTGGCAGGTGACCCAGTACCTGCACTGCCTCTGAGGCCGCATGCAGTGTAGAGATACCTCTGCAAGCCATTCCGGCCCTAAAAGGTCTGATAGGATCATATCATACAGGGAATAACCAGCCTTCTGAGAACCAAAACACATGTGAAAGTAAAAAGCTGCACAGAACATAATTGCTCCTTGGCTGTTTTGTTGGATTTTTCTTTCTTGTGTTGGTTTGTTGCGCTTCATTGTTGTTTTGAGAGGGGCTTATTTTTAGTTTATGTTATTTTTTGAGATAGTGTCTCCCTGTGTAGTCCTGCCTACCTAGAACTCATTGTATAGCCCAGGCTGGCTTCACCCTAGCAGGAATCCTCCTACCTGTACCTCCCACATGCCACAGTTACAGATGTGTGCAACTGCTCAGCTACTAGTTGTTCCTTTCTCTGCACTACGAGGGCCTACAGAACCACTCAGAGCGTCACACACCATCTCTTCCTGCCTCATGGAAGTGTAATCACTTATGGATGAGCTTCTAGACCTATCCTGTGGTAGATTCAGGATAACAGGATTTACCATGCCTGTAAAATCTAAAATAAATACAATAACCTATATCATTAGAGAGTAAACCATGAGTTGCTGAATTTAAGAAGTCCTCCCTTCCAGAGATGACACAGGAAGTGGATCAGCAGTGGCCCTCCCAACCCTTTTGGACACTCATCCCTCCCCACCCAGTCCCTCTCTGTCTCATCTCTATGTTGACCTTGAACTCTATAGTCTGTTTATGGCTTCCTTGTCCCAACTTTGCAATAAGTAATGGAAGTATATAGACATGAGGATGTGAATTGAAAGTCCCTGGAGAATCTTGAGTGCAGCATTGTAAAAATAAAATTTGTGAACATTTAAATAGGCATTTTGTGCTCCCACCTTAAATTTAGCAGACTTAATAACGTTGAATTTGTTTGGCCATGAGTGCTGCTTATTCTGGAACTGGAAAACTTTGCAAAGTGATGGGATGAGGCCCCTAAATATCTTTGGGCTACATCTGTGCCCTGGGGGGTGTTTGTGCCCATACATATGTATGGCCATATGTGAGAGGCAGCAGCCTGAGTGCATGCATGCAAGTTGTCGGTCGTCTGCTGCTCAGTGTTGCTCCCACATGGCTCCCTGTCCCCACCAGCTCTCCTCTGGTCAACCTGTAAGCAGGGTACAACCAGAGAGAATGACCTTTTATAAATGCTGTTTTGGCACTGTGTCAATACAGGAGCACAGGAATATCTCCCAATTCCAGTGGGCTCTTATTCCAGTATCCCAGCCTGTCCTGATTAACACCAGGCAAAGGGCAAAATGCTCTGCAGTGTCTGCTCCTCAGTTTTCAAGAACACAACTTTGCAGACTCTGCAGGGTTCAGACCCTGGAGAAAGCTGACCCCTTCCTTCCACACCCTTTTCTAGTAAGAGCTGTAACTACCCTTTCACTTTTTTGTTTTTGATCATGCTGGGGATGAAAACCAGGCCTTGCATGGGTTAGACACATTCCAAGCCCATCACTGGCAGATTTTAGGTCACACCCTGAGCCTCTCAATAGGCGATTCAAGGCAGGTGCCTTGCTGCTGAGCCACATTCCCAATAGAAGTTGTGTTTATAATCATTTCTTTTGCCCAGAACCCCTGCCCTGTCCCAAGACTTTATCCTACTAGTAATCTGCTAAAATTGACCCCTGCAAATTGTCGCCATGCACTGGGCTGTGATTTTGTGCTCAGGAGTCCACCAGTGCACTTTGTATGTGGCTTCATCTCCCCCAGCCCTCACAGGGCCACATGTATGTCTCTAAGGCACCTTGCAGCATCATGCAGATTTCTGGAAGCTGACAATTGTTTTTCTTTGTTTGCTTCTTCAGGTACTGGGCCTGTCCCAGGGCAGTGTCAGCGACATGCTCTCAAGGCCAAAGCCATGGAGCAAACTGACCCAGAAAGGCCGAGAACCCTTCATCCGGATGCAGCTCTGGCTGAATGGAGAGCTAGGCCAGGGTGTTCTGCCTGTGCAAGGGCAGCAACAAGGGCCAGGTGAGAACAGCCAACCACCCTTTGCAAGAGCCTGACAAGGACATCCTCCATCCATGGGCTTGGTTTGGATTTGGGATTTTTTTGTTTGTTTTTTTCTTTTTTGTTTTTGTTTTGTTTTTTGTAGTTTTTGAGGGGGTATGGGAATGGTGAGATAGGGTCTGTTTATATTTTCAAGACTGACCTCAAACTTCCTATGTAGCCCAGACTAGCCTTAGACTCACTGTATAGCCAAAGCAGACCTTAAGCCCATGATCCTCCTGCCTCAACTTCCCAAATGATGGAAAGACAAATGTGTACCCATACCTGTCTCCATCTTTAGGTTTCAGGAATAAAGAAACTAAGCCCAGCTAATTTTATAAGCAGCAGAAAATTAGTTACCAATTAAGAAAATGCTGTTTATATGTAAATATAGGTAAAAGTCAAGTACCTTCACTGGGGAACTGAGAAGGAAATCTAGCCAGGGTAACTTCAGAAGTGAAAGTGTCACAGGCAGTGGCTTCTGCTACCTTAAAGTGAGACTTCTGGCACTTTATAGACTTGAGCAACCCTCATCCCAATCCAGCATCCTGGTCCTCAGCTTGACAATAAGAAGCCTCCCTCCCTCTGAACTCCTGCTGACCCTCCTTGTATCTTTTGTGCAGTTGGGAAGCTCCAAGCCCTGTTTCCTATGTAACGGTACCTTTTTCTTCCACAGTCCTCCACTCAGTGACATCTCTTCAGGACCCCCTCCAGCAGGGCTGTGTAAGCTCAGGTAACTAGCCACTCATGTTTATTTGCTAGCGCCTCTGCTCTGGAAACCTGTGATCTGGGAGTAAGTGTCTCATTTCTAACCTTAGCAAACAGCTGTCTCTCCCTCTCCGCCATTCTGTCATCTGAGGCCATTGTGTAAATAGAATCATGCAAGACATGACTGTGAAGAATTAGCTTCTACTAGACAAAGTGTCCTGGAGATCCACTGACCTGATGTGCAGCAGTAATTTCTTCTCCTGCCTGAGTAGTATTCCTATGGTATGGTTATAGCAAAGTTTGTACTACATTGAGGCTATCTCTAGGTTGTGGCAATTATTCATAGACTTGGCATGGCAGTAAAAAGAGTATGCAGTATCCTGCTTTCCTGAACTTGCTTTCTGAGGACAGTAGTAGAATTGGCAGCTAAGGAGCGAGACCAATAAAATCATGCCTTTACTGGATTTCTTCATTGTTTGGTAAGTTTGAAGCTCTGTGTTTGGTGCTGGGGTCTATAGGAGGCAAGTTTCACAGTCAGAGGATCTCAGTCTAGCAGGAGGGACAAGACACAGCTATCACTGACCCAGGAGTCATGGGAGGGGATATCTCTTCCATCTGGAGCACCAGAATAGAGAAGCCAAGGACGAGTAACTCCAGCAGCAGCTAGGGTGAGATTCAGTGGACACTCAGTGAGGGTTCAGAAGGGGCCAAGATTGAAAGTAAAGGATGGGAGCAAGTAGGGATGGCAGCAGTTACAGACCATGAAGCCAAAGCTACTTTCTACTGATTCCAAAAACTGGGAAGGTCTCAAAGGCACCTCATAGATCTGTTATCTATTCCCCTGGTTCCTGGCCACAGTAGCCAAATGCATGCATGCCCTGACCACAGCCATTGTTCCCAGACTCTCATCACTGCCTTTTACACTGAGCCCACAGTCAGTCCAGCTTTCTTTCCCAGCTCCGAGGAACAGCCGGCAGTGTGAGCTGTTTCTTTTTTCTCTATTTTTCTAAACATGTTGATTAGTCTCCGTATTCCATTGATTCATTGAAAACACAAACAAAGCTAAGTGAGGAATGAGCGCAAAGCCTGTCAGCTTGCCAGAAGGGAGGACACATGTGCATAGAGGGGAACAGCTGGACAGCTTTAGCAATAGCTGCTGCTGCTGCAAGATCCCAAACACATTCTCCCTCCCCCACACACATACACAGAATCAGGGTGGCCTCAAAGCTCTCCCTTGAAGGTTTTATGGGTTTTAGGTATTGTGGTTTTGTTTGGTCCATAATGGGAAATAGAGACTGGACAGATGCATTGGGAAAATTACCAGCACTCTCTTTCTCCAACTCACACTCAGAATTTAGGAGGGAACGTGGCTAACTTGTTTGTGCTGCACTTCTGTGGGTATTTGTATGGTAAAGTGGCCTGGCCTCCTACTCCAGTGAGAAGTCAGCTTTCCTTCAACTTCTGCTCATTCCAGGCTAAACGAAGCTTGTTGTGGCAGAGCTGATGCTTTATTGATGAAAGCCCTTCACTCCTAAATACAAGACTAAATGCCCCTCAGTACCATATCTCTTAGAATCCTGACCAAAACTATTTCCGTATATCTCAAAGGGGTTTGTTTTGTTTTTAATGGATGTGTGTGACAGCATGTATGTCAAAATCAGAGGACAACTTGTGGAAATTGTTTCTTTCCACACTGTGGGTTCCAGGGATTGAACTCAGGTCATCAAGTTTAGTGGCAAGTATTTTTACCAACTGAGCCATCTTATTGACCCCACTCATTTTTCCCCCCTCCAAGACAGGCTCTCATATAACCCCAGCTAGCCTCAAACTCACTATGTAGCAAAAGATGACCTTGAATTTCTGCTCCTTCTGTCCTTACCTCTTGCGTGCTTACATTACAGTCATACACCACCACACTCAGTTTATGCATTGCTGGGGATTGAACCCAGGACTTTCAGCATGCTAGGCAAATACTCTGTCAACTGAGGTACATCCCCTTCCCCCAAAACTGGAATTATTTTGTAATGATGGTATCGGTAAATCCTTGTGATAAATGACTCTAGAAAATTCTAGAATCTTTGACAGCTTTTATCATTGTTTCCTCCAAAAGAACTCTCTGGTTCGGAGAACCTCATAAAATTCTGATTACCTCTTTTGCCACGGCTACTATGGAACCCATTTCAAAAATATATCAACTGAGAAAGATAACTCTGCCCCTCACAGATCCCTGACAGCTGTACCTGGAGGTGCACAGCATGGCCTGGTCAGTTCCTGGACAGTGGTGGGGCTCACTTCTCTCCCCAGGGTATAGGAACATGGAAGGACCTGCCTTCTATCTACTTGGTCAGTTGTACCTTCAGTGAGGTTTCCCAGGTCATTGCAGAAATCAAGGGCCTAAACAGAAGGCTCTGTGCTTGGTTGTCAAAGCCCTCCTTGGCAAAGGACAAAGTGCTGGCTAGGAACCCTTCTCCTTGCCAAAGAACTCCAACCTGGGAGCTGGAGATGTGACTCAGTTGGTAGAATTCCTACCTAGCATGCATGTAGCCCTGGGTTCCATCACCAGTACAACATAAAGTATTGAGGAGTTAGTGAGGGTCAGGAATTCTCATACACTAATCTCTCTGGTGAGGAGAGGCCCAAGTTCCAACTGTCTTAGTGGATGTGACCCTTTGTGTCCTCTGATAATCTGAACCTTGAGGCACAAAGGAAATTTAATGTCATTTTCAATTACCAGTGTTGCTCCATGGTTACCTCTGTGGGGGGGTGGGGGGGATGGGGTGCCCAGGCCTGAGGTCAACTTTATATGTCATTCCATATGAGTTGTCAACCTTGTTTTTTCAGACAGGGTCTCTCCTGTCTGAAATCTGGGGCTCATCAGCTGGGCTGGTATAGTTGGCCAGAGAGCCCCACCTTCTCAGAGCTAGAATTACAACATGCACCAAGGCACTTAGCTTTTTCACATGGATTCTCAGGGTTAAGGGAGCACACACACTAGAGAGCATCTGCTAACCTTGTGTAATATTTCCTTTTTACTTCTTAAAACTAACTTCTGCAGATGCTTGGGCTGGTTCATCTTTCATCCTCTACAGAAGGAGATAAGAGGTAGCTCTGAAGGGAAGGAAGAGGCCCTCCCCATGGTGACAGAAATTGTGGCATGCTGGAGGGCTCGTACAAGAGCTGTCTGTGCCCTCAGCTTGGAAACTTGTTGATAAGGGAGCCTTTCATGACTATAGCTAACAAGGTGTTCTGCCTGCTTTTTTCACACTAGCTTCTGGCAGATCTTGTCAAACTGTACAAATGAAATGATAGCCCATTTTCCATAGATTAGGCACAAAACGCTCAATTTTTCCCTAGCACTCTGGGTGGTCAGGAAGAGTGGCTTCCAAATCATGTGTGTCCATAAAGAATCATGCAACTCCATGGCGCCATTGTCCATCAACAGAGTGTCAGCTGTCCTTTAGAGGAGACAGCTGCTACAGGCTGGCTAGGGCATGGGAAGTCCAGCTAAGACATCCACAGCTGTGTAGGTGAGGTCTGTGGATATTACTCATAGCATGGTAGCCCGTATCCTTCAGGGTGTGCATCCTGACACTTGCTTGAGCTGCTGGGAAGTCTGTTCAAGGAGCTTCTTCTCTCAGACCCAAACAGCAGGATTCTGCTGCAGTCTGTCTTTGACTAAGCAGCCACTTCTTGGCACTTGGCTGACTTGAAAGAGGTGACAGAGAGGGTTGGTGGCAGCCTCAGAAAAGTTCGTGGAACTGAATACAGGAGACAGAATTCCTCATGAATGTACTAGATTCAAGTTACATTTTCCTTCTCTTTGCTCCAAGAATGTCATGAGAGCAACTGGTTTTATCCAGACAGAATGCTTCTGGCTGCATTCCTGTAACTGTATTTGTGTATAACCACTTATACATAGCCTCATATAGCATATCAAACAGAAAAGAAAAACTCAGGACTCCGTGAGATAGTTCAGTCAGTAAAGAGCTTTCCATGCAAACACGAGGATCCGAGTGCACTCCCTAAAACCCACCTGAAAAAGCTAGGTTTGATGGTGCAAGCTTGTAAATCCCAGTGCTTGGTGGGCAGAAACAGGAGACTCTCTGAGTTCCAGGTCAGTGAGGGATTCTGTCTCAAAACAGAAACAAAACAGGTGAGGAGGAGTACCCATGGTTGTCCTGTGGCTGTGCACATGCATGTGCACCCCATACATATGATATACCCACCCACAAAGAAAAAGATCTGAAATTCCATGAAAAGATCTGAAAAGATTCCACACATAGCCACTGCCTTACTGCCTGAAATGTTAGCCTATGGTTCCATCAAGATGGTAGCCCATTCAATTCTCTCCTTCTTGCTGGCAGCCTGCCTTGAGTCATTTTTATTTTATTAGATATAGCATATTATAAGGACTTTCCATTCTGAGGCCAAAGGGGGGATTTCTGGATTTGGGCTATTGTATGGCACATCAGGTGGTCCCTGGAGCTGCAACTTTGCCATGAAAAGATATGGAATCAGACAACAAAATGTTTCAGGTAGGGAACAAACGTGAACACATGAGAAGCAACTAGTTCAGAAGCCTTATTATTAACAGCAGGAGGAAAGTACATGGTGAAAGCATGTTGTCCTCTTTTCTTTTCCTGTAGAACACTTGCTGTTTCTTGCAGGTTTCTGTATTTGTATATGTGTGTTGTATTTGGGACGAAGACATACCTCAGCCCCTCACTGGGAGATTCTAGGCAGGGATCTACCACTGAGTCACACCCCAGCCCCTCACTGGGGGATTCTAGGCATAGGTTCTACCCCTGAGTCACACCTCAGCCCCTCACTGGGGGATTCTAGGCAGGAGCTCTACCACTGAGCCACACCCCAGCCCCACTGGGTGAATCTAGGCAGGAGCTCTACCACTGAGCCACACCCCAGCCCCTCGCTGGGAGATTCTAGGCAGGGGCTCTATCACTGAGCCACACCCCCAGCCCTTGAAAGAGATTCAGACTGGTTTCTAAACAGTGGCATCCCTTAGCCTAGTGAAGAGCAAGCCAGATGTGTGGTCAGCTTCTAGCCAGTGCTGACTCATCGTTCCTCTGTCTCTTAGTACTTGTGTGACCTGGGGCAAAGCAACTCAACCTTCCTGTCCTGCTTCTTCAGCCCTACCTCCTAGACTATGAGGAGACCTGAATGGCTTTAGGTATAATGCTTTTAGAGCATGGAAGCAAGTGCTATTTAAATGTTGGCTTTCTAGGTGGGATGTGTATCTCAGCTCAGTGATAGAGTACTTACCTAGCATACAGGAGTCCCTAGACTCCATCTGAGCACAAGTAAATGAAAGAATGTCTTTCTTCAATCACCACTGCAACCTCTTGAGATTCAAAAGAACGGTTATAGCCGGCAGTCAGCATGCAGAGTTAGACAAAGGAGTCTGGAAAAGGTTTTGCCATCAAGGGTGAACATGACCAGCCCACCAGGATCTTTAGCTTCTTAAGACTGACACTGCCTGGCCTTACTTTTACAAAATCCCATCTGGCCCAGGAACAGCCTGAGCCACATGTCCTCCCTCTTCTCTATACCTACTTTGGGAAACAGAATTTACAGTGTCCTGGACCTTCAATACAAGAGAGAGAAGTAGGTCACAGGAGCATATGAGGACTTGGGTCTCTAATGTTCCAATCTAGGGATAAAATAAGAAATGGAATGCAGTAAATTCTCAGGTAATTTTAGAAAGATAGTGAGAATAAGATGAGGCTCACACATTGTTTCTTCCATGGGCCACATACTATTTTGATGTCCTTAGTAAGCAGAACTTACCCTTGTGGGGATTTCTGCTTAAGGAAATTTCAGATTAAGAAAAAGGGAATTTTCTGGGCTTTGGTGGCATACGCCTTTAGTGTGTACTTGGGAGTCAGAAGCAGGTGCATCTCTATGTTTGAGGCCATCCTAGTCTACATAGTTCCAGAATGGCCAGTGCTACATAGAGAAACCCCGTCTCAAAAAAAAAAAAAAAAAAAGGGGGGGGGAGGAAGGAGAGAGAGAGAGGAACCAAAAGAAAAAGGAATTTGCCCACCACCCACCAGGTGGCTGGCTGAAGTTCACATGATCCTGAGGCCAGTGGCCTTAGTGCCACTGAGATAGGTGTCCATAGGAGCCAGCCCCAGAGGTCAGGGGATCCAGTCCCCTGGGACAAAGGAAGGGTTCACCACTGCAGCTACATAGAAAATCAAGGGAAGATTTCAAAACATCAGTCAGTAAAATGCTTGCCTTGCAAGCATGAAAACCTAAAATCTGTCCCCAAACCTATGTTAGGGGGAAGGGAAACAAACAAAAAAAAACAGATATGTGATGTGACGTTTGCATGCAGTCCCAGCACGTGAGGAGGCAGCATCCGCAGGGCTCACTGGGCCAGTAACACTACTTGGTGGATGCAGGCTAATGAGAGACTGTCTTAACAGACAAAATAGGTGGCTCCTGAGGAATGACACCAGAGGTTAACCTCTGTCTTCCATATGCACTTATGTATATGTACACACACACACACACACACACACACACACACACACAAAACAAAGTTTGAGTCAAATCATAAGCAAAATAGAAATCAGACCCATAGCAAAGCAAACTGATAGAAAAATGTGTCAAGGAAGGTTTCCTATGTAAAACTATACCCCTCGGCTTGAAAGAGGGAGGAGAGCATAGCCTCAGTGACAAACAACATGGGGCTTAAACTTAGAAAGTTTGCCAGTGTTTAGTTTAGATATACCTAGACTAGGTGGTAGAGGGTCTTTCAGTCTAAGTCCTTTTGCTGAGAACAGCTCCACTCTTAGGTTGCTATGTCTTAATCTGAGTCAAACCCCAACTCCATGTGACTAACCCACAGGGCATACTCAGATTCCCCCAAGAATGAGGCGCGAAATGGCCACTGGCCCTCTAGAGGACAAGGCAGGGCAGGAGGCAACCCAGAGGTATCCACCATTGGCTTCATCTTGGATTGTTTGTTCTTCCCTGAGGAACTAGGATCCTAAATATAGCCCATGTCTGAATTGGCAGATGTGGGGTTCATGCTTTACATAAGGGCCAAAATTAGCCTGTCATTTGGCACCTAAATAAAGCAGGCAGACTGCCTTCGTACCAACTTCGCAATTAGGAAAGACTGGAATGGTAGCACATTTTATTGGGTAAGAAACTTGTGCTGATGAGGTAACAGACTTGACAACCTGAAGACTGAGCAGCACAGACCCATGAAGTCCCCAGGATGCCTCCTGGTCACAGACCTTCTCACTGTTGTTTGTTTGTTTGTTTGTTTGTTTGTTTGTTTGGAAATAGTATCAAGTGTCCCAAGCTGGCCTCCAATTCTACTTAGCTGAGGTTGAACTTTACCTCTTATACTGGGATTATAGGCATGTCCCACCTCGCCTGATTCATAAAGTGCAGAGGGTAGAACCTAGTACTCTGTGCACGATATGCAGGCAGTCCACCTTCAGCCCAATCTTCTCATTCCTGAGTTAAGGTCTGTGTTGTCTCATGAGAACATTTCATAGAATCAGGGAAAATAAAGTGACTCAGTGGGTAAAAGGTACTTGGCCACCAAGCTGACAACCTGAATTCAATCCCTGTGACCCAAATAGTATAATGAGAGAGCTGAGTCCTACAAGTTGTCCTCTGACCTCCACGTGTGCATGCTGGCATGTGCACACACATACACAGATAAAAGTGTAATAAAATATAAACATGATAATAATTATGCCCTAGAAATAACACTACGGAAGAACAGCAACAGTCACTTAGGTTTTTGCATGGAAAAAAAGATCCACCCAGTGTGCCTGGAGCTAGGTTAGTAGAGGGACTCCCCAGGGGCTTCAGGAAGATGTTATAATCAATTACCACATCATAACACTGATGTATGATAATTACTGAGTGTTTCTCCTGAGATAGTGCAGCATTTGGCGGGGATGTGGTTCCTTCATGGTCCACTGCCTGATTAATATGCAAATAATAGGCTGATTGCATGATGAATGCAGAAAATGAGCCCGCTGATAACAGGCGCACTGAAGCAGGGAAATGATAAATTACTTTTACTGACTGTCCTACATTAAGTACCCTTTCCCAACAATCTCATCACAAATTAAGGAAAACAGTATGGCAAGATTAGGAGGATGTGTAAAATAATGTACCATAATAGCTTTTCAAACTAAGATGTCTATAAGGAAAATGTCACCTGGTTCCTCACTGAGCCATTCACCTACCTGAATAGTCATTTAAAAACAGGAAGTAGCAAGCTACACCCATGTGTGCCACTGACTTCATTTGGCCATGGAACAGCCTCACTTGTTCAGCTCAGACTCATTACCTGCACGCTGGCCAAGTGGCTTTGTTATTGAATGAGGACAGGCTACTTGGGACAGATGCTTTTCCCTGAACAGGTGGACACAAAGCTCATTGCCCATCATATGCCATGAGGAAGGAATTTCAGAGCTGCAGTCCCAGAAGGCCTAAGAAGGAAAGACTATTTTAGACCACCATTTAACAATGTGTCAAGGCCGGCCTGGAGTATGTAGCCCTTCTCCAACAAAGCCTAGGTTTGGGCTGGGAACTCAAGTTTGATTCATAGAACCCACAGTTGAGGGTGAGTGGGGTTGCCAGGCACAATGGCACACACTTGTAATCCCAGCACTAGAAAGGCTGACACAGGTAGATAAATGATCCCCAGCCTAGCCTACTTGGTTAGTTCCACACCTATGAGAGATCTTATCTCAAAAATCAAGGTGGGACTGGGAATACAGCTCAGAGGCAAAGCACTTGGCCTAGCACATAAAAAGTCCTAAGTGTAATTCCCAGTACCACAAAGTGCCAAGGTGAATGGTGCCTAAGGAATGACACCAGAGATTATTCTCTGACCTTCACACACACAAACACACACATACACATACATACACACACGCACACACGCACGTGCTCGAAAGTGATTAATCTTTGATTACAACAAAGCAATTTATCTTAAGTATTTGTTTTTTCTCTGCAGTAATGTATATTTAGACTATTTATGTGATGTGCATTTTCTCTTACCACACAAGGATTCACTGATAAGTGTTCGTACGCACAGCTGGCTCAGTAATAAGGTTATCAGAGGTAATTTGAAAGCCTTATTTCTAAAAATATATGGTCTATAGCAAGGTGAGCCCAGTCCCTGAAACAGGACCAACTGTGTCACTCCCACAGTTTTATCAAGCCATGACTTTCCTTCTTGGCCTGATCTGTAACTTCAGCAGTGATTATGACATAGGGGCCCCAAACTCTGCTCAAAGACACATGGGGCTAAGGATGCATCTCAGTTGGCAGAGCACACTTGAGGCCCTGGGTTCCAGTCCAGCACCACAGAAAACAGGTATGGTGGTGCACAAATATAATCTCAGCACTGGGGAACTAGAGGCAAGAAGTTCAGGTATTTGAAGCCAGTCTGGTAGTACATGAGACCGTGACCCAAAACAACAATAAATGAAGAAAGGGGAGAAAGGAAGGAGAGCCAGGTGTGGTGGTACATGCAATAATCCCAGTACTCTGAAGCTATAGCAAGAGGTGTGAATTTGAGACCTGTTCTGCACAGAACTCCTAAGACCCCATTTCCTTTTAAGCAACTTACTCAGTGTAAAGGAGGAAAGGGGGATTAAAAAGCATCCCTGGAAAAGTAGGGTGCAGTTGTACATGGGGCTAAATCTTAGGTGTTCCATTCTTCTGTCCTCTCCTAGGCTTGACTGTTCCTGACAGTCCCCAGTCTCAGTCTCAGGGCGACAGGTGCTCTTCTAGATCTCCCATCTTCACCCCAGAGTCTTTGTTGATGGAACCTGCTGAGTGATATCTCTCTGCCACTTGGCCTCAAATGCTGTGATTTACAGGATGCTTTCTTTACATGCACACCCCAGCATTCAGCCTGCCTGGCACTCAGAGGTCTCACTACTCAGTGACAGTCAAGTGCCTCAGAAGTCAAAGCCAGGGACACATAGGCAATTTAACTTGAATAACTCGATTTAATTGGACAGCCTTGCTTTGCTCATAAGGAATGTGAGCCTCCTGTATCATAAGAGTTCCTGATGCAAATTTTAAGTCAGTCCTGTCATTACACAGGAGCACACACACTAGCACCTACTGTGTGGCAGATATTTTATGTTCTCTTTTCATTATATTTCTATTTTAGCTTTATCTCTATGAGATTATGGTTGTGCACCACTATGTTAGCTTTCTGTGGTGCTGGGCCTCAGAAGTCTTCTGCCAACTGAGCTGTGTCCTCAGTTCCTTGTCTGAGTAGAGCTTGGGTCATAATCACTGCTGAAGTTACAGATCAGGCCTGGAACACTTGAAAGTCTGACATTCCTGACCTTGATCCTCCTGCCCCACCTGAGTACTGGGATTACAGGTGTGCCCTACCACACCTGTTTAGTGTCATGCTAGGTGGGATGGAACCCAGGGCTTGGTGTATGCTAAGCAGGCACTCTACCAACAGAGTTGCACCCTCAGCCTAGCTCTTCCCTTTCTACTATTTGAAAAGAAAGGGGGCTCTGGTAGGTTTCCTGAGACTTAAGGCCAGCAGGGTTGGTATGTTAATAAGTAGGCAAGGAGAGGGAGGGACCTGCTTGAGGCCTGCCATTGCCATCTGTTTGGCTGGATTTACCCAAAGGAAGTAGTCTGCCCAAAATTCCTTGGGAACTGGCTGGTGATATCAGAAGTTGGGACGTTTTTTCATGGTAGAAGGCTGTGGGTCATCTCTGACACAACTGGTTACTTTTTCTTCCTTTGGTTTTTATTGTTTGTTTGTTAGTGAGGAAGTGTCCCAAGGCACAAGGAAAAGGGTGGGCACAGCAAGCTGGGACACGGATCAGAGTAGCCTGTATTTTGATCCAAAACAACACTTGTATTAAAAAGAAGACACCTTGCATTTTCGGCTGGGCTTCCTGCCTCTTCTTCCAAGTGCTGAGATTAAAGAAGACACCTTGGAGACCTGTAACTGTAGGAATTTTGGGGAGGTGCCAGGAGTTCTGTGAGAATCAGCTGCTTAGCACAAAGCCTAGGCACAGATGGGAAGCCACATACATTATAGTAGAGTCAGGACTCATTACCACATGGTCCATGCCTCACCCTGTAAACCACAGGGGCTGAGGAGAGTGTGCTTCTCATATTAAGTACAAAGGCCTAGTCTGTCTGGGAGACTGGATACTCTCAGGTAGCATTGAGCACGCACATTTCCTTGGTTGTCCATAGCACTGTCTGTCAATGGCTATAAGCTGGAAAGGGCCTCAGAGCCCTCCAGAGCTGCCAGAGTACCTGCTACACTTAAGATGTCCACACTGAGCTCCTTAGAACCTGCTGAACTGTTGCCCACAACTGCTGAGGTTCATGTCCCCTTCTGGTTTAGTCTTCCTTTCTGTAGCTAAGCCATACCACTCCCTTCTCCTGTAACCTGCACCCTGAGTTCCCCACCTCATCTTCAACGTCTGTCTTGAGAGTCACTTGAAGTTGCCTGGCCTGGCACTGGCTCAAAGTCTAAACTCTGGACATAATGAAAAGCAGTGCATCAGACCAGCTGCCAGTTAAATAATGTTTGGGTTCTTGTCAGAATGTCACAGAGTACCCTGTCATTTTGTTTCAGCAACTTGTCCTTCTGAACGCGCAGTTCGCCGTATGGCATGCCAGCAGTAAAAATGTCACTTGCAATAATTACTTTTTGGAGGAAATGCTTGCTGACTTCCTACCTTCAAGCTGTTTTTTACACAGTAGGGAGATAATCAAAAATGACTTCATCCTGACTGCTCAAATGAACACTAAATGGAATTTGGGTTATTACCGAGATAGAGGAGGGTTGGGCATGGAAATTGCAGCAGCAGATCGGATAAACTGCAGAGCGATTTGTCTTGGAAAATTGGGGCGGATGTGTTTTCTATTGGCTTCTATTGAAAGCTTAAAGCAGCTGTTGTTTAGCCTGCTGTTTGGGGAATATAATATCTTTCATAATCCTTTTATGGCTCCCAAACACCTTGCGTATCTCTGCAGGCCCTGAGTCACTGTCCCTGCCCTCTGTGTTTCATAGCCAAGCTCCTCTTACAAGATCCAAGATGCAACCCGGGACTGCAGCATGCTAGACCAGTGCTTACCATGAACAATACCCCAACACCCTCTGAGCTTTTTAAGTATGCAAATTACGCCGTTAATTATCATAGGCCTAAGGCTGCTTAGATTGTTGAAAGGGATCTGTGGTTTTTGTTGTTGTTGTTGTTGTTGTTGGGGAGGTCTGTCTACTTTCTCTCCAGTGCCTAGCAGAGTACATGACGCACATGACACAAAGTAGGTGCTTTAAAATGTGGGCAGAAGGGTCATCAAGATGGCTCAGCAGATAAAACACCTGCTTCCAAGACTGAGAAACTGAGTTTGATCTGCAGAACCCACATAGTAGGAGAAATCCAACTCTAAAGTTGTCCTCAGACCTTCACATGTGTGCCATAGTATGTGCACCCAAGCAGACAGATAGTGTTTTTAAAAAGAAATAAAAACCAAAAATTTTTAATATGGATGAACAAAGTCAGCATGGTATCACATAGCTTTAATGTCAGTACTCTGGAGGTAGAAGTGAAAGAATCATCTTAAGAATTTGAGGCCAGCCTGGTCTACTTATGAGTTCTGGGCCAGACAGGGCTACATAGTAAGACCTTGTCCAAAAGAAAAAGAAAAAAGAAAAGAAAAAAAATGGATAGATGGATAAAAGATGAAGATGGTGGGAATGGATTGATAGATGGACAGTGGATGGCTGGATGGGGGCTGTGGATAATAGATAGGGTGGATGGGGCCAAGAGGTTGTCAGGTTGGTGGTGGGAGACAACATTATAGGTAGAAATGCAGTTTTCCATTCTGCTCTGACTCCCATCCTTGCTCTATCCAAGGATATCCGACCAGATAGAGCCAGCCAGTTCTCCAGCCTGCATTGTGGGCATGTGTCCAACCAGGGTTATTAGGAGACTGGAGCAAAACATCGGCCCAGGTCTCCAGCACACAGCTTCGTGCATATGAGGTTTATTTAAAAAAAAAAAAAAAGTGCCTTGAGCCCCTTCCCTGACCCTTGCCACTGACTTCTAGTGACTCATCACCATGTTTGAGATCTCTGCTGCTCACACACGTGTTGTAGAATCATTGCCCAGAAAGACAGGCCTCGAGCAGTCAGGCAGCACAGGGTGAACACTGAGCAACTGTGCAGGTGGCTTTGTAGGATGAAACATCTGAGTGTGTCCAGGTCACCTCTGCTGTGCATTGAAAGGTGGTCATGAGGATTGAGTGCATGAATTCCTTTCCATAAGCATCACCCTGGCACCTCTGCACAGTAAGCCTAGTCAGTGTCACTTCCATGGTGGCTGGTGAGACACATGATCACAAAGTAGGGTTTCCTTTTTGTTTATTTTTGTGCATGTGCACACATGTACATGATTATATAGGGTTTGCATGTACATGGTACATGGGAAGGCCAGAGGTCAGTGACAAGTCTTCCTCTGTCTCTCTCCACCCTAATTTTTGAGACAGGGTTTCTCACTGGATCTGGAGCTTGCCAATTCAACTAGGCTCACTGGCCTGGGAGCCCTAGGGCTCCGCTGTCTCCACCTCCCTAGGCCTGGTATTACAAGTACTTACCACTGTACTTAATTTCTTGGTGTTTGTTTGTTTATGTGAGACTTGAAGGGTTGCTTTCCTGATTTGTTTTATATTTATTTTTGTGTGACTGATATGTGTAGGTGCATGTGTGTCATATTGTGCATAAGGTGATCAAAGAGTAATCCTCAGATACCAGTTTTTTCCTCTCTGGGCCCCTCCCAGGGATCAAACACAGGTCATCAAGCTTGATGGCAAGTGCTCTTACCTGCTATAAAAAAGTCATCTCACCAGTGGTGGTAGCGCACACCTTTAATCACAGCACTTGGGAGGCAGAGGTAGATGGATCCCTATGAGTTTGGGGCCAGCCTGTTATACAGAGAGAGTTCCAGGACAGGCTCCAAAGCTACAGAGAAACTCTGTCTCAAAAAAACAAAACAGGGCTGGAGAGATGGCTCAGTGGTTAAGAGCATTGTCTGCTCTTCCAAAGGTCCTGAGTTCGATTCCCAGCAACCACATGGTGGCTCACAACCATCTGTAATGAGGTCTGGTGCCCTCTTCTGGCCTGCAGGCAGACACACAGACAGAATATTGTATACATAATAAATAAATATTTAAAAAAAAAAAAAACAAAAAAAAAACAAAAAACGCCGTCTCAGGGATTGATGTGAGGTTTTCATACTTTCATGGTAGGCACTATACCAGCTGAGCCATTTCCTGCCTTGATTGATTTTCATTTAGGGGTTTTGTTTTGGTTTGTTTTGTTTGTTTTTTTTAAATGGATTCTTGCTACATAACCCCTGAAGGCCTGAAATTCAAGATCCTCCTGTGTTAACCTCCCTAGTACTGGGACTATAGGTGGTCATTACCACACTTAAGCTGGGGGAGGGGAAAGCGTGTGTCCCACTTTGCCCCACAGCACCTCTGCAACAGCATGCCCCATCTGAATGGTTCGCTACACATCCTGCTATGCAGGGGACTCCAGACCTCATCCAGATCCTCCTACCACATATCTTTGAACCCCCCACACTGTCTCCTAAGTTGCTTTTGAGCCTGCATCTCCATCCTTCCAGCTTCCTGCCCCCATCTCTCACAAAGACACAGCAATACCATGGAGCCAAAGAAGCCCTCAATTCAATCCCCAGCACTGAATAAAGCAGGCACGGTAGGTCATTGTAATCCCAGATAGGTAGTGAGTTCAAGGCCAGTGGAAAACGCAACAGAACGCTGCACATGCTAGGTGCACACCTGTTAGGTGTTGCAGGCCTTGCATAGCCTATTGAGAACACAACTTCGAGAAGGACTAGCAGGCAACTGGAGCTGTTTGGTAAGACCTACCTCCCAGAAAGCCACCAGCCCTATGCTGTCTACTAGCTGCAGGCAGCCAGGATTTTGACCTTGCTGTGGGTTAAAGGGCACAAACCTAGGAGAAATTTGTTTATCATGCTTGGGACGCCTGCTATTCTTGACGGTAGTCAGTGAATAAGATAGATGATCTGCCCAATGGGATCCCTCGCATGGGTGAATTTACAGTGCAATTCCTTCGCCGCTTCTGACATACAAACAGCATTTGCTAGGTTTTAGACCCTGTTGTCTGGTGACCCAAGGGTGAGTAGAGAGAAGAAATCTGATTTACAGGATTCATACTGCCTTAAAAATGGATTCAAGCCATTTCTGCCCCAACACTCATCTCTTTTACATGTCTCACAAGCAGTTCAGTTGTTTTCTTAACCTGATTTTTTTTTCCATGCTGAGCACACAACTTTATGAGATAGTGGGACTTTGTACCAATTGAGGACATTACACAGACTTATTGGATTCAATTGTGGTTCCATTTCAAGTTTTGTTCTTTCTAGTCATTCATAAGATATTTGTGTTTTTTAATGTATATCCTACTCCCTGAATACAGGAGAGGTGTTAGTCCAAATATATAGAAAAAAATTCTATGGGAAATGGCTTAGTAGTAAAAGCATTTGCTGCATAAGTGTGAGGGCCTGAGTTCAAACCCCAAGCACCCATTTAAAAAGCCAACTGTTACTACGTGCCTAACATAGCCCCATGCGCAATAGGACTTCCTGGCCTCCAGCCTAGCTCCAGGTACAGTGAGAACCTTGTATCAAGGGAATAAGGTAAAAGGTGATAGAACAGGACACCTGACCTCCTCCTCTGGTCTCTGTAGGGGCGTGTATACCTGCACATAAAGTCTTTGCTGTTAGGTTTTAGTCAGATAACAGTTTCCTTTTTTGTTCTTTGTCTGGTTGTGTATTGGTTTGGTTTTTGGCGTAACCATAAATGTAATTCGAGGCACTCAACATGCTCAGCAGCAGGTGCTTTGCCACTACACCACACCCCTAGCCCAGGCACTAACAGTATTTTTGGCTACCTGAAGCTGTGCTGATAATGCTACTGAGGGACTTGTCACAGCTTGAAGGAGCTGCAAGCAAGAGAAGACACAGATTATTCTGCCTTTGGACTCTGGCCAACATCACCAGTCACTCATCTATTAGCCACTGGCGGGATTAGCTATAAATTAGAGCTTTATGTTGAATAGAGACCTTCTTAGGGAAAAAAAAAAAGTACATTTCAATACAATTATCATCACTCAGACACCTTGCCTGACCCCTCCTACATGGCCTTATGATATGTCAGCCTCAGTGGAAATGAGGAAAGGTGTGCCAAACACTGAATAAGGCCAAAGACAGATTGGGTCTTGTGGATAAGAGTCATTCTCATTTCCTTCTTGCTGTTCTCTGTATCCTTGGAAATTAAGATATGACCAGTCTCGGTTCTAAATACCCCCCCCCCCCAAACCAGCTCAAGGCAGTATGCCAGATTTTACAGGTGATGCTACTAAAGAGAGGTAGGGGGGTTGCTCCTGTTTTTATTTTCTTGTTACTATGACAAGATGCCTGACAGAAGCCACTTAAGGACAGAAAGCTTCTGGCTCATGGATTGAGAGCACGGACACTACCTGTCATTGCAGAGAAGTCATGACAGTAAGAGCTTCAGTGGTTCGTCACATTGCATCTGTAGTCAGGAAGCAGAGAGATGGATGCTGGTGCTCAGCTCACTTTCTCCTTTCTATTCAGTCCAAGAGCCCAGCCCATGGAATGGAATTGTCCACGTAGCTCTCACAGTCATCTCTGAGACTGGCCTTCAGTGATTCTTCATCCTCTCACACTGGCCATATTAACCGTCACACTCAGCCTGAAGGAAGGTGTAGCACTTCTTTCTGTACCCACCCCCCAACAAGACACAGACTGTTCTAAAGCAAGAAACATGCAATGCCTGATGGTCTCCACACCTTTCTGGTACCAGTACAGTATGGTCTAGATGATCAAAGAGCACGGTTTTCTAAAAATAGGACCACCAAGCCCCTAGGTTGGTGCAGAGCGGGCATGCCACCTTTCTTTGGTATCCTTTTTCCGCTAGCCTCAGCACCTCTGATAGTCTCATAGAAAAGCAATCTGATCCCAAGACTTAAGTCTCCTTGGACCACCACAGAGACCAACAGCTGAGGCATTGGGTCAAGAGTGTACTGCCTATATATATATAGGAAGAGTGTACCAGATCTCATTAAAGATGGTTGTGAGCCACCATGTGGTTTCTGGGAATTAAACTCAGGACCTCTGGAAGAACAGCCAGTGTTCTTAACCGCTGAGCCATCTCTCCAGCCCTCAAGAGTCTTTGTAATCATATGACCATCTAGCCTGATAGGCAACCCTCACCTAAAATGATCTGTCTACACTTATTCTCGTAGAAACCAGAGGACAATTTTGGTTCTCATTCCATAGGCACCATCCACCTTGTTTTTTGAGAAAGTGTCTCTCACTAGCCTGAATCTCACTGAGTATACAGCAAGATGAATAAGCAGTGAGCCCTAGGGCAGCCTGTCTCTGCCTCCCCAGTGCTGGGATTACAACTATACATTATCATGCCTGTCTTTAACTTGGGTTCTAGGGATAGAGCTTAGATCCATCCCCATGCCTACAAGGCAAGCACTTCACCTACTGAGCTATCTCTCCACCTCCTGTCCATATATTTTTGTTCTGGAAAATATAGAAGAAATAATCACATATATTAAACTCAACCCTCAGTCCCTCTGAATTACCAGAATCATGGGGTTTGATTAGAACAAATCATAGCAGTCATAATGACATTTTTTTAGCAAAATGCCCTGATATTAAGCCTTCAGAAACCTTTTATTTGAATCTTTAGTTGATTTTTTTTTGTCTTTGTTATATTATTTTTATTCCTTTAATACAGAAAATTAGAGGTTACACTTAATGAAAGAACTATGGAGTAACAGACAGTCCTGAGGACTACCACACGTTACCCTTCTGGAACAGGGGATTTAATTAACATTTCCTAAGTAAGTAAAGTCAGTTATGTGGTGAAAGATGACTGTTTTCAGCAGCCATTCTTGTTGTGTTTAATTCTAGAAAGCACTCCAAAGACCTCTGCCAGCTGTAGCCCTGCCCCTGAGTCCCCAATGAGTTCCAGCGAATCCGTGAAGAGTCTCACTGAACTGGTCCAGCAGCCCTGTCCTGCCATTGAGACCAGTAAAGAAGGCAAACCGCCAGAACCCAGCGACCCACCAGCCTCAGACTCCCAACCCACAACACCGCTGCCTCTCTCTGGACACTCAGCCCTCAGCATCCAAGAATTAGTAGCCATGTCTCCCGAGCTGGATACCTACGGCATAACCAAGAGGGTCAAAGAGGTGCTGACGGACAACAACCTCGGTAGGTCCCCATTGCCGGGTCACCAGTCATCCAGTCATTTCCTGTTTGAAGCCTTGAAAGTGTAAGGGAAGAGGCTGCAGGCTGAGCTAGTCAAAAACTCTAAAATCTCCATATTCAAGTTTTTTTACTTACCACACAGAGTTGTTATATACAAAGCTCACAGAAGAAATTTTTTTTTTTTTTTTTTTTTGGTT
>NC_022010.1:21247880-21249598 GCF_000317375.1 Microtus ochrogaster
CATGTTGGACATGCATACTTTAAAGAACCTGGTCTCGAACTCACAGAGATTCGCCTGCCTCTGCCTCCCGAGTGCTGGGATTAAAGGCGTGCGCCACCATCGCCCGGCTCACAGAAGAAATTTAAAACAGAAATCTCATAATATTAATATTTTGATTTTGTACTGGGCTACATTAACAACTGTCAAGCTACATGTTGGACATGCATACTTTAAAGAACCTGGTCCTGGGATGTGACTCAGAGGCAGAGCATATGCCTAAAATTGCCCAATAAGGGACCTGGGAGATGTAGCTCAGTGGTAGAGCATCTGCCTAGGATCCCCAAGTGAGGTGCTGGGGGTGTGGCTTAATGGTAGACCACCTGCCTAGAATATTTGAGACCCTGGGTTCCATAAAAACAAACAAACAAAATATGAAATATATTACAGTGTGAATTCTAGCCTGCTCACTAGAGTACAAGAACCATAGGAGTCAATCCAGGCCCACTCCCAACATACCTTAGAAGACAGCCTATAAGCCAGAGCAGATCAGGTGGCCCATAGACACCTCTTATTTTAGGACATGCCCTGAAGAGCCTAAATCCATAGTGGATTTCAGAATGGATCAGCTCAGTCCTATAGCATTAGGTCACTTCATGGGCATCAAAAAACAAGGTCTACCCGTTTTTCCTAAATGTGCCTGCTATGGGGCAAGATGTGTGCCCTGTAAGCCACCCCCTCAGTGATGCTGGCTTGATTCTGACTATCACAGGCTGGTGACTCTTAGTAGCTGTGAGGTACCTACCTGGAAGCTTGAAGCCATCTAATACTGCTACTGTTACCTCTCTTGCTTTGCAGTACTAAGTTGGTTACCCTCTAATGGTGTCAACCATAGATCATATACCTTATACATGCTGTAACTAACTTGGGCTCTGCCTAAAGTGGTTTTATGAGGCTCTCTTGTTGCTGGGTAGGAGCTGCTGTGGCCCTAAGAATACTAGGAATCTTGCCATTGTTATGTTATCATGCCTCCTCAGAGTTATATTGATCAGTCAGGCCTTCCTGGGCAGGCATGGCAAGAAAAACATCTGCTTCTCTGTGGGTCATATGTCCTCATGAGTCCCAAGTGAAAATGTCGATGAAATGAGCACTCTGAGACAGCCTCACAGAATGACTGGAACTGTACAGCAATTTCTGGGAGAGCTGCATGTCTCACCTTCCCCAGGATAGAATAAGACAAGAGGAACATTGCAGTTGAGGCTGGAGAGACAGCTCAGTCTGTAAAGTTCTTGCCATGCAGCATGGGGTTTGATTCTTAAAACCCATATAAAAAATGCCAAGCATTGAGCCAGACAGTGGTAGCTCACACTTTAATCCCAGCACTCAGGAGGCAGAGGCAGGTGGATCTCTGTTAGTTCGAGGCCAGCCTGGTCTACAGAGTGAGTTCTAGGGTGGTTATATAGAGAAACCTTGTTTCGGAAATCAAAAACAAACAAAAATGCCAAGCATGGTAGCATATTTTTAATCTTTGTGTGAGGAAGGCAGGATCCTTGAAGTTCACTAGCCAGCTAGCAACCTAGCTGAAGTCCAGGCCAGTGAAAGAACTGTCTTAAAAATACAGGGTGAGAGAGCCGGGCGGTGGTGGCGCACGCCTGTAATCCCAGCACTCCAGAGGCAGAGGCAGGCGGATCTCTGTGAGTTTGAGGCCAGCCTGGTCTACCAAGGGAGTTCCAGGACAGGCT
>NC_022010.1:21249698-21262865 GCF_000317375.1 Microtus ochrogaster
TGCTCTTCCAAAGGTCCTGAGTTCAATTTCTGCAACCACATGGTGGCTCACAACCACCTGTAATGAGGTCTGGTGTCCTCTTCTGGCCTGTAGACATACACACAGACAGAATACTGTATCCAAAAAAAAAAAAAAAAAAAAAATACAGGGTGAGAGCCAGAAAAATAGCTCATGGATAAAGGCACTTGCTGTCAAACCTAATGACCTAAATTCAATCCCTGAAGCCCACAGAGTAGAATAGAAAACCTACTCTTACAAGTTATCTCTGGCTGACGCACACGCAAGCGCACGCGCACACGCATACACACACCTAGATAAATAAATGTAAAAGAAAAAAATTTAAATGAAGGTAGACTATCCCTAAGGAATGACACCGAAATTGTCCTCTGGCTGCCACATGTGCACATATACACACACAAGTTGCTACTGAGTTTCAGTGAAGTCTGCCAGTGACTTACAGTCTAGAATCATGCCCAACCATCCTCTTGTTCCCCTATGTCACATTTATGTCCCCTATGTGCAATTTATTGTCCAAAACAGAACACAGAAAAAAGAAACATCCCCTGGGAACAATTGTAATCATTCATTCATAAAAAAATGAAAATTTAGCTGCTGATTTGAGAACAGCCCAAAGCCCATATGTTCATCGGTTATTGAAATGTGGAAGGGTTCCTACACTTGAGTCATCCCCTTCTTCACAGACTTGTCACAAGTCCAAGGAAGCAGGCCGATTACTCCTGCTACCCACTCCCAGTTAGAAAGCATCCTTCCATGTAAACACTGAGAATAGCAGAAGAAAAAAAATCTCCTTTCAAACCACCAAGTTGTAAGATCACAGTTTGGAAGTGACAAACACTGGAGCCTCCTCCTTGGCATCACTAACCATCTTCCATTCCTACTGGAAAGTTAGTTGGCTTATATCACATGCAGCTAGAGCAGTACCCTGCTGGCCTACAGCACTTCCAAGTGCTACATAGGACCAATTATTACCCTGAAAAACTTCCAAGAAAGCCTGTAGCCCATCACCTGGGCTTAGCAATCAGAAGTAGTCCCCCTTGGTGGCTCTTAAGGCTTGTGGAGAAAGTTATTTGCCTTCCTACAAGACCCTGGATGTAATTGTGGTCACAGAGTGGTCAGCATCAAGCTGTATCAGGCAACAGAGATGACCCCTGGTCAAGATCCAGATGCACTCCCAACTTAACCTTGGATCCTGGTGTGTTTATTTAAACACTCAACCACTGACACACTCCTAGCTCCTCACTGGGGAATTCTAGGCAAATGCTCTACCACTGAGCTATAACCTTAACCTGGTAAATTTAAGTTAAAATGGGGTGGGGGGTATCCCCTAAACTAAATTTGGCCACACAGTCAACTATGTTTATAGTTATAGTGCCACATCATTTTCTCTGGATGTTCCCTATAGTGTTTTCAGTTCATAACTGAAGACATTACCACAGATAGCATAAGTCAGCCTCCATAGTCTCTAGCCACAGTGTGGAATTGGCACATTCTGCTTAGCATCCTATATCCCAGATGTTGTGTTAGACCAAATGGTGGCTTTTCTAATCCCAATCTCCACTTCCACACAGTAGCTTTTGTTCATTCAAGCTCTTCCCATCAGTCCATATAGGTCATAATAGATTCTGATATATAACTTTAGTGGTGACACATACCTTTAATCCCAGCTCTTGAAGGCAGAAGCAAGTGGGTCTCTGTGAATTTGAGGCCAGCCTGGTCTACAAATTGAGTTCCAGGACAGCCAGAGCAGTTACACAGAGAGACCCTGTCTCAAAAAACAAAACAACAACAACAAAAATGGCAGCCCTCTCTCCACCATGCAGAGGAATGGCTTTAATGAGGAAGCAAACCCACTTTGTATGTATATGTGCACGCATGTTGTACACATGGAGATCAGAAATCAATGTGGATTGTCTTCCTCAAACTCTTTCTTAGTTTTTGGGACAATATCTTTCAGTGACCCTGAAGCATACTGTTAGGGCTAGACTGACTGACCATTGAGTTGCAGGGGTTTTCCTGCCTTCCCCTCCCCAGTCCAGGGATTATAGGCACACACAGCCATGCCCAACTTTTTATTATGAGTTCTGGGGATCTAACTCAGTTCTTCATGCTTGCACAAGGTAAGCCATCTCTTCCAGCTTGCAAGCACTTCTTCTAAGTCTGTGACACAATGCAGGCTTGGGAGCTCTTGCAGCCTCCATAGCCACCTGCCCTGTAGTCATCCCAGAGCAGGCTGTTTATCCTGCCTGAGAGAAGACAGGGCTCCAGGGAAGGTCTGGTCTTCTGAGCCCCATTAAGAAAGGCAGCTGAGACTGCAAAAGCAGTGAAGCCAGTGAGCCTTTCAAACCCAAAACTTCCAGACCCCTTTTCCCTCCTGCTGTGACCCAGGGGTCAAGTGCCTGTTTTCTCAGTAAGACCCTTGCCTTGTTAATCATAACAAGACACCCAGTTGGCCTCTGGTTAGAAGTTGCCTGTGAGAGTTGAGCAGCTGCCACTCCACCTTCTGATTTGTGCTTAGGGATTTCACTGCCTCTAATAGACTGCAGGGGTCACCCTCAGTTCACCTGGCTCCTGGAAGTTTTTCTTTTCTTTCTTTTTTTTCTCATGAGGCTACTGATGTATAGTTTAGACTAACCTGCAACTCCCTATGTAGCCCAGGCTGACCTAAAACTTCTGATCCTCCTGCCTCAGCCTCCCAAGTGCTAGAATTACAAGTGTGTATGGAAGCTTTTCCGAAAGCATAGTCATTTGTCGATACAGGTAGAACGCAAGTGTATTCTAATTCCCTTGCCAATGAAACTGTTAGAAGACAAGTGAAAGAAATGTTTCAGTACTGAAGTTCTAGAATCCCCCAGTAAGAGACAGGGGTGTAGCTTAATAATAGACTACTCACCTTCCATGTACAAAGCCCTAGGTTCCTTCTCCAGCCTATAAAAACTAAAGAAAAATGTTTCTACAAAGTGTTGCTGTAAGCCAGGCCTCCACAGTCCAGACTATGGGCCACTGAACCATGTGTCTAGCTCAGGTTCTGGGCACCTGTTTGCCCCTGTCTGTCAGTGACCATCCCTCACATCTGCTTTCCAGGTCAGCGCTTATTTGGGGAGACCATCCTGGGGCTCACCCAGGGCTCTGTCTCCGACCTCCTTGCCCGCCCAAAGCCCTGGCATAAGCTCAGTCTGAAAGGACGAGAGCCCTTTGTCCGCATGCAACTATGGCTGAACGACCCCAACAACGTGGAGAAGCTGATGGACATGAAGCGGATGGAGAAGAAAGGTACTTGCCCACCTTCTGCCACCCAGGCACCATCATTCCCACACATCCTTCCTGGAAGTCTTTCCACAGAGATGGAGGGACATGGGTCCCTCATCCTGATCAGGACTCTGTAAAGCAGGGCACCTTAGTTTAGGCGAGTACAGCCAATGAGTAGCTCAAAAGACAAGGGAGACTTGTCCCTCTTTGGGGCTAAGAGTCTATAAATAAAGATTTTGTGACCCTTGAGCACATCACAGTCTGTGGTAATGGCTCATTTGCTGGCTGCCTTTTAGCTCACTTATTACATCTGTTACATCATCTTCTGGGTATGTACCTCAGACTAAAGGCTTGTGAAGATGGTGAAGAGCTCATTAAGATATGTATATTGATGGGCTGGGATTGTAACTAGTTTATAGAATGCTTACTTGGCATGTAGAAGGCCTGGGTTCAACCTCCAGTACTGGAGGAAATACAAGAGAGAAAGTACTTGAACCAGACATGATAGTACATACCTGTAAAGAGGAGGCTGGGGCTAGCCTGGGTGGTAGAGTACTCTCTTAGCATGTAGAAAGCCCTGGGTTCTGTCCCTGACCCTGGAAAGCTGGGAGAAGAGCTGCCATTGCTGGTACCATTATGTCAAAGGTCTGCCACACTGGGACCTCAGGATGCCTCTGCCTATCAGCAGTGTGCTCTCCACCCATCAAGGGCCACTTCAACTGGATGTGGCCCATCCTAAGGTGTGATTCAGGTCATAGCCTCCAGGGTAGCTCCAGGCAACACCACATACTTGGAAAGCCTAGTGACTTGCCAATTTTTTAATTTACTGTATTAAATTTCATGCAAAAAACACAGAGAATGCTATGAAGAAACAATAGACAATCCAGGAATAGGGCATGGGAGGCTGAAACAGGAGCATAGGCTATAGCCCAGTTCTTAGCATGTACACAGCCCTGGGTTTCATCACCAACATTCTGGAAATAAAGACAGGAGTTTAAGGTCATCTTTGCTACACAGTACGCCTGAGGAAATCTTATGGAGAAGGGAAGACCTATCAGAACTACTCTACAGAGTGAGTAGACCAGACTGAGCAACTTAGTGAGACCCTAGCTCAAGAATAAGAAAACAAGCAAAAGAAGCTAGTAAACAGTGCTGCTGAGTTCCAACAGTTTCCAGTACTTACCCAGATAGTATTAAATGCCCCACTTCTGTCAAAGCCAAGACCAGCCACCGCAGGTATTATACCAGGCCACCTTGAACCCTGTCCCTTCAGACGTTTACAAGAGGCTCTTTTATAGCCTCTTCCCCTTCCCCACCCCAGATTAGATATTCCAGGCTTTCCATGCCTCCAGCTTCCTCCACGTGGGCTCTGGTGCCATCTTGTGTCACAAAAGTGATACTGTCTTCGTGGAGCCCACACCTTCGGGCATCCAAGGTCCCTAGAATGGCTATTAAGCCATTTAACTGGAGCTACTAGATAGGGAAGCCTTCACTAACCTTCTCAGGCAACTGGGCACCTGACCTGTCAATAACACAGCAGGTGCTACTGCTTGGTCCTCCCCTTGGTGCCTGTGATGACTGTCACTTCCTGAGTATCTAGGACAGTGGTTCTCAATTTTACGAATGCTGCAACCCTTAAATACAGTTCCTCATGCTGTAGTGACCCCTCCAGCATAAAATTATTTTTGTTGCTACTTCATACCTGTAATTTTGCTACTGTTACGAACCATAATGTAAATATCTGTGTTTTCTGGTGGTCTTAGGTGACCCCTGTGAAAGGGTCATTCCACCCCCAGAGAAGTTGTGACCCACAGGTTGAGAACTGTTAATCTAGAGGTTGGCTCTCCTCACCTCACCACCCCCCCTTTTCCCTTCTCCATCTCTTTCTCATATATATGACAGTCTCTTGTAGCCAAAAGTGACCTTGAACTCCTGATCATAGCCCCCCCCAATTTATTAGGTAGCCCAGGCTATCCTGGATCCTAGTGGTCCTGCCTCAGCTTTTGGAGTGCTAGGATTAGAGACACCCACCACCACATCTGGCTTATGCAGTGCTGGGACTAGAATCCTCTACTGATCCCCATCCATAGCCCCCAGGATGTACCTTCCCAATAGTTTCCTGGTGATAAAATAGTAGGTAGAGTTCACTAACTACCTAGCATAAAGCTCTCTTCTTGCAACCAAGGACGATGAAAATACCAACCTCTCCAGAGAACAAGAGTTTAGAAACAGAAGAAGCAGTCAGGCAGTTATGCAAAAAGTGAGAATGATTAACTTGTATTCTGTTAAAATGTCAGGTATGGAGACACATATCTATAATCCCAGCACTCCATTAACTGAGTCAGAAGGACCATGAATTCCAGACCACCCTAGGCTACAAATGATAACCAGGACTAGATATTGAGAGAAATGGAGATGGCTCAGTCAATAAAGTGCTTCATTGCAAGCAAGAGGACCTGAGTTTCAGGCCTGGAACACACTTTATTTAAAAAATAAAAATAAAGTGGGGTATGTTGTCACACCTGCTTTTAATCCCAACAGGAAGGCAGAGGCAGATGGATCTCTGCAGTTCAAGGCCAGCCTGGTCTACATAGCAACACAGTAAATTCCAAGACAACCAGGGCTATATAGAAAGATCTTGTCCTTTAAAAAAAAAAAAAAAAAGACAGGCATGTACTTGTGATTCCAACACAAGGGAGTCAGAAAGACAAGTGGATCCTAGGGGCTCCTTGGCAGACCATCCTAACTTATTCAATGAGTGCCAGACCCATGAGAGACTCTGTCTCAAAACTAAAAGAAAGGGAGGGCCGGGCGATGGTGGCGCACGCCTTTAATCCCAGCACTCGGGAGGCAGAGCCAGGTGGATCTCGGTGAGTTCGAGACCAGCCTGGTCTACAGAGCTAGTTCCAGGACAGGCTCCAAAGCCACAGAGAAACCCTGTCTCGAAAAAAATAAATAAATAAATAAATAAATAAATGAATGAATGAATGAATGAATGAAAGGGAGGGCTGAAGAAGCAGCTCGGTGCCTGAGAGCACTTGCTGCTCTTAAAAAGGACCTCATTCGGTTCCCAGCAACCTTATGGCTGATACCTGTAACCCAGGACCCATGGAATTTGACATCTCTAGCACTGCACATGCTACATACTGCCCCACCCTGTCTCACCCACACATGCACATAATTTAAAAAGGGATTAGGGTGGATGACACCTGAGGAACATTGCTGGAGGTTGTCCTCTGGCCTCCACATGTGTTATGTACACATGTGCATACACACACACATGGCAGGAGTGGGGAGATGAGTAGTGTGACCAATTCCTTGCTAAAGCAATCACAGTGGTTTGTGGCTCCAAGCACTGTCTACTGTAACAGAGGCACACAACAGAGAGCCCACACAACATCCCAGGACCTCAATTCCACCACTGTGCTTCCCCCGTATACCTACATGTTCATTCAGGGTACACCTTAAGCAAGATCTCTTCCTCCGGATCCATCGCCATCCTGCCTTCATATATGAAAAACTCCTATCTGCACCATCTGTCAATCACTTTACATTTTCACAAGCCAATGGCTTTTGACCATGCCCTTGTCCTGTGTCAGCCAGGAAATGTCCCACATGGATGGTCTTTCTTTTCAGTCCAGCACCCAGGTATCAAGTTCTTAGACCTCCTCCTCAACTTTGGCCTGACTTTGTTACCAGACCAAATTCTTCCACCTTCCAGATCCTAAACTCAGACTCCTGATTCCCCAGCTATCTTATATCCTGCCTTTATTTCACTTCTTGCTCCACTTACCCAGGATGGCTCCCCTGAATTTCTGGCATCCCCTTCTGCTTCTCTGGTTATGGTCCTCTTCTCACCAAGTATCTTCCACTCCTCCAACCCTGAGTACCCCTGCTAGGGCTGTGCTCCAGGCACACTCCTCTGTCCCCCGTAGGCTGGTAAGTGCCTCTGGACTACCTCTAACAGACTGTTGCCTTTAACTTCTGTGGGGTCCTCAGTGTTACTCCACAGACCTGATGGCCCTCCCCATAGCCTCCTATAGAAAGACATCAGTGGTACTACCATTATCCCATGACCCGATCGCTGTTTCCAACTGTCCTTCTGATTCCAGGCTCAGGATCCTGCCTCAGTCTAGCCATCTGGGTTCCTCCCCAATGCTTTCTCCATAGCCTCTCTCCTCCACTTAGAATTTGTTCCTTATCTTTGTGAGGAACCGTTTGGGACCAAACTCAGAGCCAGTGTGCAGTAAGTTTATTTTCTACCACAGAGCCACACTCATGTCACTCACTCACTAAAATGTCACTCCTAGCCCTGCACTTACCCTCTAGAAGTCACATCTTTGCTTTTCATTTCTTCTTTCCTCCTTTCTTTCTTCCCCTCCTCTCCTCCCTCCCTCCCTTCCTTGTTTTTAAGACTAGGTCTTACTGTGTAACCCCTCATGAACCTGAACTGACAAAAATTCTTCCACCTCAGTCTCCCCAGAGCAATTGCCTATGTTTGTAGTTCAGCCTCCCAACACAGATAGCAACTTCACTGGCCACCCTTGCTTCCTTCCTTCCCGCCCAATACCACGTATCCTCTTGTGTTCTGTGGGTTTTATTTTCCCCCATATTTACCAAGTACAAAGTCCAGTCTAGTCCTTCCTAACATTCCTTCCTGTGGTGCTAGATAATGTTGTCAGTCCATCCCCTCAAGGTTCTTGAGCCCTTTCTATAGGACCAATAGCCCCTAACTGTCCCTCTGGGCCCTTTTTGGCTTCTCCTTGGAAATCTCCTGTGGTGATGTGCTGGTGTTGTAAGGAGGAGGAGAGGGCTGTGTTCCCAGCACTAGCTAGCTTAACCTCTGAAATAACCACATGGAAATTGTATTAATTAAATTACTGCCTGGCCATTAGTTCTAGCCTCTTATTGGCTAACTCTCACATCTTGATTAACCCATTTCCATTAATGTGTATCGCCACTTGACTATGGCTTACCAGCATGAGTCTAGCCAGGGTTCGTCTTGGGCAGGAGAATCATGGCATCTGCCACACTTCCCTTCTTCCCAGCATTCTGTTCTGTCTACTCCGCCCACCTAAGGGCTGCCCTATCAAAAGGCCAAGACAGTTTTCTTTATTCGATCAATGAAAGCAACACATAGAAAGAAGACCCTCCTACACCATGCTGGGGTCTGTTAGGGTTCCATTTTGATATTACCTTTATCTCAGTCATTGGCTTCCATTATTATTGTCTTCCTTCCCCTTTCTTCCTTTTCTCTGTCTTTCTCTCTTTCTTTCTTTCTCTCTTTCTTTCTTTCTCCTACTCTTTTTCTCTTGTCAGGGTCTTACATAGTCCAGGCCAAAGATGACTTGAACACCTACCTAATTCTCCTGCCTCCACTTGTCAAGTGCTAGGATTATAAGCATTCACCACCTCAGTTTAGATTTCCATTTTCTTTATGTGTTTGTTTTGTTTTTTAAAACTTTATTTGTTTGTTTATTATATGTACAGTGTTAGTCTGTATGTATGCCTGCTTGCCGGAAGAGGGCACCAGATCTCATTATAGATGGTTGTGAGCCACCATGTGGTTTGAACTCAGGACCTCTGGAAGAGCAGCAAGTGCTCATAACCTCTGAGCCATCTCCCCAGGCAGTTACAGTCTTCTACTGTCTTCTATGCCAGAGCCTATATTTTCTAGATGAACCAACATCATCCTTCAAGATGACCTTGGAATATCCTCTCTTGGAAAGTCTCTCAGCCCTTTCCAAGCTTTGTCCAGTGACCTCCATTAGTGCCCCTCTCAGGTACCCCAAGTGTCCCTGCCACCAGTGTATTCATCAAGTTGAATCTTTCCACAGCCCTTAACTAACTGTCAGGTTGGCCAGAGATAGCTAGGACCTCACATGACATCAGAGTGAGCCTCAGTATCTGCTGAGGACAGACAGTATGGTTCCACTGCAGGGCATTATTAGAGGTGGTGTTAGATTTAGTTTTGAGTGCTAGGGCTCAAACCCAGGGTATCATATATGCTAATCACTCTACCCCTGAGCGACACCCCAGCTATTTTGTTTTTGTCTTTTTTTCACATTACATCTCAGTATGTAGCCCAGACTGGCCTCAAACTCATGATCCTCCTGCCTCAGCTTCCTCACTGTTGGGACTGCATATGTTGTCCCACCACACTCAGCCTACAGGTTTTTCAGCATCCTGCTCTGTTCCCAGAGCTGAGGCTTTGAACTGGTTTCCAAGCTATCCCTAAGTTCACCTGCTCACTCTCTCTCCCTACAGCCTACATGAAGCGGCGACACAGCTCTGTCAGTGACAGCCAGCCCTGTGAGCCCCCCTCTGTGGGCATTGACTACAGTCAAGGCTCTAGCCCTCAGCCACAACACCAGCTGAAGAAACCTCGAGTGGTGCTGGCGCCCGAGGAGAAAGAAGCGCTGAAGCGAGCATATCAGCAGAAGCCATATCCGTCACCAAAAACAATCGAGGAGCTTGCCACACAACTCAATCTGAAGACCAGCACCGTCATCAACTGGTTCCATAATTACAGGTAGAGCCCTATCAAGAGCTCCAAAGCCTAGACCATGAGAACACACCCTACAGAGCACAGTGTGGCCCTTGGTTCTGAAGGCACACCCAAGGCCAAAACATTGTACAATGTGAACAGCTGGGTAAAAAGGCTACAATTCCTCTGGGAACTGAGGAAACTTTATTATTGTGCATGTGCGTGCATTTGTGCATGCTTGTGTTGACTGGAGGTCAGAGGACAACTCTCAGGTTTCAGTTCTCTCCACCCGCCTTAAGGGCTTCTGGAGTGGAACTCAGTTTGTCAGATGTCTGTGCAGAGTGCCTCTATCTGTTGCTATCTCTATTTCTATATGCCTACCATCTTGCCAGTGGTGGCATCATCACTTTAGACAGTGTCTTACTACATAGCCTTGTTTGGCCTAGAATTTGCTACATAGGCCAGGATGGCCTCAAACCCAAGAACTGAAATCAAGAGCGTGTACCACCACATCCAGCCCTAAGGGTCTTTTTTTAAAAGCTAGGAATTGGTAGGGTGTCTCAGCAGGTAAAGATGCCTACCACCAAGCTGACTACCTAAACTTGATCCTTGGCCCCACACACAGAAGGAAAGAACTGACTCTTGCAAGCCGTCCAGACTTTCACACATGGCATGTGGCTTTGCCACACGTACCTCAAACACACATACAAAGAGAAAATAAACCATGAACAGATAGTTGAGAATTGGCCTACGTTCCGGTGTGACTTGGCAATAGAGCTCTTGTCTAAAATCCAGTGAGGAGCTGGGGGTGTGGCACAGTGGTACAGCCCTTGCCTAGCATGGACAAGACCTTGTTTAAATCCCCTATGCCTCCCAAACATTCTTTTCTGTACAGCTTTTCTAGAAATTAACTCTGAGGTTGCAGTGGTGTAGCTGCTGAGTAAAAGGCCCTGCATTCTGTCACTTACACTCAAGAAAATAAGCTAAAATTTAGAAGATAATGCCAGCCATGGTGCTACACACCTTTAACCCCAGTATCTAGAAAAACAGAAGGATGGAAAGTTGAGTCTAGTCTGGGATACAGAATAAGACCCTATCTCCAAAAGTAAATAGATAAGTGTATGCCCTCCAACCAGTACTCAAGCTCCAGATCACTAGTTGTATTTTACCAAGAAAAGTCCTATACACCTACTAACGAGGCTGCTGTATAAGGTCAGAGATCCTGTACTACCCTTTTGCCACATCCAGCCCATTCACCTCTGCCTTCTCTCACTCCAAAGGTCCTGTAAGAACTTGCATGATGGTACACACTTGTAAACCTAGCACTCGGGAGGCTGAGGTAGTAGTTCTAGCCCAACCTGGCCTACTTACTAAAGCCTTGTTTGAGAAAGAAGCTTGAGAGCAAACAAACTCAAAAGCCCACACTTATTTATCTAAGTTGTGTAGCTAGTAATTGGCAGAGACATACTTGCATGCAATTTATAAGATTTAGCTTAGCTACACACTTAACCTGTCATCTCCTGACTGGGCAGAACAGAACTGGATGCTCACCCCACTGGTATCCTTGATGTCACAAGGCATGAAAACCGATTATGAGCAAAGCCACCTTCCCATCACAGCACCAGGGACTGGGCCTCCAGTTTCCAAGTTCCTGAAGCTACCCTAGGAAAGCTGTTATGCCTGGATCTTCCTGGGGACCTATCAGAACCTCACAGCTCTAAGGTCTTCAGGATGGGGACTGTAGAGATGCTCAGCAGTAGAAGCACTGGCTGCTCCTCCAGAGTTCAGATCCCAGCACCCACATGGTGGCTCATAGCCATCTGTGACTCCAGTTCCTGGGGATCTAACACTCTCTTCTGGCCTCCATGGGCACCAGGCATGCATGTGGTACACGTACATACATGCAGGTAACACACCCAAACAAAATAAGGAAATGTAATTTAAAAAGCTGGGCAAAGTGGCCTTTAATACTGGGGAGGCAGAGGTAAGTGGAGTTCTATGAGTTCAAGACCAATCTGGTCTACATAGTAAGTTACAGGACAGCCAGAGCTGTGTAGAGACCCAGTCTCAATAAATAAACAAATGAATGAATGAACTTTTAGGATGAGGTTCTGATTTCACTCTAGCAAAAACATTTAACTATGGACCAGGTAAACAACTGCCCCAAGGTTCTCATATGTTGAGCCGAACCACATCCCCTCAATAAAGCCTAGGACAGGTCTATAACCTCAGCTATTCAGGAAGCTAATGAAAGAAGGTTTACAGTTTAAGGCTAGCCTGGCTACAGAGTAAGTTCAATGGAAACTTGGAAAGACCGTGTCTTAAAATTTAAAAGTCCATAGGGTAGTAGTGGCGCATGCCTTTAATCCCAGCCCTCAGGAGACAGAGGCAGGCAGATCTTTAAGAGTTTGAGGCCAGCCTAGTCTACAGAGCGAGTTCCAGGACAACTAGAACTGTTACACAGAGAAACTTAGTTAAGCCAGGCATGGTGGCCTTTGGGAGGCAGGGGCCAGCAGATCTCTGAGTTTGAGGCTATCATGGTCTACATAGTGACTTCCAGAACAGCCAGACTATATATATATATAGTGAGACCCTATCTCAAAGAAAAACTAAAAAAAAAATATATATATATATATACACACACACACACACACACTTGTTTCAGGGGTTAGAGAGATATAGATTAGCAGTTAAGAGCACTTGCTGCTCTTCCAGAGGACATTGGTTTGATTCCCAGCACCCATACAGCGGTTCACAACTGTCTGTAACTCCAGTTTCAGGAGAGCCAGCACACTCTTCCGACCTCCAACGGCACCAGGTCCACATGTGGTACACACAGATATATACAGGCAAAATACCCACTCACATTTTTTTAGTGAATAAAAAATATATATGCTAAATAAAAGCATATATTTAGTCTCCTTCCTTCTTAATCAACTGACTTCCCCACTGAGTCTGCTCCCTTCAGAGTAGGGAATCAGTTGAAAATACACCATTGGGTAGAGGCCTGACAGAAGTCTCTGGCTCAGAGCTGAAGTTACAAGATTCCCACCTTGGGTTACATCCAATAAATGGCTTTCCAACGAAGTTTCATTTATTTAGTCAGTGAATATGATCACATGCCAGGAACCATGCTTGCTGCAACACAGTGGAAGCAGCTGGTTAATGGACCATCAGAATAAGATGGAGCTGGAAGAAATGGGCCAGCCAGTAACTACACCATGGAATTCCAGTCCTCTGGAGGTTGGAACAGGAGGATCCTCTGTTCAAGGCCAGACTAAGTGAGCCAAAATCAAGACTATCCTGACACAGTTTCAAAAATTAAAATAGCCGGGCGGTGGTGGCGCACGCCTTTAATCCCAGCACTCGGGAGGCAGAGGCAGGCGGATCTCTGTGAGTTCGAGACCAGCCTG
>NC_022010.1:21262965-21289781 GCF_000317375.1 Microtus ochrogaster
AAAAAAAAAAAAAAAAAAAAAAAAAAAAAAAACTAAAATAGGGCTGGGAATGTAGCTCAATTGATGGAGTGCTTCCCTCACATGCTCAGACCCCTGACTTCTCTCCCCAAAGCCACGTAAACCGTGAAAGGTGGTGCACACTTGGAACCCCAGCCCTGGGGAACTGCAGGCTGCTGGACTGGAAACTCAAGGTCGCTCGTAACTAATTAACAAGTCCAAGGCTAGTCTGGGATAAGGGATCTTATCTCAAAAAAATTAAGTATGTGGTAGAGAGAAGGTGATGTGCCCAGGAACCTCACAGGGCCTTCGCTTGTGTCTTGCAGGTCTCGAATCCGCAGAGAACTGTTCATTGAGGAGATTCAAGCCGGAAGCCAGGGCCAGGCCGGTGCCAGCGACTCACCTTCGGCCCGAAGTGGCCGCGTAGCACCCAGCTCAGAAGGTGACAGCTGTGATGGTGTGGAGGCGGCTGATGTCGAGGAGCCAGGTGGCACCACAGTAGCCACCAAGTCTCAGGGAGGGCCGGCAGAGGTGGCCGCAGCCCCGGCCGATCAGGAAGAGGCAACGCAGCCTGCTGAGAAGGCGAAGGCGCAGCCACTATCCTCGGCGACCCCAGGACAGGACGACGGTGAAGACGCGGGCCGGCCTAGGCCACCGCCCGAAGGCCTCGCCGACACCCCAGCGCCTGTGCCAAACCTCGCCGCACCCGCGGCCGGAGAGGACGCCGCTACCTCAGCCACTGCGACAGCCACCGAGGCCCCTGGGGCGGCTAGGGCGGGCCCTGCAGAGAGGAGTTCTGCATTGCCAAGCACCAGCGCGCCCGCCAACGCGCCTGCACGAAGGCCTAGCTCACTGCAGAGCCTCTTCGGCCTGCCTGAGGCGGCAGGCGCCCGGGACAACCCGGTCCGCAAAAAGAAGGCCGCAAACTTAAACAGCATCATCCACCGCCTGGAGAAGGCTGCCAGCCGGGAGGAGCCCATTGAATGGGAGTTCTGAGGGCGCTGGGCCTCTGGGCCTGATCAGCAGGGCCTCACCGGGCCTAGCCAGGCCTACTTGCCCTTAGCAGGTTCCCGCCAGGCCTAGTCAGCACTGGCTAGTAGTGGGCTGGGGCAGGCGGGTGCGTGGAGGGCGGTGCCGACCCGAGGCCTGGACGTGTTGCGCACTTCCGCCCTGCGGGCCACAGGGCAAAATCGCCATAGGCCAAGGTGCATATAGAAAACAAAGGAGCATTAAGCCCAATCTATGTCGTGTTTTCAAGGAAGAAAACGGAAATGTGTAGTCGAGCTTTTTTGTACCCTGAAGTGTTTTTTTTTTTTTTTTCAATTGCCCTAAGTGATTTCCACAGGTTCTGGAATAACTCTATACAGCTTTTGCCTTGTGCCCTCCTCTTTCGTGTGGGCTTTAAAAAAAAAAAAAATCAAACCCACATATTAAAAGGGGGCTTTTTATCTGCCATCTAATGGCTTCAGAGCGATAATACACTATTATCTTCTTAAACCAGGAAGGGGGGGATTTTTCAGAAAAATTAAAAAAGAAAGTTTTTGTAGCTGTTCAGTTGCCACTAAGAGATTGCACAGTCAAACCGACTCTAAACACACTAGTTTGGATTCCTAAATATTTTCAAGAAAAGAATCTTCTCGTTTGAAACTTTGAATTAAAATAAAACACATTTACTCCACATATTTTTTAACAAAAAGAAAAAAAAAGAAAAGTCACATCAGGAAAAATATCTGATTTTGTGGTAGCTGACGTAGTGTTTTCTTGTACGTAAATAGAATCCTGACATGTAGTGCACATTGATCCATAGCTTTAACTGACTCTGGGCTTTTGCTGGCCAGAGTTTGTTTAATACACTCCATTCTAGGCCAAATCAGGACAAAAAGAAAGATCCGAATCTAGGTATTTTATAATCTGCTTTTTAACCTCTAACCGCAGAGCACGCTGATCAGACCTCATATCTCGGAGGTTTAGGAGACAAGTTAGAACTGTAGCATGTACCGGTTCATTTTGTTTATGGTGTCTGCATCTGTGTTGGCACATTTGCTCATGTGCAAACGTTGGAAGGAAGGAAAATGTAGGCCCGCAAGGTCACAGCAGTTAGTCCCTCCGTGTGCAGGCAACTGTCTGTTCATCTTTCGTTAGCACAGAAGGCACCTCACCTCACGCCACTCTCCAGGGCACCTGACAGACTGAGCCTCCAGGAGAAGATGCTCCTGGGCTTGGGCAGGGCTGACGCATCCATGTGCTCGCTCTCTCTTCTTTCTCTTCTCCCCGTCCCCTTCCCACCACAAGCACTGATAACCCTATCTACTCGTGGGAAGCTTCCTTCCCTGCAGAAGAGAGAACGCAGCAGTCTGGGCTCTATTTCCATCCGTATAGAAACGGCCCAAACTCACCAAAATGGTGACACTTCAATTCCAGACCAGACCATTGGCCCTTCATTCTTTTCTCCTCTCACAAGTTTTTTGTTTTGTTTTGTTTTGTTTTTTAATGCACAGTTTAGGGCAGTCTAAGTACAAATCAAAAGTCTAACTTGTCTCTTGATTCCTCCCATTGTCTATGTGTATATGCGTGAGTATAGAGGTGGATGAGAGTGTGCGTGCGTGTGTGTGTGTGCAATTTTATACGTCTGTGTATTTTCTTAAGTACCTGTGCACACATAGAGTGCATTACTGCCACCTTTTTCAATAAGCTGGTTTATCAGTCATGGCTTCTACAGGTTTTGCTAATTTAGACTCCTTATTGCCATACCTTTAAACTAACAATAGATGATTTCGGTATATATATATATTTTTTTTTGCTTATTTATAGGTGCTGTATTTTATTATCTGATTGTTAGGAAGGGATGAAAGGGGCAAATATTCTTTAGAGGGATAGACTGCCGGCAGTATTGGGTATAATTTACAAGATGTAGCTGTCATACTGTATATTACTGATTGAAAACTTTTTGACCGTATTGTGTATCATTGAAACTTTTGTCTTAGGTCAACATCTTTGGATGACATTTTAATGGTGCATTCATTATTTCTTAAGTTTAATTAATTAATAGTACTTTTTTTATTTGGAAGGGTGGGAGGGAGTTCTAATTTTAAAAGTATCTCCCGCTATTACACCTCAGTGTGCTTGTTATTCTTAGCTTGTAGGCTTTGACTGTCAGATGTGAAACCACATTTCTTGCATGATGTTTGGAGCTTATATATTTTCATTCACAGTCTTTCAACCTGCAGCTGCAAGCCCTTAGTTGGAGTTTTCACAAACTATAAGAGTCACGACACTAAAAACAATGCCTTTTCATGAATGAGAAGTTTCCAGGAGGCTCTAGGAGGCTGGGAGGTAGACCCCTTTGTTCTGTCTTTGGATGGTCTTCTGCACTTGAGATCTGGTTCAGTGAGAAGAGAATTCACAGTGAAGGGACAGAAGGAGAAAACTGAGTCACACCAGGCTCTGTGCAGGGATATTGAGTGAAGAAGAGCTCATTCACACCAGGGACCCATTAGGGACATGGAGCAGTGTCACTGGTGGGATCATGGTACCCCCTCCAAAAAACCCTTGAGGGAATCTGTCATCATGGGTGATGGACCTTAAACCGCTCATTTTCACTAGGATGAGAAGCAGAGTTAGCAGGACTGAAGAGGGTAGTGTGTTCGCTTTAAAGGCGTGACTGTTACTTAACCAGTGTTAAATCTTGAGGAAATGGAAGTCAAGTTCTGTTCCATCCTGGGGGCCACACAGTAGCAGTCTAAGTCAGCCTTTGGCTCTTTCAAGCAAGTTAGTCATTTTTGTTTCTTTAACTAGGTTCTTACTGATTTCCATTCTGTCTCTTGTGCCAGACCTCCATCTGGGTGCTCGATACAATCACTTGGTTAGGTTTTTGCTTGAGTTCTGTATTTGTATCTTCTCTTATTTATTATTATTATTATTTTAATTGAGATCCCAACTTGATGGGGTTTGGGGTTAAGCTAGCACTGTCTGTAGTCTTTCTGAGAATTGCTAGTAGACAACACAGAAACCTGCGGGGGTTACATCTCCCTCTTCATCAGATCCTCCTTCCCTTCCCAGTTTGAGTCCAAGGGTTCATCTTTCATCTTGAAAAGCAATATTCAAGTGCCTTGAACAGCGCTCCTTCGTGCGGTGACTTTCCACTGACTGGAGATCCAAGCAGTAGCTCCCGCAGGCAGCCAGCCACCCTCTTTACACTCTCTCAGCTTACAAAGCTGAGTGTGCTTCTCCCCCAGGGGAGAATGGTTCCATATAAACACTAACACTTCATCACAAGCCACTGCTCATTCTAAATGCCTTTCTCTTTAATTAGAGGCAGCAATCCTAACTAGCTATCATGCCATTATCCAGCTGGCTAAGTGGGAGCCCACCATAAAATCAGTGTTCACATCAGGCCCCTTGATGCCTCTTTATTCTTGCCCAAGACCCCTTGTGGCATCCGAAGTAGTAGGCATATAGGTTCTTAGACTCCTGCCCACTTACTTCCACTCTGACCTGGCTCCCAGTTACCTCCTCCCTGAAACTTTAGTCAGTGGAGATGTCTGATCTCTGTCTACTAGACCTCTCTCTTATTTTAAATAAATAAATAAAAAGACAGGCACTTAGCTGAAGTTGACTATTTTCTTAGCTAGCCACCTGAAAAATATCACAAGTGGCTTATGACTGTATCCTGGGTTGGAATCAGTGCAGACTCTCTGGGATGTAGTATTAGAACTCGAGCCACACCACTCTGAAAATGAGGTGAAAGAGGATAGCTGTCATCCTCCTTGGGACAGATCTTCTCTTTGCAAAACTCAGGTGTCTCCCAGTTACGCCTTCCTCTAGTCAGTGTCTCTCTCTCTTCTCCTTGTTTAAAGCCACATCTGGTAGATGGCCCAGAATACAGCAGGGCTATGTGCTGAGTATTCCTCTGGGCTCTTGTGTCCTAGAGTCTCTGCCCATTGCTACCCACATAACTCATCTGCCTCCGTAGCCAGAGCCAAGTTCAGTTGTGGAGCTCATGAGCAAGTCCAGCAGGAAGCAGCTTGTATCCAATGCCAAGGGGCACTCTCTAGGCCTTGCCTAAGACTGGGGAGCTGGAGTGCTGATGACCTGCACCACAGGTGCCTCCCTGCCACGGAAGACTAGATAGCTTTGTTCTCCATAGTGGTGTTTTCTTACAAAGGAGGTCTCAATGGACCCTGAGCATCCTGTGCAATGGTTTGCTCCCCATCACAGGCTTGTGCTGCTGCTGGTACCTGTAATCATTCCAGGTCAGCCCCCTGAGGCTGTCAGCCATCCTTGTTAGAGAAGATGGGCTAGAGCAAGGGAGTTGAAGGCTCTTTGGTTGTGTTACTCCTGTCCCTTCTTCATTGTCTTCCCTCATCTGTCCTCTTCTACCTCACCACTTGACATCACTCAGAACTGTGAGGCAAGTAGCCTGGGAAGAGGGGGATCAAGGGGCTGCAAGCTTGACAGATCATCTCAGCTTGGCAGGTGGGCTTTTTGCCTCCTTCCGTCAGCACATCCTGGAGTGGTGTCTGAAGTCTGCTAAGCGCAGGGATTTTTCTCTTGGCTTTCAGCTGTTCTTGGAACTCCAGCAGCTGTTGGGTCTGTAGACAGGGGTGGTCTCTAGCCTCAGAAATTCTTGTCTTTCTCTCTGCCTTCCTTCCCACACAGCTGTCAAACTCCATCACAGCCATTCCTTTGGCCAGAGGTTATCCCCAGAGGACATAAACACACATCTGTAGGAACTGGGACTATCCACATCTCTTGTATCTAGCCCTGCAACCTTGCCAGGAACTCTACTTTACAAACACAAGTATCTCCAGGACAGGAAAGGCCATTGGACTTTCTCCCCTATCATGCATACCTGGTCTTTACTTCCCAAAAGAGCATGCTAGTTTTTGTTCCATGTGGGTGAAAACCAGCTCCCAGGACAGCTGGTGGATCTGAGTTATACCTGCTCTAGTGGCCAAAGTGCCCTAGTAGGACATAGGGAACTTAGTTTTGTTGTCCCCATCGAACTCACCTGGCATAGCTGCCACTGCAGTTTCTCTAAGGCTTTACTGATTCAGGGGAAGGCTTTGTGGCCACTATGGCAATGCTTGTCCCAGGTGGCCTGAGACTCTTTAACTGGCTTGATTCCAGCTCCCAGAGGTCCTGTATGCCAGACTGACCAGTAAAATTGCATGCTAAGAGAATGGACTAATTTGAGAAAATTTCCTTCTCATTACTTCTGCCAGTGCATTATAGATGGAAACTAACCAGAAAGTGAGGGTAGGGGCAAGCTCCTCAGCAAAGTATACAACCCAAGACCTCAGGCTCAACCAGTGCCAGAACGGAGTTCAGGAACAGCAATAGAAAAGCCAGGATTCCCCAGTGTTCCACTTGAGGACCTGCTTCTTCGCCCCCATGCCCATCCCTACCCCATTCCTGCCACCTCCCCTCCAAAGATCCCATGGCCACACCTTCAGTGGCATATTGAGTTTTCATTTTTGGACAAAGTGACATTTAGCTTTAACAAGACATTTCCAAAGCTCCTGGTCTCCTTTGAAATGCTGACTTGAAAAGTTCAGCATTGTTGCCAAGAATGAGGGGGAGGGGGTTAATGAGAGAAAGACATTAGATTATGCATGAATGTGCATGCCCCATTCCTCAGTTATTCAAATTTCAAATGCCTTTGAGTTGCTTTTTGTAGATGGGTTTAGTTTGCTCATGTTAAATAGAGTCTGTTACTGTAATTTTGTAGTGTTCTGGCTTTAATTTCTACCACAAATATGCTATGTACTAAGCTTTCTGTGATCAGAAAGGAAAGGTGCCTTAAATCCCAATACCACTCCTCTATCCCTATGGAAAATATATCAGAAGCACAGCGCCAGGAAGTGTTTGGGACTTCCGTTGGCAAAATAGGACACCATTCAGCAAGACACATCCAAGTGGCACGGGGCTGCTTTAGTTTGGTTTTTTTTTTCCCCAACCCATAATTATTTTTTGTTTGTTGTTTGTTTTATTTTATTTTTTGTAGTTTGCTTTAAACAGGAAGCACTTAATAGATGGCTCTGTGTCAAAGCTCTGTGCAATGGAAGTCATGTTGTTGCTTTTGTTTGGGGGGGTTATTTTGTTTTCTTTTTGAAAAAGATAGCGTTATTGCACACCAAATGAACTCCTAAGTAAGCTTTAGAACCAGGATCGATTCAGGTCGTGGATGAGTATGTTCACTGTAGTTCTGTGTGTTCATGAACCGACGGGCAAGCTGGCCTACCTTGGCCACTGAGGCTCAGCCCTGAGCCCTGGGTCATGGCTGCCTGGGTTCCAGCAGCTGGGGAACCTTCCCGAATGTCTGATCCCACAGTCGACCCTTGAAGCACTTAACCCTCTCTTTGTGGAGATAGACCGACTGCTACTGATCTGTCAGCGTACTCGAGGGTGATTATAAAAGGATGTTTCTTTAAGAAGAAAAAAATATTTCTATCTATTCTCTTCTAATTTATTATTAGGTTAATCATTTAAGTACTTATCAGGAGTGTGTTGTCATTTTGTGTTGTTGTTGCGAATGCTTTTGCTGTCACTCCAGTGGTTACTGTCCCTTACTCCCCACCTCTTTTCTCCCCACCCCAGAGTCTGAAAAGGTCTGGGGAACTGAGGTGGGAGGTATGAGGGACAGAAGGGAGTCCTCCAGCACAATCAGACACCTGTCTCCCTGGTAGCCACTCAAAAACTGGCGGTCTCTACTTATATAACTGTTCAACTGAGAGTTGATGAACAAAGTTACCATGTCAGGCAGCACTGGGCGGGAGAATTGCTTCCAGAGGCGCTATAATGCAGTGAGAAAAACAGAAAAGCCAAGTTCAAGTTCCCCCAAAGCCTCCTAGAGCCTCTGTTAAGACTTCTGGGTTCATGAAGGTTCGGCGAGCCTGGATCAGGGAAGAGGCCGGCGGTCTGGCCAAGGCTGTCGCCCTGAACTGGAAAGTGATTTCTCAGTGGTCCCCACGGGTTGCCACATCTTTGGTTTTCATTGTCAGCTGTTTTTCCTTGCATTCAAAGTTAGTCAAAAGGCATCTTTCAAGGCAACAGGTATTTCCTAGCCCTGGATGTGGCTGGAGGGTACACACCTAGTTCATGGGTTGAAAGAACCCTTTACCCTCCCATGTCATGAAAAATGGAGGAAGGATTTTCTGTGGCTGGAAATACAGGCAGCAAGAAACCCCCATTGCTTGCTCAGCAGAGGGTGGGGGTATGTGGTTACCTTCACGGGAGGGGGCAAACTTTAAAAGGAGACTCATCCCAGGGAGAGGCTAGGGGCCTGCTCACACCCTAGGTAGGGCCGGATACCTGCCTTTACAAACCCAAACAGTCCACGTTTTTTTCTGTGCTATATTTTTCCCATTTTCCGAAATTGCGGGGAGAGGAGTCCCACTCATCTCTTTGGGGGTAAAAGTTCTCCAATAAAATTGTCCCAGTTCCCCAAGGGTGGTTTTTTTTTCTTGATTAGTCTATGTATTTCTCTCTTCGTCTCTCTAGTTCTCTCCCCACACACACCCCGCATGTGTGTGTGCACAGACACACACACAAAATAGGTGTCTCCCCACCCTCTGAGACTGCCCCTGCCTCAGAAAAATGCTGGACATTTTAGAAACATGAGAATGCATTTGACAAAAAAACCTTCAAGCATTTCGAGACTAGCTTGTTATAAGCTGACAGTGGGGAGGAATCAGCTTTGTGGTTTTCCCTGAGTCCCTTCCCACAGAACAAGAAACCTAGCTCTTTGCGTTTGTGCAATAACTACTTGCTAGGAGAGCGGGTAGCACCACCCTCCTCTAGACTACTAACACACAGCACAAGACACAAGTCAGCCCTTCCTCAGTCCCATCATGTGTTACATTTTAGCAGTATTTACTTTTTCTTTCTGTCAGGCACTAAGTCTTAGGTGTTTATACAGCTTGTGTGTTAATACAATCACAGATTTTTTTTTAATTTTAATCCTTACCAAGACCTAATTGACCAAAAAGAAGCGAGAGGAAGAAAAAAATTGTAAAAGATGTGTGTGTCTCTCTCTCTTTTTTTGTACAAGTAGTTTTGAGAAGCCTTGTCTTGCTGTGACCATCTCCTATCATCTTAATTTTTCTTGCGATTTGTTTTCTACATTTAATAAGAGTTGGTTCCGGCTGGCGTGGGGGTGGGGGAGGCACCCGTCGGCCCCTCAGCGTCATCCTTCTTGTCTTTGGTTAGCCATACGAAATGTTTGTTCTCTGCACTGTCCAACGGTCCCTATTATGATACGGAGAAGCAATATCACCGAAGCTCACACCATGTATTATTATTCACTAGCACCCTAGGTGTGATAATTGAAGTAAATATCTTTTATACAAACACAAGTGCGTGTGGGCTGTTTTTATTGAAGATTTCTCCGGCCTGAAGAATGGCAACAGACTCTTAGACATGGGTCCAGTGGAGTCCCCGAGAATCGCCATTCACTTCCTGCATAGCCTGTTGTCACATGGTTCCCAGGCAGTGCAGGCCGAAGCCTAGGATGTAGTAGATTTGGGTGCTGGCAGGTTCCTATACCCAGTGAGAGTACCCAGAAGGCCTTTCTGCCTGCTTGTGTCACTCCCTGCCCTGTATCTTTGAACCACCTTGTCTGGCATCCGCCTCCTTCCTTGTCTGTCCCTATAAGGGGACACTGTGAGCTGTCCTGCAGGCATGTTATGAGGACCACTGGCCTCTGCTGCTGCTGTGTGTGGCCCTCACCTCCGAGTACTGTCAAGGGTGACAAGGACAGAGATAGAGTTGTCACCCTTATTAGCCTAAGGAATTGTTATCTTTAGGGACCTCAATTCAGGTAAAACAAGATCCTTGGCTTCCCTGCAGAAAAGAATTCAGGATAAGATAGTAGGAGCAGAACTGAGGTTTATTAAATGATTGTTTTTATTTGTATTTAATATGTATATATGTATGTGGTACATGGGTGTCAACTGTGGAAGTCAGGGGACAACTTAATGGGGGTCATCTCTCTCCTTCCACCCATGGGTCAAACTTTGACCAACAGGCTTGGTGGCAAACACCTTTACCCACTGAGCCGTCTTGCTGGCCCCAACATTGTCAATTCAGATTTTAAACACAAATGTTAAGAGAAAAAGAGGTGCTTGGGAAGGCAGCAAACGTGGGGTGGGCTCTTTCAAGAGTGTCACTCTGTCTAGCTTTATAATGGTCAAATAGGGGAAGCTAGTGAGTGCTGAAGGGATCATCTTTCAGGGTTGCTAAGGGATTTGAATGACATCACAGGGTGTTTCTTGTGGGGCACCCGATGATGTTACAATGGACAAGTTGAACTCTATCGGGAGGTAGGATATCTTTAGTCAAAGTTGCTTATCAGTCCTGTTTAGAAGAGTGAAATCTTCCCCAAAGATCATAAACATTCAGGCCTTAGGCCTGCAGTTTTAACATAAAAGGCTTACACACAAGAGGAATATTTCCATACTGGCAGCCTTCTCAGCAAATGGTAATTGTAAAAAAAAAAAAAAAAGCAGACTTGCCAACCAGCTCCCAAATCATGACATGGAAACTATGAATGCCCAACCTTATGTTATGCTTGTTCCACCAGCTCTTATAACTTAATTTAACCTGTTTCTCTTCATCGATGTTTTGCCTCAGTTTTTTACCTTCTGTCCTTCTGTATTTCCAACTCCGTTTCTGGCTGCCTGGCTGCCTGCCTGGCCCCAGGTCTTCCTCTTTTTCTCCCTCATTTTCTCTGGAGCCTAGATTTCTCCTCCTACTTATTCTCTCTGCCCTCCAGCCCCACCTATCCCTTTCCTGCCTAGCTATTGGCCATTCAGCTTTTTATTAGCTCAGTCACACATCTTTACATAGTTAAACAAATGCAGCATGAACAAATGTAACACACCTTTACATAGTTAAAGTAATATTCCACAACATAGACAAATGTAACACACCTTTACATAAAGTAATATTCCACAACATAGACAAATGTAACACACCTTTACATAAAGTAATATTCCACAACATAGACAAATGTAACACACCTTTACACAGTTAAAGTAATATTCCACGACTGTATTAAAAGTCTTTTTAAGATTTCTTTCCTCTTTTTTTTTTTTGTTTGTTTTTTGAGACAGGGTTTCTCTGTAGCTTTGGTGCCTGTCCTGGAACTAGCTCTTGTAGACCAGGCTGGTCTTGAACTCACAGAGATCCACCTGCCTCTGCCTCCCGAGTGCTGGGATTAAAGGTGTGCACCACCACCACCGACATCTTTCTTTTTTTAATGTATATGTTTTACCTACATGTGTATCTGTGTACCCTCCAGTTCAGAACCAAGTGCCATCCTCAGATCCCTTAAGAGCCCCCAAGTTTCATTCAGACACTCAAGGGACATAGTTATCACTATCTCATTATCATTGTCTCCAAGCGCCAACCCCTCCCACGGAAACTTTTTTTTGAAAGATTTATTATGTATACAGTGCTCTGCCTGCATTTATGCCTGCAGGCCAGATGAGGGCACCAGATCTCATTACAGATGGTTGTGAGCCACCATGTGGTTACTGAGAATTGAACTCGGGACCTCTGGAAGGGCAGTCTTAACCTCTGAGCCATCTCTCCAGCCCCTTAAAGTTACTCTTACTGGCCTGGAGCTAAACTGTCTAGCCATAGAGCCCCAAGGATCTGCTTGTCTCCATCTGTCCAGACCTGGGTGGGATTACAAACTCACCACTGCACCCTTTTTAGATTTTTTTATTTTATTTTATTTTTGGTTTTTCGAGACAGGGTTTCTCTGTAGCTTTGGAGACTGTCCTGGGACTCCCTTTGTAGACCAGGCTGGCCTCGAACTCACAGAGATCCGCCTGCCTCTGCCTCCCGAGTGCTGGGATTACAGGCGTACGCCACCACCGCCCGGCTAGATTTTTTCTTATCGTATGTGTGTATATGGGTATTTTGCCTGCATATATATGCCTTGCACCATGTGCATACCAGGTGCCCAATGAAGCCAAAAGAGGGTATTGGAACTGGAGTTCTAGATGTTTGAGAGTCACCATGTGGGTCCTGGGAATTGAACCTAGGTCCTCTGCAAGAGCAACCAGTACTATTAACCACTGAGCTATTGTTCCAGCTCCATGCCTGGCTTTTTTAAATTGTGGGTTCTGAGGACGGCAAGCACTTTACCAACTGAATATTACCTTTTGTTTGTTTGTTAGTATGTAGCCTTATATAACCCAGACTCGTATGGAATTTGCTATATAGGTAAGGGTGACCTCGAACTACTGATCCTCCTGCCTGCACCTCCCATGTGCTAGGATTCCTGTTCCTGGCATGTGCCATGACACCTAACTTTCCATGTGGTTTTGTAAAGCTGTTTTACAAACTACCAGCTTGGGAGGCAAGAACAGATAGAAAGGTTTCAGGCTGCAGCTGGGAGACTCACCCACTGCAGGCACATTGCCAGCCTCCAGGAATAGGCCATACTGCCTTCCCTACGGATAAGTGGGTCTGCATCAAATTAGAGACCTTAATACAGGGTCTTAACCTGTGGGGTCTCAATCCCTTCAGAGTCATACGTCAGATTTCCTACATATCATGACTCATAACAGTAGCAAAATTACAGTTACGAAGTGGCAACAAAGTAATTTTATGGTTGGGGTGGTCACTGCAACATGAACTGTGTTAAAGGGTCACAGCATTTGGAATGCTCCAAGAAAGTAGTTACAGAATACAGGGTGGGACTGTGGGATTGCACAGTGTATTGGAACAAGAGAGCTGTCTGTGCTCATTCTGTTCACTGCATTTAATAGAATATCCCAGTGACTGGCCAGTACTGGTGAAAGGGCAAAACATGTGTCTGCTCCTGCTCACCATGGTTCCCATGAAGTAGAGAGCTGAGTCTGGCCCTGCTAGAACATTTTAAGAGCATATGGGGCCCAAAATGGAAGGGCTGCGGGTTTGGCTCAGAAGCAAAGCACTTCTCTAGAATCCCCCAGTGAGGGGTTGGGGTGTGGCTCAGTGGTAGAGCACCTGCCTAGAGTCTCCCAGTGAGGGGCGAAAGGTATGTCAGTGGCTGAGTGATTGTCTAGCATATGTGAAGTCCTGCATTCAATTCCCAACCTAAGGTATAATGGACAGCAACAATGACTAAGGCTTAGTTTGAGTCATTGCTAGATAGATAACTCAGCATCTACAAAGAGCTGGCAGGACACTCAGACCAGGGAGCGGAGGCTGATACCGTGGAAAGCAGAACCTGGGAGGAAGGAGAGGCAAGTTTAAACTCAGACCTTCCCTTAAATACCAAACACAGTTTGACGGGCATGGTGGTACACACCTACCTATCAAGCCAGCATCAAGGAAGCTGAAGCAAGAAGTCTGCTATGAGTTCGAGGTCAGTGAGACCTTGTCTCCGAGAGATGAATGAACAGACAAGTGAGATGCACAGCAGAGAGTGCCAGGCATCTAGATAAAGTCTGAGGTAGCCAGCACTGATAAGAAAGTGTGTGGATCCTGGGCCCAAATAACACTCGAAATTTAGCAGAGAGAAATAGTGTCCAGCCAACTGAGGTGTGCCTGGCAGAGTTGGCTAACTGTTGCTCATGACTGATGCTAACTTTCGGACTTAGCAATACACAGAGGTTGTGAGTGACCTGGACAAATCCAGTTTGGTGCAGTGAACAGCAGAACCCAATTGATGGTCTTGGAGAATTAGGCATTGGAGAACAGACAAGTTCTTCAGTGGGACCCAGAGGGGCAATTTGTTAAGGACACCCTCATGGGTGCACTGGGCAGTTCTCAGTGTCTGTGAGGCCTTGTGGATTCAGGGTAAAGGCGACACAGTGTGCATTGATTAACTAGCCCTCAACCCCTACCTGGCCTGCAAGAAGCTAATTTAACACAGCAGGGTCCCCTGCCATCAGAAAAGCCAATGACTGCAGCACCCTAGGCCTCTCTGACTCCTATGACAAGCTCTTGCACGTGGTCTGTCTGCCAGCTCCTTGTGCCTTGATTCTTGTCACTATTCTTTCTGTAGCACTAGCGATGGGACCCAGAGCCTCGTGCGTGCCAGGCAGGTACTCTCCCCCAGCCCCTCTGCGAGGGGTTCTGCACAGCTGTCCTCCAGCACTCCCGTCCCTCACTGGGGTGTTCTAGGGAGACCCTGAGCCATGCTACCAACCACTTACTGCTTTAGCTATGCTGTAACCCCAGCCCGTTTATTATTTGAGACTGGGTCTCACTATGTATCTCAGGTGGACCTGGAACAATCCCGCTACGCTAGGATTATAAATTGTGAGATACCACGCTCACCTCTTTGTGACTAACAGAGTCTAGCTTCCTTAGACCCTGGCTTCGATAGTATTCTTATTTCTTTACCTCTGTGAAATGTACCTTCTTAGGAAGCCCTTCCAGTCTCTTGCAGGAAAATGAGGCTCCACAGACCTTTGTAGGGGGATGAAGAAGTCTTAGACCCTCTGGCACTCATCCAACCCCATCACACTCCGTCCTGTATGCTCCTTGCTTCCCAACACGCTTTCTCACGCACGCATGCTCCCCACCACCAGTCACCACCTCGCCCATAACCCCTTTTCTGGCTGCTCTGGGCTTCCCCTGTGTGAACTGGACCATGCACATGCCAGCAGACCCCCAGTCTTCAGCTCAGGGCACCATGCCCCCACCTCATTTGTGTGCCGTCCCTCTATCACTGCACCCTGAACATACTCCCCACAAGGGTTACACCTCAGCTGTGATCTCTCAGAGCCTCTGCCTTTCCCGCATTCCTGCCTTCAGTCATTCCTAGACTGGCGTCTCTCCAGCCTCCATGTCCAGTCTCAGGTTCCCAGATCCAAGTACCCTAGTCATTGACATCTTCCTACTACTTCAAGAGCCACACCAAACTGCTGCCCAATTTGATGGTCCCAGGTCTAGGCTCAGACCTCCTCTCTTGGGTTCAAACAGGGTCCTAGCCCCCCCTCCCCCACCTCTCCCTCCTACTGCCACCCTGAAATCTCCCTGGACTCCCCAAGTCAGATAGCTTGCCCAACACCATGGACTCCCTAGAAAACAGGCCTAGAATTCAGGCTCAGTTCTGGAACATTCCACCTCAGGACCTTCCCTTTTTTGCCACATGCCATCTAGAGAGATAACCGAAACACGTTGGTATGCATGTCCCTACCTCCAACCAACAAGGCAGCCACTGGCAGCATTCTCTCTACATTAGATCCGTAGCTGAGGTCCCTCGAGCGGGGAGCAATATCAGTTACTTTTCTCATTGCTACACCAAAATGCCAGACCAAAGGAACTTCAGGGAGGAAGGGTTTATTTGGGCGCAGACTCTGAGAGACCAGTCCTTCGTAGGAGAGAAAGCACAGCAGCAGGAGCATGGGGCGGCTGGTCACATGGCAGCCACAGTCTGGAAGCAGAGAGAGCCAGGCCTGTGCTGGTGCTCAGCTCACTTTCTCCTTTTTATCCAGTCTGAGACACCAGCCCACCAGATGGCTCTGCCCACATTCAGGGTGGGTCTTCCGTCTTTCTTCAGTCAACAGTCTAAAAGCTCTCTCACAGACACACCCGAAGGTGGGCTAGATGCTTCCAGATCCTGTCAGGTTGGCAGCTGTTATTAACCATCACAGACTCCAGGCTTCTCATCCTGGTGTGGAGTGATAGGTTCCAGCACAGACTGTCCCAGACCCTATCCCTTTGACCTCACCCCACGGCCTCCCCGCCCAGCTTCTGCTAGTCTCTCCTCTGTGCCCACTTTTAGCAGCACATCTGCACTGGCCACTGGACAGCCCCCAAAGCCATGTCTTCAGAATTGACCTCCCCAGAGCCTGAACCCCAGCCCAGATTCCCTCAGTGCTGATGCCGTACCTGAGAGCATTTACAGCCATAGTGGCAAAGGTCTCTGGACAGCTGAACACACTGTCCACAGATGAGCTGCCCTGGGCCTCACTGAGGCCTGAGGGTCTGCTCTCAGGACACTTCACATATGCCCAGAATGTCACTGGTGTGCGCAGGCAAGGACCTGCCTTCTGCTCCCAGGAACCCGCTGGACACTGCACATCTTTCCTGTGTCCATGAGCAGCTCTGGGAGCCTCAGGTTGCTCCCATGATGAAATGGCCACAGACTGAAGACAGATAAGACAAATAGGCCAAGGTCTCTGATCCAAGCCCAAGCAATGACACAGGAGGATTCTCTGAGTCCCTGGTGAGTCCCCGTGAAGATTTACACACTTCTCGGGACCCAGGTTCATTGTGGATGGGTGGCAGTTGCTTCTCCATAGGCTTCCCTCAGCCCTGTCCCTCTAGCCCATGGCACAGGTGCTTTGATATAGGACCATTCCCTGGCAAGGTCCAGTTTGTGGATGTTCAGAAACTAAACCTATCCCTTCCTTCTACCCGACTGCCGCTTTCCTCTGTAAATGTCGCCGAGAGCCCTGTTAGCTTTCTGTGGCTCTCTTCCCCTCTGTCTCAATGCTCCTGTCTATCTGCTTTCCTGAGTCTGCACGGTACCCTGAGAAAGTAGGTTCTGTAGTCCCTCCACTAGCCTGGATCAAAGGAGTCTACACCAGGTCAGCAAACGATGACACTGTACCCTCTCCCCATGGGGGTCACCAGGGTCTAAACTCACCCTTGCCATCCACAGCTGTCCCTCATGGCCTGGTCTTGCCCTGGGATCTACCCTCTGCCTTACCACCTTATTTCAATCAATACCACCTACCGTTGTGGTCCAAATGGATGGCAGCCACCCACAGGCTGAACCGCAGGCAATGCCGTGGGGACAGGCCAAGGGTGTCCTGTGAAGGGTACAGCATCTCTCCACAGCTGCTCAGAACTTTGAGGTGCAGAAAAGGCTTGGTGTGTGTTGGGATGACAGGGGACTTTCCCCAGCCCGTGGCCTAGAGCCCAGCTATCATACTCAGACACTCCTGCTTGAGTGTTTGCCAGAGAGTCACTAAGGCTGGCCAAGCACTTGAACCATTTTCCTGTCAGGGCTCACAGGAGCCTCTGGACGTCTGAGGCCATAGTGCCCCCTAGTGGCTATTGGCAGGACTTTAAGTGAATTTATTGTCACAGCTTGCTTGCTTGCTTTTTCCTTCCTTCTTTCCTACCTACCTACCTTCCTTCCTTCCTTCCTTCTTTATTTATCTATTTAATGTGTAGAAACATTTTTTTCTGAATGTGCAAATGTGTGAGCCACATGTGTGACTTGTGCCTGTGGAGGTCAAATGAGAGTGTTGGATCCCCTTGAACTGGAGTTACAGATGCTATCATGTCGATGCTGGAAACTAAACCTAGGCCATCTGCAAGAGCTGTTAAAAGCTGAGGCATCTCTCTTCTCCCTACTATAACAGGTTTTTCAAATAAAAGTCAGAAAGGGTGATTTTTCTTCCAAAACTGGAGGTACAGGGAACCCTCAGTGACGGAGCACCTACCCAGAATCCCCCAGTGAGGGGCTGGGGTGTGGATCAGTGGTAGAGCACCCTCCTAGAATCTCCCATGAGGCACTGAAGGCATGGCTCAGCAGCAACAAGCTTTTCTAGCATGTTTAAATGTTCAAGGCCTTGAGTTCTAGAACCCAAGAGGTTGGGGTGGGTGCCTTCTTGATAAAACTCATAGCTCTTGGATAGGAAAAGAACAGGGTTACAGGTCAGGAGACCTTGAGTGGTCACCCCACTACCTCTGTCTCCACCATTGCCTCTGAAGCCTCATTTGTGTGAGTTCCTGAGTTGGGACAGCTCCCTGCCTGCCCTACTGCACCCTATTCCCTCCAACCTCTGAGTTATCCAGGGTGCCAGCATGTGGGCCAGTGCAGGAGTAGAAAAGGCAACTAGAGTTCTCAGGCATTCATGCTTTCAGTTTGGGGGCGTCTGGAAGGTACCGAGGATCCCTGTGCCCCAGACTTCTCTGATGGCTGCCTCTTCCTTTCACCACAGGGCGTTGTGCAGAGCTGCAGATCCGCCTCACTGAGGCCACCGCCAAGGTCCTTGAACAAAAGGAATTGATTGCCCGCCTGGAGCAGGACCTCAGCACCATCCAGTCCATCCAGCGGCCTGATGCCGAAGTAAGCCTCTGCCTGCCCTGCTCACTGAGCCCCGCCCAAGGTCCTGAAACCCCAAAGCACAGGCCTCCCGAACCAGAGCCGTCCCCCTGGCCTCCCCATAGAGGTTTCATTGCCCCACGGAAAACACCTTCATTCCAACCCCAGAGCAGATGCCACACATCTTCCTCCAGCCAGCAGAGAGCACCCTACCGCCTGAGGCCAGCTTGTGTCCAGGCACTAAAAGCTCTAGTCAAGGACAAAGCAAGGTCACATGGACCCACTGCACAGCTGATGGCCCAGAGCTGCCTAAAGGAGCCACGTGTCACTTTAAATTTTTGAGGTTTATTTATTTATTTTTTTTTTTTTGAGACAGGGTTTCTCTGTGGCTTTGGAGCCTGTCCTGGAACTAGCTTTGTAGACCAGGCTGGTCTCGAACTCACAGAGATCCGCCTGCCTCTGCCTCCCAAGTGCTGGGATTAAAGGCGTGCGCCACCACCGCCCGGCCTTGAGGTTTATTTTTATTTTATGTGTTTGACTGTTCTGCCTGCGTGTATGTCTGTGCAGCATGTGCTTGTGGTGCCCATGGACTTGCAGGCAGTTGGGAGCTGCCTTCTGGGGCTGGGAATCAAACCTGGGTCCTCTGGAAGAGCAACCAAAGCTCTTAACATCTGAATCATCTCTCCAGCCCCCTCATTTTAATTTTTTTTAAAAGATTTTTATTACATATACAATGTGCCTCCTGCATATACACCTCCATGCCAGAAGAGGGCACCAGATCTCATTACAGATGGTTGTCAGCCATCATGTGGTTGCTGGGAATTGAACTCAGGACCTTTGGAAGAGCAGCCAGTGCTCTTAACCTCTGAGCCATCTCTCCAGCCCTTTAATTTTTATTAAATGTATTTGTTCATTCGTTCATCCCACAATGTTCGAGTAAGTCTTGTCTTTTCCTTTTTATCCTCAGGGAGCTTCTGAGCAAGGCCTAGAGAAGATTCCGGAACCCATCAAGGAGGCCACAGCCCTGTTCTCTGGTGAGGAAAGACTGGCTGACTAGCACTTGCCCAAGGAGTTGGGGGCCAGGGAGAGCACTTGGTGCATGTTGAGAACTCAGACCCCCAAAGTATATGTTCTCCCTCAAAGAAAGAAGGGGGCCCATCCCAGCAGTGTCTGCCTCCATGGTTTTCCAGTGACCTCAGAGAATAGATACAGGGGGAGAGCTCCCAGCCACAGAGGGAAAGCCACCCTCTGCAGCATCCAGGCCAGAAGCCTAGGCTTCCTGGCCCCCCAGTGTCCTCGGCATTCTTATGCTTTAGTGGTCCTCCACCCCAACCACCATCACCGTCTCCACCATTGCATTTCGGGCCACAAAGATCTGGTGTCGGTTCCGTAGATGGAGCAACCCCAGCACACCTCACCTGATGGCTGCAAGGCTTCCTGTTCAAGTGCCAGAGACACAGGGAGGGGAAGGTTGGGACCTGGCCCTCTGACAGTGCAGATGGTGATCAGTGCCCTAACACAACAAGCCATTTCCTGCTGCCTCCTAGGACCCTTGGTGCCAACCAGTGGGATCCTTCCAGAAGGGCAGGTGGACTCCCTGCTTTCCATCATCTCCAGCCAGAGGGAACGTTTCCGCACCCGGAACCAAGAGCTGGAGGCTGTGAGTCCACCCTGCTTCCTGTCCCCTCAGAGGCCTCAAATCTGCATGCACAAATGTGGGAAGGCAAACAACCTATGCGTCAACAAGCAAGATTAGATGTGTTCTGTGCCGCTGAGACGTCCCAAGGAGGCTGTGCCACTTGGGGCCTTGAGAACTGTTCAGGGACTCAGAGGAAAGAACATGCTGGGTTTTCCAGGGTTGGAGGAAAGAGACATAGGACACAAGACCGGTGGACACCAGACTGCCTGGCTGGAATACCCTCATAGGCTTTGACAGGAGTAAGGGACTACAGCATGGAGGGCCCATGGGCACTCGGGCAGAAAGCCCCTGGGTACAGCAGGCCATGGAGGAATAGCTGCAGCACATTGGAGAATGGGAAGCAGGATGGATGGGAGAGCATAGGGCAGACCCCCATCAAAATGAACTGTATGCCAGGACTGGTGGCACAAGTCTATAACCCCATTTTCTAAAGATGCTGAGGCAGGATGATATCTTAAATTCAGAGTCAGCCTGAGCAATTTAGCAAGACCATCTGTCAAGAAAAGGGACTGAAGATAAGTCAGTGGTAGAGCTAGGGGTATAGCTAAGTGATAGAGCCCCTGCCTAGAATCCCCCAGTGAGGGCTGGAGTGTGACTCAGTGGTAGAGCACCTGCCTAGAATCCCCCAGTGAGGGGCTGGGGCATGGGCCAAGGGCAGTACACTTACCTGGCATACATAGGTCCTAGGTTCCATCCCCAGGACTACAAGCAAAAAAAAGAAGGCAGGGTGCAACAGATGGAAGGTTTGGGGGGTTGTGGCTTCAGACCTTTCAATCTATGATGGTTTGTCACTGTTGCCTTGACCTGTAGCCAAGCAGCACATCGTGGTGAAATATATGGCCAAGACAAGCTGCTTACTTCATAGCTGCCAGCTAGCGAAGAAACAGGGAGGATTTGCATCTCAGTATTCTTTCTGGGGGCACACCTCCCATAAGGCCCCACCTTGTTAAGGTTCTTCCACCTCTGAATAGTGCCCCAGCACCGGAGACTAAGCTTCCTGCACATGATCTTTGAGTGCACATGATCCGAATAGTAAGGCTAGAGCGGTGTCTCCGCGTAAGAGCACTTGTTGCTCTTATGGTGGATCCAGATGTGGTTCCCAGCACCAGCGTGACAACTCACCACTGTCTGTAACACCCCATTCTGGCCTCCTTGGGCACCACACATACCTGCCAACACATCAAATAAATAAATCTTTTTGTTGTTGTTGTTTGTTTGTTTTTTCGAGACAGGGTTTCTCTGTGGTTTTGGAGCCTGTCCTGGAACTAGCTCTTGTACACCAGGCTGGTCTCGAACTCACAGAGATCCGCCTGCCTCTGCCTCCCGAGTGCTGGGATTAAAGGCGTGCGCCACCACCGCCTGGCTATAAGTAAATCTTTTTAAATTTTTATTTTAAAAAAATCCAAACCATAATGAATAGCAAATTCAAATTTGAAGAAACTGGCCTTTCTGTGAAGGGACTTTCTAGAGGAGACTCTGGGAACAGAGTCAGCAGTTCAAGACCATGGGCGGCTAGGAGATGCTCAGTGGGTAATGTGCTCTGTGTGCAAACACGAGGACCTGAGTTCAATCCCCCACATACCAAGGCCATGGGCACAGAAAGAGTCCTGACAGATGGAGACCTCATCTCTCTCCTTCATCCACCCTTGCCCTGACTCCATTCACAGGAGAGCCGCATGGCCCAGCACACCATCCAGGCCCTGCAGAGCGAGCTGGACAGTCTACGCGCTGACAACATCAAGCTTTTTGAGAAGATCAAGTTCTTGCAGAGTTACCCCGGCCGGGTAAGCCTTTTAGCCCCAGAGGGACCAGGTGGGGAGCGAGGCTGATGGAGCACTTGAGGTCAAATTGGGGAGGATTGGATGGTAGTCAGCACCGGGGGAACTCGAAATGATATTTGTGTGCACACACATATATGCATGTGCGCATGCGCGCGCACACACACACACACACACACACACACACACACACACACACACACCTGTCAGATATCCACTCTGCATGGAACAAGCCACTCAAGAGAAATGCTATAGAGGTTCATTCAGAACCAGCCAGAAGGTAGCAAGCTACCACACAAGTCAGGGCACAAGTCCAAGGTCCCCAACCAAGGCCTCACTAGCTCCAGCTATCCCTCTGTGGTACATGGATGGTCTGCCAGCTGACCCTAGACAGGGGATTTAACACTTGTATGCTAAACATATAAGACAGGCCCTGGGCACTAGGGATGTGATGGGGACATTGTTTTTGAGACAGGGCTGTGTGTACCTCAGGCTAGCCTCAGAGTTACTGTGTAACTGAGACTAGCTTTAAACCTGCAATCCTCCTGCCTCCATCTCCCCATTGCTGGGATAGGATGCATGTGTCACCATGCCTAGTTTGAATTAATGTGTTCTAAACAAAAAACAAAAATCTTAAGACTCTTTCATGTTTCTGGTGTCTTGCGTTCATGTATGTCTGTACACTACACATGGGCAAAAGAGAGCACTGGATCCCGGAACTGGAGTTGTGAAGGTTGTGAGCCTCTGTGCAGGTGCTGGGAACTGAACTCAGGTTCTCTGGAAGAGTAGCTGCTTCTCTTAAGCTCTGAGACATCTCTCCAGCCCCCTTGCAATTTTTTTTTCAAGACAGGGTTTCTCTGTGTATCTTTGGCTGTCCTAGAACTCACTTTGTAGACCAGGCTGGCCTCGAACTCACAGAGATCTGCCTGCCTCTGCCTCATGAGTGCTGGGATCAAAGGCGTGCGCCACTGCACCTGGCTCACAATTTGTTTTTGTTGTTGTTGTTGTTTTGTTTCTTTATTGACTAAGCATGGTAGTGCCTGGAGATGGTGGAAGGCTGGCGCAGGAGGTTCACCAATTTGAGGCCAGACTAGACTACCTAATGAGACTCTGTCTAAAAAGAAGAAGAATGGTTGGGAAGACACCATTTTCTGACCTCTGTGGGCACTGCACACATGTGGTACACATATAGGCAAACCACTCATGTACATAAAAAATAAATTTTAGAAAAACAAAAAATAAAAAGATACCTATAATGTATACCCCGAAAACAAATGAACAGGAAAGACTAGAAACCTATTTGTTGTGGTGGCTTCTGTCAGCCCCCAGGCCTGTCAGGCAGGGTCCACCATGTGCACAGAAACCCTCTCAATAGCTCAGGGAATGACAGGGTGGGTAATAAGGGCTAGGGAGATGGTTCAGTGGGCAAAGTGTTTGCCATGCAAGCCTGTGGACTAGAGTTCAGATCCCGCACTCCCCTGTAAGTGAGAGCCTGTAGGACCATGTAGTATGGCAGCCTGCCTGTAATTCCAGAATTCAGAAGGCAGAGAGGCAAGCTCTAGCTAGACTAGCCATATAGACAAGCCTGTAGGTCAAATGAGAGATCCTGCCCCAATGGATACGTGTAATATAACTCCTGACCTCAGGGCTTCTATGTGCACACGCAAGCGTGCGCGCACACGCGCACACACACACACACACACACACACACACACACACACACACACACACACACACACGGGGGAGGGGAGGGAGGGAGAAAAGGAGGGAGGAAACTTAAAGACTTTTATGGTCCTAAGACTCTTGGCCCAACAGCACTATTCCCACTCAATTGAAGCAAGAACCCTTTCTGGGCCACTAGAGGGCACCCAGGCTCTGTAAACCAATGTGCCTCTTCTGCAGGGTACTGTCTGCCCCTTTGGCTCTCAGTAACCTTCTCTTGCTCAGTGGCACTCACCTGTTGGAAGGCTGAGATAGGAGGACCACTTGAGGCCAGAAGTTCAAGGTTCCCAGAACATAGACACATACACACAGCCACCCTCATGCACTGGGAACAGCTCTCTGTCTTCTATCTTTTCTAAGATGTAGCTCCCCAGAGGTTTTGTGCCCCATTCTTGGGGTTGGGAAGTAAGGGGAGAGAACCCAGTCATTCCGTTACATGCAAGCCACCGCCACATTAGCACTGTCGCCCTGGCACCCTCCCCCAGCTCTAACCCTCCCTGTCCTGGAGCCCGGATCCCCAGGCCAGGTGACTGACTGGGTCTCTCTGCTCCCCTATGCAGGGCAGTGGCAGCGATGACACCGAGCTGCGCTACTCCTCCCAGTATGAAGAACGCCTGGACCCTTTCTCCTCCTTCAGCAAGCGGGTTCGTGAATAGGGACCTGGGACTGGGGATGTGGCTCAGGGGTAGAGTGCCTTCTAGAGTCCTCCAGTGAGGGTCTGTGGGCGTGACTCAGAGCCCTTGTCTGCTGTGGGTGAGGCCCTAGGTCCCATCCACAAAACAGCATCCTCTGCTCCATGTGCCCTGTCTACTCGGGCATACCACCCTTCCCCCGGAACGCCTGAGCCACCTCTGTATAGCCCGGGTGTAGTCTCCATGGAAAGTGTGTGTCAGTGAGCAGCCGTGGTTCTCAACCTTCTTGATGCTGCGACCCTTTAACACAGTTCCTCATGCCGTGATGACCCCAACCATACGATTATTTTCGTTGCTACTTCGTAGCTGTAATTTTGCTCCTGTTACAAATCATAACATAAATATCTAATAGTGGAATGGTCTTAGGCAACCTCTGTGAAAGGGTTGTTTGACCCCAAAGGAGTTGTGACCCACAAGGTAAGAACCACTGGTAAACAGGTTAACCCAGAAAACACCTGCAGGGTCAACCAGATCAGCAAAGGGGTTACAACTGCCTGTGGCAGGTGACTGGTGACAGGAGCCACCCCAAGCTCCCTCCCTCCTAGGCTGCAGAAGCCCTGCCCATGAAGGACTTCCCTATAGTTAGAAGGAGATACTAGGCCGGGGCCATAGGTTGTTAGGGAGCCCAGGCTGTCATATTGAGTGTGACACCAGATTAGGCACCCAGGGAGTTCCCAGTAGCTCTTTAGTGTGGTAAAGTGACATCGATGGTCAGGCAGCTTTGCACAGGTAGGGATCCCTTTTTGTGGGACCCTCTCTTCATGTCTCTGTCTTCAGGAGCGGCAGAGGAAGTACCTGGGCCTGAGCCCCTGGGACAAGGCCACCCTTGGCATGGTGAGTCCATATCCCCGTATTCACCCATGGTGTACCTACGTCCTTGGCCTTTAGCCCCTTCTGAAGGAGCCCCAAGTCACACAGACCCTCTTCTGGGTGATCCACCTCAAGAACATAACCTCTGGGACAGCTCATCAGGTGACATCGGTGCCTGTAGTTTCGGGGATGGGTTTGCAGGAGGCACATTCACCAGAAACTCTGTGTCAGTGACTCTGCAGATAAAGGATTTGTTGAGCGAACAGGAACTGAGTTTGAGTCACGGTACCCATGTAAAAGAGTCTGGTGCCATGGCAAGCATCTGAACCCCAGCACTAGGGTGGCGGTGGTGGAAATGTGCAGCTTGCTAGCTGGCCAGTCTAGCCAAATCTGATTCCACGTTCTCAGAGAGACCCTGTCTTTTAAAAAAAAAAAAAAAGTTGATCCAGGCATACTGACAATACTTGGACAATACTTGGGAGGCAGAAGCAGGCAGACCTCTGTAATCAAGGCCAAGTGTGCTTCCACGGGCGTGTGCACACGAACACACACAAAAAAATTACCTCTGTAGCCTAAGTACCCCATTTGTCACAGGGGGCAAGTGGGTTCCTGCTGCCAGCCCACCCCTTCCCCTGCCTGCAGAGCCCTGAAGGAAAGAGCACAGAGCAACACCATGCCACCTATCCCCTTGTTTGCCTGCAGGGACGCCTGATTCTCTCCAACAAAATGGCTCGCACCATTGGCTTCTTCTACACCTTGTTCCTGCACTGCCTGGTCTTTCTGGTGAGCCTGCACACATCAGCCAGGGATGTCTCCAGGCTATTCTGGGCAGCAGGGCACTGTTACTGTGTGGAGGACTTCCAGAGCCTCCTCAGTGCCACACCCTCAGCTCTGGCTCAGTACAGTCTCCTCCCCCAACTCCAAGGACTCAAATTCCTTTCCTACCCACCCCCCCACCCCCCCACCCCCGGCTGGGGAGAGCTGAGCCACTTTGAAGAGGAGGCCATGGACCCTGTCCTGGAAGGGCTTAGAGGAAAGACTGGGTGAAGAAATAGGCATGCAGATGAAGGCCTGTCATCCCAGCTACTTGGGAGGTTGAAGCAGAAGGATCACAAGTTCAAGCCCTGCCTATGCTACATAGCATGTTCAAAGACAACTTAATGAGGCCTTCTCTCAGAAAGTAAAAAGAGATATAGTTTAGCAGTAGGGCACCTGCCTAGAATCCCCCAGTGAGGGGCTGGGGTGTGGCTCAGTGATAGAGTACCTGTCTAGAATCTCGCCCCATCCCCAGAGGCTGGGGATGTGTTTCTGGGATAGGATACCTGCTTAGCATATGTGAGGCCCAGGTTCCATTTCCTGCATTGGTGGGAGGGAGGTTAAAGCAAGAAAAGAGCAGGCCTAACTAGACCCTCAGGGAATAGACAGTGGGCTGCCCAGAGAAGGCCCGTGCGGGACTATCTGCCCAGGTAAAGAGTGGGCTGAGGGCAGTCCAAGGACATGGGGCTGGGTGCTGCCTCTATCTACCAGGTAGAGGGAAATAGGTGTGGACTGTATGCATTAAAGGCTGCAGCATCAGGAACCACTGCCCTACTAAGCATGGTGAAAGATAGCCCCGGGGCTAGCCTGGTTTCCTAGTCCAGTGCTCTTGTGGAATCTGCCCACAGTGGTAGGAGGCTAACTTGAATAACTGTGTCTGCTGCTTTCTAAGCATCTATTAAGTAGGCTGGTTCTGGAGTATCTCCAAGGCCACCCACGCTAGGACTGGGCCACGAGACCCTTCTGCCCCACAGACCAGGCCTAACAGCTGTAGGTGGCAATGGCAGTTGTCATGGTGTCTCTACCTGACCAGGTGCTGTACAAGCTGGCATGGAGTGAAAGCGTGGAGAGAGACTGTGCTGCCACCTGCGCCAAGAAGTAAGGATGTCCCCTGGTCCTCCCAAACCTAGAGTCAAGCCTCCATGACCCCCAGCACTAGTCCAAGCTCCGTGTTTTTGCCTCTAACACAGCTCCCCTCCTGGTGTCCCCAGGCCTCTAACACAGCTCCCCTCCTGTTGTCCCCTCCTGCTGTCCCTTCCTGGTGTCCCCAGGCCTCTAACACAGCTGTCCTC
>NC_022010.1:21290300-21295298 GCF_000317375.1 Microtus ochrogaster
TCCTGGTGTCCCCAGGCCTCTAACACAGCTCCCCTCCTGGTGTCCCCTCCTGCTGTCCCCTCCTGGTGTCCCCTCCTGGTGTCCCTAGTCCTGTGTTCACCCATCTTTTTCTATACTTAGTCTCAGCTTCATTCCTGTTCCCTCAGGTTTGCCGATCATCTGCACAAATTCCATGAGAGTGACAACGGGGCAGCAGCTGGTGATTTATGGCAGTGACACCCAGGCTCACCGGAGAAATGTTGGCTGCACCCCCACCCCCCGTTTGATCAGCTGTATCTAATGACATAGACTCCCCACCCAAAAAAAATCCCCCACGGAAACTGTCTCTGTCCTCAGCCAACAGCTGCCAGATGCCCCAGAGCCCCTGGAGCCCCTTTCAAATGATGTCACAGCCCCATAGGAGCCCCAAGGTCCAGACAACCCCTGGCACACAGCTAGGCTGGGGCCCCGAGGCTCCACCCTCAGTCTAGTCACTGACCTGGCTCCGCCCACATCAGAACCTCTAGCCCTGGTGGCAGAGCTTCCTGGCTGTGATAAAGCTTGTCACCGCCCATTCTGGCATTCCTATAGGCTCTCTTAGGACCCCACCCACACCACAGAATAGGTGGAAGGCTCTTCTTGGCCTGCGGGCTTTTTGTCTGCCCTATTCCCTAGGTGGGGCAGAAGTTTGATTGAACCTCTCTGCCATCTCTAAGACAGGGAGCTATACAGAAGGCGGATGGTTTCCACTACCCCTTCCAGCACCCAATCCATGATTTGAGTTCTGCTTGCTTCTTTAGCAAAGTATTCTGGTTTCTATAAGAGGAAGTCTCTCCAACAAGGCTCCTGTGCCTCAGGCACTTCAGACCACAGTCTGCACAGCCCCAGCAAAACTACTTCTGGGCTAGGATAGCCAGGCCACCTCTCAGAGCCACCCATCTTCCTCAGCTGGATCTGATGCTTTCTTCAGCTTTGCATGTTTGAAATAAAGACTCCTTGCAGCCACAGTGGGGCCTTGTGTTCTGTGACTCTTCAGCTAGATACTGTGTGTCTGAGAGGCTAGTGGGTACCTGCAGCCCCATCCCCTGGCACTTACCTGGCAGGTAGATAGGAACTCTCTCACCTTCCTATCCCCAAGAATGCTGTGAATGTGTACAGAGCTTTGTTGGAACCCAGACCAGAGTGTCTGAGTCTGTTGAATATAGTCCCATCCAAACCAGAAATCTTTTATTCCCAAACAAATTGTTGGATCTAACTCAGTGTTACAGTTTGTCTAGAACCCCCCCCCTCGTGAGAGGCTCAGGTGTGGCTCAGTGTTAGAGCACCTGCCTAGAATCCCCAGTGATGGGGTTGGGGTGTGGGTCAGTGGTAGAGTGTTACCTAGCATGCCCAAGGCCCTGAGTTCAATCCCAATCCCAAAAGATAAATAACAGCTCTCTCTGTCTCTGTCTCTGTCTCTCTCTCTCTCTGTGTGTGTGTGTGTGTGTGTGTGTGTGTGTGTGTGTGTGTGTATCCCCAGCAGTCAGGATGCTGGAGTAAGAGAATCATTACTTCATGGCCAGCCTGAGCTACAACAGCAACAGTAGCGTCTCATAAAACCACGTATCACAGGGTACTCACCAGCCATGGCTGATGGCCTGACATGTCTTAAAATGTCTCATGACACTTCCATGTCAACTCCTGGGGAGTTCCTGCTTCTGTTCCTGTGTGCCCCAGAACCATGTATAAAGCATGCCTCTTCCTCCTGGACCCCTGCTTGCCTGGTGCACCAGAGCCATCCCTCTCCAGGGCTCTGAGGGCCAGCTTTCAGTCCGTCCCCCTCACAAGCAAGGCTACCTCTGTCAGATTTATCCCTGAGCTGTCTGTGGCCTCTGCATCCAGGGAGGCCCCTCCTTCAGGGTCCCTCAACAGCACCCTCTCATCGCCTGTCCTATCTGATCATCAAAGCCCCCAAACCTCTACCCTCAGGGAGCTAGGATGCACCTGTCACCCCTGACCCTCATTCCAATCTCCGTGACAGCTGCTCTTAGCCAATCACTGCCACTGCGCTGCCCACCCCCCCCTTCAGTTCCTCATGTGGGTCAGACTCGCTCCTCACTTCCTCCTCTGGGGAATCAGAACCGTCGTCTTGTTTCCCATCCCGGAATCCTCTCCAGCCACTGACAGCCCACCATCAAATTCAAGGTGAGTCCTCTTTCACAGCCCAGCATCCCCGCTCCCCGGGTGGTGGGTTCCATAGCCAGACCACCCAGGGATACAGTTTCTCTCCCATCTCTGCCCACCTCCCTGACTTCATTCATAGGTCTCCTGGTTCCCAGTCAAGCAATTGGACCTGTGCACATGTGCAATCAATGGCTGGACTACAGCCTAAGCTTTCATTAAGTGTTTGCCAGCCAGTGTAAAGACAGAGCAGCTGCTGGGCATTGTAGCAGTGAAGGGACAGGTACCCGGGGCTCGACAGAGGTCTAGCCCCCATTCCTGTGGACGCCAGCACCAAGGATTCCAGGAGCCAGTTGCCATGTTCTCAGCCCACCTCACCTGTCCAGTGTCACACGCCCCGCCCCATGCCACCCCTGATGCTTCTAGGAAATAAATCAGTGAATCTGATCTCCTGTGAGTGAAAGGATCTTACAAAGGTCAGAGGCCACTGCCAGTGGGAGGAGGGCAGCAGATTACAGCCCGAGGTCAATAGGCTGACCAGTCATGCCTGGGGCGGATAGCCAGGAGGAGAGAGCAGACTCAAGAACACTGCATTAATAAGCCATAGGTCTTGTCTCTGAGCATCCTAACACACCTGTGGACTTTTGTTTCTTCAATTTGGGCTTTTTGAGACAGGGTCTATGTAGCCCAGGCTGGCCTCAAACTGCTATTCCCTCTTGCCTCACCTTCCCCAGCGCTGGGATTATAGGCATATGTCAACCCACCTGGCTCCATCCCGCCTGCCCGTTCACTGGGGCGCTGCCTCTCCTCTGGCCTCCTTGCCCCTCTGGTGGCTCTAGAGCGCTAGCCACCGCAGTAAGTAACGCTCAGTTCTAGTTCTTAGTCAAACGAGAGTACGAACTTCTCCGAGTCCCAGGCGACCTCAGACACGTCACCTGGTGGGGCCAGTCTCCCCGACACCCTAGTAAAGTTGGGAGGCGAGGACCTGGCTGTAGAGGCTCTTCCCGGCCCTGAGGTGCCGGGCGATTTCCCGCACCCGGAGGGCACGAGGGAGGTGTGAGGCGTAGCTCTCGACTTCGGAATTCCTGAGAACCAGACAGACATTTCCTCGGTTGCGACATCTGGACCTCCTCGAGGATCTCATTGTCCTCGCGGCGGAGGGTCGGCTCATAGCGCCCGCCCCCGTCCGACTCTCATAACCCAGGGACGTTTCCAGGGTGTCCACGCAGAACACCCTCCAATCCCGCCCTCGGGGTCCACCACACCAGGCTCCGGGAGATGCCCCTACGTGGGGGACTAGTACTGGGCACCCGGGTCAGGTCTTTCGGCTCAGTCACTGTCCGGAGGAAGACAGAGCGCTTGGTCGGCGCCACTGGGGCTCGGGACAGCGCGCGGGGGCGGGGGAGGGGAACTAGGGGGCGTGGCTAGAGGCTCGCGCCGCGTGGGCGGGGGTGAGGCAAGGGCGGGGCCTGAGCTGGGAGGGTGGGCGTGTCGAGGCGGGACTAGTGGTGGGGCGGGGCTCGGAGGCGCGCGCGGCTTGGGCTGGGGAGAGGGCCGGGGGCGCGGAGGGAGCTTCAGGGGCGCGCAGCGCGCGAGTCTGGGCTCAGAGCGCGCTGAGCTAGGAAGCCCGAAAAGGCAGAGAGAGCCTCAAGGGGGCTGTGCCGGGACCGCCAAGAGCGCACGAGTCTCACAGGCTGCAGGCCAGAGAAGCGGGTGCCACCGCCACCGCCGTCACCACCGGCCACCAAGGGCCGAACTCCTGCCCGGAGGGCTATGCGCCGCCGGGTCCCTGGATCCCGGCTGCGGTCCGGGCAGCGCTGCTCCGGCGCCCCGGCCCGCGCGGCCGAAGCTGCGCGCCTGTAGGTACGGCCTGTTTGTCCTCAGCTCCCTGTCCCCATGGTTCTTTATCCCACCCCGGTGCCCGGTTATCCCCCAAGGCGGGCGTGCGTGCATGTGTGTGCGTGTGTGGTGTGCTCACAGCCACCCCGGGGCCGCACGCGCCCGGGTCCGAGCGTGTCGTCTTTGTGTGCACCAGTGGGAGGGAGGAGGACGCACGACAGAGGGGATGGGAGCCCCGTTGGTTCGGATCGGGGATCGGGGACCCATAGCCCAAGCGAGGTGGAGAGTGACGGGAAGCTGGGGCTGGGGGGAAGCAGCTACCTCCGGAGCAGCTGCAGCTGAGCCCCGGTCCCCTTCTCGAACACTGGCGGATTGGAGGGGCGAGCGCAGCTAGTCCCCTACAGGAAGGGATCTGAGGCTGGGGGGAGGGGACGTTCAGGTCTCTTCCCGGGTCTGGGAGGAGGTGGATCAACCCAGAATGCGGGTGATGGCTACACGCTGGGGTCTGGAGGGACCTCTGCGGGGCCACAGTTACCCCATGGGGAAGCCCTCCTTTCGACCCAAGGCCCCTTTCCCATGGCCACCATTCGTGACCCGCCCACTCTGGAGCTCCGGGGCAGCCCGGGGTTTGGGAGGAGGATCGCCGAGGGTGACAGGCCGGCGCCTTTAAGAAGGGGCGGGTTAGTGCCCTCCATTCAGCCCCTTCGGCCTAGGCCATTGATGAACCTGCGAGCTGCGAATGTAGGAACCGCGCCAGGGCTGCGGGCCAAAGCTAGGCAGAGGCTGGGACCCGCCAGGGCTTTCCTACCCCTCCACTCTCGCATAGTCCCCAGTAGAGTCTTCAGGGTCAGAAGTCGCAGGGTATCCCCCCAAAGAGGCTGCGAATATGAACAAAACAGAGTGTAATTCACCAGAGCTGATGCAGGGGGTGGGCTGTCAGGACATGGAGAACTTCATTTCTGCCCCTTTGTAAATTTTTAAAAATTTGCTTGTGTGTGTGTGTGTGTGTGTGTGTGTGTG
>NC_022010.1:21295398-21304496 GCF_000317375.1 Microtus ochrogaster
AGAGAGAGAGAGAGAGAGAGAGAGAGAGAGAGAATGGGTTCCAGTAACCAAACTCAGGTCCTCAGACTTGGCAGCAAGTGTCTTTACCCGCTGAGCCATCAACCTGATCTCTGCTCCTTGAGCTGAATTAGCTGAATTAGCTGAAAATAAAATGATATTTCTCCGGGGCCTGCTGGAATTGCCCCATTCAGGGAGCACCCCTCCTACTTGGGCAGCAGCCTAGGTAAGTGGTTTCCTAGGCGGCTCTGGGGTCGGAAGCGCCTACACTGTCTCGTCTTCAATATATCTTTTGGCTTCCAAGGTCTTTGAAAAAAAATTAAGCTAGTATTAGGTATTGTGGCTTTATTTGTTTGAGACAGTCTCATTATGTAGTCTTGGCTGTCCTGGAACTCTCTAAGTAGTCCAGGTTAGCCTTGAACTCACAGAGATCTGCCTGTATTTAATTGATTCTTAAATTATATTGTTGTTGCTTGTGTGTGTGTGTGTGTATGTGATGTGTGTGGGCACATGTGGGCTCAGTACACATGTGAAGATCAGCAAACAGACCTGCCAACTTGGGTCTCTCCTACTTTTTCATTTATTTATTTATCTATTGTATTTTAGAGACAGGGTTTCTCAATAGCTTTGGAGCCTGTCCTGGAACTAGCTCTTGTAGACCAGGCTGGTCTCGAACTCACAGAGATCCGCCTGCCTCTGCCTCCCGGGTGCTGAAATTAAAGGCGTGCGCCACCACTGCCCGACTCCGTCTCGCCTACCTTTATGTGGATGTTTGAGGCAGGGTTAGTTTGATGGGGGCCGGGTCTCAGCCATATTTACCCACCTGCTGCTTGCTCTCCCTAGCTCCCTCCTAGTCCCTGTAAGTGGCTACACAGCCACCCTGGAAGGTGTGAATGGTGATGGTGAGGACCCCAGGTGCTTGTATTTGAACAGTTCTGGGGAACAGAGAGTTAATATGCACACTTCTCTTCCCCTCCATCATGGGGGAAAAGCTCCCCAAGCTTCCTAGTCCCTCTTACCTACTTCCTAGGAGTCCCCAAGGAGGACTTGGAACACACACTTAGGACACCACCCGCCGCCCCGCCCAGCTCTGAGGCAGGGACATGCAGCCAGTGAAGACTGAGCCTCCCAGGGCTAAGTCTCTGGTCTCAGCTCACCCACACCAAGCTCTGAGCATTGTCACAAAACAAATTTAGAGGAAGTGAAATGATCTGCCCAAAGTCACTCAACTCACAAGTGAGAGGCCTTGAAGCCACTTCTCTCTGGAAGGACTCAGCTTTGATTTTTTTTGTTTTTTAATTTTTATTACACTTATTTGGGGAGGGATGCCCTGGTGTGGCGGCCAAAAGACAACTTTGGGAGTCGGTGCTCTCCTTCCACCATGGGGGTCCTCGGAATAACTGGGGTCATCAAGTCTGGCGGCAGGCATCTCTACCTTGCAAGTCATTTTGATAACTATTGTGGGTTTTTGTTTGTTTGTTTCGGTTTGGTTTTTGTTTCAAGACAAGGTTTCTCTGTGTAGCTCTGGCTGCCCTGGAACTCAGTCTGTAGACCAGGCTGGCCTTGAACTCAGAGATCTGCCTGTCTCTGAGGACTAGAATCCAAAGCGTGCACCACCACTGCCTGGTGCCCTTGTAACCCAGGATGGCCTCTGTCTCACTATTTTACCAAGGCTGGTCTTGAACTCCTGATCCTCCAACTTTTAAATGCTGTGACCACAAGCATGCACTGCCATGCCTAAACCTGGTTCTTACTTCTTGGCACCGTCTCCTGCACCCCGGTGAAGTATGAGGGAGGGTTTTCAGGTGCTGTGAGCCTCCAGATTGCAGTCCCCATGGGGTTTTGTTAGTCTTAGAGCCTGCTTCATACCTATCTTTGACTGTCATGTGGGGTCACAGGGCCTGCCACAGTTCCTGCTTCTAGTGAAGTCTCTTTCACTCTCATTTAGCTGAGTCTTTTTATGGCGGCTGTGTTCTGTCCCCAGGGACAGCATGTGTGCCCTCAACATGAATTCAAGCCCACACCTTTTTGGGCATAGTGAGCGGGCATGGTGTGTGGGAGCACGTTGTTTTCTTTCTCTGGGTGAAGTAGAAGCTTGTGACCCTCTGAGGAGGGGGTACAGGACCTCCGAAGTCACAGTCTGATGGAGGAAACAGGTCACAGACCACAGGTGTTATAATAGGGCAAGGGTAGAGGCATCCCAAGAGAAGCGGGGACTTGCCAACCAATGGGATAGGGGAGTGGGGTGGGTGGGAAGATGCCAGGCTCGGTGCCCAGTGTCAGAGGAGATCAGAGTAAAGTCTGGAGCACTTAGCATCGGCAGCACCAAGAGCTCTGTTTTTCTCAGAACTGGGGGCCACAGGAGTCACTCATATTATCAGGACAAAACCACAACAGAGCAGCTAGGGAGATGGCTCAGGGTTTGAATGTTTGCCACATGTATGAGGAGCCAAGTCACAGCCACCCCTAGAACCCATGCACGGCTATACTTGCCTGTGATCCCAGGTCTGGGGAAGGGCAAATCTTCAAGACCCTCTCTCCAAAAGTAAGGGAGAGAGTGACTAAGGAAGACACCTGATGTCAATCTCTGATGCACATGTACACACTTGCACACAGACACACACACACACACATACAGAGAGAGAGACACATACATGCACAAGATCGCACATGGGCGTGAGCATGCACACACAGATATGCATGCACGCACGGCACGTGCGGGGATATGGCAGGCAGAGGGGAACACCTTGTAAGTTTGGGGTTGAGTCAGGAACCAAGTGAAGCACACAACACTGGAAGAGGAAGAGACTGCTGAGCCCAAGCCAGAGCTGGAGAGGGTCCCCCCACAAAGTGAGGGCAGGGTGAGAGCAGGGAGGGAACAACTGGAGCCAGCCTAACCCTGTGTTGGGGAGCTGTCCAGCACTAGGTGCTCCTGAGGGAAAGTGGACCAGCCTTTGGAGGTCAGTGCCCCTTCTGTGCCCCTGAGGGATTCTGCTAGGAATAAGAACTATAGCAAGGGCCGGGCGGTGGTGGGTGAGTTCGAGGCTAGCCTGGTCTACAGAGCAAGTTCCAGGACAGGCTCCAAAGCTACAGAGAAACCCTGTCTCGAAAAACAAAAAAACAAAACAAAACAAAAAAAAAAAAAGAACTATAGCAAGGGACAGGCCTGGAACTTGGCTCATTTTGAACTCTGGGTCACCACACATTGTGGTTGATACACTAAGGGGGTCGGCCTTGTATAAATATAGCTCACAAGAGTCTGGACCCCCCCTTACCAGAATCCCATTTCTTTGTCCACGGTAGTGGGAGAAGCCTTTGTTACAGGGGAGATGCTGTGGGAGAAAGGAGGCCCAGTCAGTCAATGAGCTTCTAAAACTCGCCTGAGCCACAGTGTGGACCCTCCATTTATAGGGACTTGAGTGGGGGTCAGGCAAGTAGGGAAAAGGTCATTGTAGCAGACACCGGAGTGCTCGATTACAAAGGGAATTACAAAAACCATTTAGAAATCGAAGCAGGGAGAATAATCTCTAAAAAGCTACTTTTTCACTGGTGTTTATTTTTAATCTTTACAACTACGTTTTTTATGTTCTGTCTGTGTACACGGGCACCTCCCTGCCATTGTAGCAGCCGGAGGACAACTTGGAAGAGTCAGTTTTCTTCTTCCATTTGGGTCCCAAACTCAGGCTGTGAGCAAGTGACTTTCCCTACTGAGCTGTCTCACTCGCCCTGTTTATTTCTGAGACAGTCTCACACAAGCCAAGCTGGCCTTCAGCTCTTTACCTTGCCAAGGATGGCCTTGAATTCACGACCCTCCTACTTCTGCCTTCTGGGATTACACGCACGCACCTCACACATGGTCCTCCATCTTAATAGATGGGGAAACTGAGGCTCCAGTGAGTGTAAGGGCTAAGAAACAGAGAAGCTGGGATTCAGACCTAGTCCACTTGGCCCCTCCACTGTCCCAGGTGGATGAAGGGGAATGATTTTAGTTATCTGAGGGGCCTGGGAGTGTTCTAACAGATGCATTCCAGACCTGCTCTTCCGGGCAGGCCATGGTCTAGGCAGAGATCTCTGCGTGCTTAGCAGGAAGCCCGGCACTCAGAGAAAAGCTGGAACTATGCAGAGCTCCACAACACCCACCTGTAAAGTGACGGAGCCAATGCCTTTTTCCCCCTTTTGAGGCAAAGGAGGGCTTCCCATATTGAGTACAGTCTTTAAGTCCCAATCTTTCTGTCTCTGCCTCCCGAGTGCTGGGAAGATAGGCATGAGCCACCACTGCCGGGTGTATTTGATGCTGAGGCAAGGGCTTTACCAATCGAGCTACAGCCCCTACCTTTCTTCATTTTTGTTTTAAGACAAGGTGTCGAGTAGCCCAGGGTAGCTTCCACCTCTTGTATAGCCCAAGCTGGCCTTGAATTGACTCTTCTGTCTCCACTTTCTGAGTGACAGGATTACAGTTTCGCCACCAGGCCTGTAGATGCAGTGCTGGGAATGGAACCAGGAGATTTACTTGTGCTAGGCAAGCACCCTATCAGCCAGCTGCCATAGACTCTTAATCTACCGATAGTCAAGCAGGTTCAAGGATGGGAAGGCCAGACATCATCATGATGCCACTCAGTGCCAGCACGGTGGAGTGGGAAAGGATGGCAAGGACCAGTCACGTGAGGGTCTGCCATATGCGTGTGGCCTCCCCCAAGGTGAGAGGTCAGGTGGCCCTAGGGAAGCAATGCCCAGGCACCTACCATTGCTGGTGAGAGCCACTCGGGGCTGAAGGGATGTGGATGGGCTGCATGGAGAGAGATGCAATAGAAGATTCAGCTGGAGGCTGGAATGAGCCTCTGCTGTCAGTGAGAGGCTGAGTGGTACCAGCCAAGCCAGGTCAGTCCTGGAAAGGGAGGACATGAGCAGTCATGGCTGGGACTGGCTTCCAGGAAAGTCCTGTAGGAGAGACAGCAGACTGTTCTCGTGTTGCGGTGTGGGGGCGTGGGGAGTGGGGGCAAGAGGCCTGTTTCACCATAGTGAATGGCTCCTTGGAGGAGAGCACCATCTCGCCTAAAGCGGATGGCCATCCCTTCCTTCCTCTCGTGCACTTGGTGATCCCGCACAAACTAAGTGGTAGCAGAAAGGGGCATCTTGCCTGATGCTGCCTGCATCCTCCTGGCCACCGTAATGCACATCACACACGGGCACCCTGGGTAACAGATAGATTGCACCTTGAGGGACCTCAATCTCCCCACCTTTCCCCTCCTGGGGGCATTTGTCCGACTCTTGAGCAAGAAGGGTACCAAAGGGCGGCTGTTGTCGCCACAGCAAGGGTTTCCCAGAAACCTGAGCCTCCTGGACAGGGGGCGGGGCCGCTGCATCTCCCCGCCCACCGAGCGCTGAATCGATTAGTGCTCTGCCCATTAGCGCGCAGCGGCGAGGCGGCCTCATCAATATTTTAAGGAATGACCAGGCCTTGGGGTCCGGAAATGCTCGTTGCTGGCGGGGGCTGAAGACGGGCTTTTTTTTTAAATCCCCCTTTCCGATTGTCAGCGCTATTTTTACTACCGGAAAGCCATCCACCCCCTCTGCTGCCCCTGTCTGCAGGGTGATTCGGTCTGGGTGTCTGGCCTTGAGGTTAGTCAAGGCGGCGGTTTTGCTTTGCGAGGCCGTGAACAGTGGGGGGGAGCACGGTTAAGCTACCTCTGTCCTGCCCTCCCCCACCCTTCTGAAGCCCCATCCCACTTATCAATAAAGCCAAAAAAAACAGGCATTGGGGCAATAGCTGAGTTGGTTGGAAACCTGCCTGGTATTCCATGAAGATCTGGGTGTGCCCCCCCCCCTCCAGCCGCCAATGCACTGGATGTGATGGTGCACACCTGGAATCCCAGTATTCAATAGGCATGACCCTGAAGATGAAGAGATCAGGGTCATTCTTGACAGTGTAGTGAGTTCGAGGCCAGCCTCAGCTGTATAAGAGACTGCTTCAAAAACAATAAAACCAGCATTTTTTCCAGGCTGGCAAGCTAGTTAGGGCAGCTAAACCCAGGCAGATCCCATTGCAGTGAAGTGTGGAGCATGATCGACCTAGCCAGTGCCTGGGGACCTACCACCTCTCCCCACTTGGCCAAGAGACTTTGTCTGTATCTCTATCCAAAGTCCTCAGGGTGCTTGTCCCTAGTAGGGTGGCAGCTGGTCCTCCGTCTCCAATGTCCAGGGAACATACTTGTGTATCTTAATCGGCCCCCTGCTCCAGCCCTCTGTTCTACTGATGGAGAAACCAGGGCTCCAGGGAATAGGGTGTTTGGTTGGGAGAGAGCACACTCCTCCCAGGGCTGAGTCATTAAATTTCTAGCACCTGAGGCTGCAGGAGGAGAGTTGGGACATAAGACCCTCGAGCACCAGACAGCCAGGGGCCACAGGATATGTGAGTTCCTGTCTAGTGCAGAGAGAAATTCCAGGAGAAGCAAGGGTTGGAGGCTGAGGAGATGGCTCAGTGGTTAAGAGCCCTTGCTTTGAAAGCAAGAGAGCCTGAGTTCCAATCCCCAGCAGTTGCATGTGGCCATATGCCCTGTGACGCCAGTGCAGTCAGGGGTGGGGATGCGAGGATTGATGGGGTCTTGCTGGCGGCCAGCCTAGCTCCGGGTTCAAGTGGGAGAGCCCTGTCTGAATGAAATAAGGTGGAGAGTCATAGAGTAGGATGTGGACATCCTCTGTCTTCCACGTGCGTGCACACGCACACACACACACACACACACACACATACAGATGGGGCCGGCAGGACAGCTGACCCAGTGGGTAAAGGCGCTTGCCACCACGCTTGACAACATGACTTCAATCCTGAGACCCATGAGGTGGAAGAAGGAGAGAACCAACTCCCATAAATTGTCCTCCGCCTTCCACACATGTGCACGCACACACACAAATAAATGTAACGATAAAAGGGAAGGCTTTATACACCTGAAGGTCAGGGGCTTCTATTCATAAACCAAAGCCAGCCCAGATGGGAACAGGATGACACTGTCCACCCTGCGTCTAGTCCCTCTGGGATCTGCTCTCTGACCCTGCTTTCCCGCTAGCTGAGCCCGCAATCATCTGCACAGTGATGGATCGTCACACACTGGCTGATCCCCACAGTGAGTGGAAACACCTCCAGGCTCTACCCAGAGATGGGTGGAGCCAGGCCCTGCCACGACTGTGGAGCCCACTTCCTGGGCTGTCTGTCCTTCCTTCCAGGGAGGGCTAAGCCTTTGTCTCCCCAAGTGCTGCTCAGAATTTGGGAAGGTCAGCCAAGGTCAAGGATTTCATTTCCTCCCCCAGATCCGGCCCCAGGGGCTGTTGGGAACAGCACCTCCTTGACTGGGTCCTTTGGTCTGTGGTATACAGCCTCCCTTCCGTCTCCCCGTGAGTGAGTCCTGGACCCCCTCTCTATCTGTAACTAGGTGCAGGGGGCTTGCTGACCTCCCTTGATTACATTTGTCTCTTTCTTTTCATTTTGAGATAAAATCTTGCTATATAGCCCAAACTGACCTGGAATTTTCTCTGTAGTTCAGAGTAACCTAAAATTCCAATCCTCCTGCCTCAGCTCCCCAATGCTAGGTAGGATTATGGACATGTGCCACCACACCCTGTTACCCCTGTTTTGTGGAGCCTGGGACACAGGCAGCTGCACTGGCAGGCCCGTATACTTGTGGCCTGCCAGTGGGTTGGGGAAGGAGGTCTGGGAAGGACTAGCCAGTCTCCTGCTTAGGACACAACACACTTGCCCGAATCCGGGACTTAGGTGGGACCCTACGAGGCTCTGTCCCCTGTGACTCTATTCCTTCTCCCTTCAAAGGCTTTCTCAGCAAGCAGGGAGGGACAAAGAGAAGCCTGAAAACTATCCGGTGGTGGTGCACACCTTTAATCCCAACACTTGGGAGGCAGAGACAGGCAGATCTCTGAGTTGGAGGTCAGCCTGGTCTACAGAGTGAGTTCCAGGACAGCCAGGGCTACACAGTGAAACCCCGTCTTGGGGGTCAGGGAGAGAGAGAGAGGCCTGAAAATAGAGCGCTGGGGCTGACCTGGCAGCCTCCACACACCCATACCCAGTCTTCCACCCATGCCATCATGCACAAAGCAGGTGCCTTGCTGGGAAAGTGCATGGCCTTGGGGCAGGCCCTCGTGGGGTTAGCAATGGTTCCATTCTTCTTAGAGGCTAAGGTGGTGGTGGTAGCCTGGTGGGTTCTTCCTGCTTCTGCCCCCAAAGAATGCCTGATGCCAGCTGGGGAGATAGACTTAAAAGCATGCACAGAACACAGTGCAAACAGTGGCTTCTTAGAAGGGCACTCAAGGGAGACACGGTGTCAGCCTGGGCAGAGGAGGTCAGGGAACGCTTTGTGGAGGAAGAGGAACCATGATGGGAGGGTGAATAGGAGCTGGCAAGATAGAGAAAGGGTCTGGACTGGTGTATGCACCCATCTCTCCCCACCTCCTCCTGATTTTGCACACCCACCACCCTTCTGATTTTCAAAAGTCCTGCGGCAGGCATTGCTCTTTCTGAGGTGCCATCTTTGTCTTATGTTTAGGTGTGAAGCCCAGCACAGGGTCAGGAAACCCTGGGTGGGTCCTGTACTTGACGACAGTCGCTCTGCCCGAGGCTGCCCTAAGGAGGGAAGGGATTCCCTCGTGCCTCTGGCCCTGAGGTCCCAAGGATGCCATTGAAAAGTCGAACAGCTATTTTTGCCTAGCATTTAATTATACAGCTTAGATGACAGAGGAGATCTGAGCCGGGGTTCTCACGGGCTGTGGGGGAAGGGTGGGTCCAAAGCCATGGGGATCCTGGGAGGACAGGTAAGAGCTTGAGCCTCTACATCAGTGCTTCAGAAGAATGGTGCCCCTCAACAATTCACACCAAACTGGCCTCTCCACAAGGGTTGCCAGGGAGGCTGAAGTCTCCAGACTTAATCTCCTTGATTTTTTTTTCTGTTGTTGTTTCCCCCACTAATTTAAGGACAAAATTACCAAAGGAAACTGAATGGAAGGGCTGGGGTGTGACTCAGTGGCAGAGCACCTGCCTAGAATCCCTCAGTGAGGAGCTGGGGTGTGGCTCAGTGGTAGAGCCCCTGCCTAGAATCCCC
>NC_022010.1:21304606-21316518 GCF_000317375.1 Microtus ochrogaster
GCTGGGGTGTGGCTCAGTGGTAGAGCACCTGCCTAGAATCCCCCAGTGAGGAGCTGGGGTGTGGCTCAGTCGTAGAGCACCTGCCTAGAATCCCCCAGTGAGGGGCTGGGGGTGTAACTCAGTGGTAGAGCCCCTGCCTAGAATCCCCCAGGAGGAGCTTGGGATGTAGCTCAGAGGTAGAGTCATTGAACAATATGTGGGAAGGAGGCACTGGGTACAATCTAAGAAAGTGGATGAGGGAGGCAGAGCAGGCTGGGTTTGTGCTCCCAGGAACATTTAGCACAACCGTGGACAGGAAGCAAGTCCCCCAGATGACTACCTGACTTGCACTCTGCAGTTTACCCATCCTAAGTGGTAAAGGATGGAGTTGCCTAGCAACATAGAAGAAGCTGGAATGAAGAGACAGCTGGGATTTCTAGATTGGTCCAGTGGGGATGGGAGTTCTGGGAGGAACAACAGGCAGGCTACGGGGGAGGGGGGTGTCCTAAGGAGGCTGCTCTTTCTTTTTTTTTTTTAGATTTATTTATTTATTATGTATACAACATTCCTTCCATGTATACTTGCATGCCAGAAGAGGAGAGGGCACCAGATCTCATTATAGATGGCTGTGAGCCACCATGTGGTTGCTGGGAATTGAACTCAGGACCTCTGGAAGAGCAGTCAGGGCTCTTAACCTCTGAGCCATCTCTCCAGCCCATGGGAGGCTGCTCTTTCAATGCCAATAATAAAAATGGTCGTCTTTAAGCCATATAGGAAGATGACCCCCAGAGTCCCAGGATCAGAAAGCTGAGTAAAGACCCTGAAACTGAATGTAAGCCACTGTCACCATCACAGATACCCAGGAGCATCACAGGGGAGGGAGGGAGGGCTTAGTTTGGCTCACAGTTTCAGAGGTTAAAGGCTGTGGTCGCTGGTTCCTTAGTTCCTCCACTCAGGTAGAACATGGTGGAAGAAGGGACAGAATAAACAGCTCAGGGCATGGTGGCCAAGATGAAGGGAGAGACAGTGGTTAAGGCAGAGTCTTAGGGGCTGCAGATATGGCCAAAGGTAAAGAACACTTGTTGCTCTTGCAGAGAATGAGTTAGGTGCCCAGCACCCACACAGCACTCCCACCTGCCTGTAACTCCAACTCCAGGAAGTCCACAGTTTCTACTCCAGGGCTCTGGGGACCTTGGAGGCTACTGAAGAGCATGGGGTCACCCAAAACTCGACTGGCACCATTTGGAAGAGTCTGTCCCCTCAGCCTCCTTGACCAGCCCTGGGGATGAATGACCCCTGGGATCCCCAAGAGTGCTATTTAAGACACACACACACACACACACACACACACACACACACACACACCTGACTCCTATCTCTCCACCTGTCTCATGCACGCTGTTTGATCAGCAGCCTGCACCTTTAGCTTCGGTGGCTGGGAGCATGCTCGAATAGAGCCTCTGCGATGCAGGAGATCCCCAGGGAGAGCTGTGTAGGGGCCCAGGAAGATCAGAAAGTCAAGGTCATTCTCTGCTATGTGTGGAATCTGCAGATAGCCTGTGCTACATGAGACACTGTCTCTGAAGGAAGGAGAGGAGGAAAGGAGGGGAGGCAGGGAGGAGAAAGCAAAAAGCAAATACTTACCTACGTTTCCCCCCTCAGCCCAAGGCTGCCATGGGACCAAAGCCATGAATGGTGCCACCCCCGGCTCGGCCGCCGCCCCCGCCCCAGTCCCCGACTGGCGGCAGTTCTGCGAGCTACACGCACAGGTGGCTGCTGTGGACTTCGCTCACAAGTTCTGCCGCTTCCTTCGTGACAACCCGACCTACGACACGCCTGACGCAGGGACCTCATTCTCCCGCCACTTTGCAGCCAATTTCTTGGCAGTCTTCAGCGAGGAAGTGCGCCGTGTGCTGGGGACAGCAACGGATACCATGGAGCCCGAGCCTGCCTTGACCTCCGTGACATCGGCACTCAAGGCTGCAGCCTATGGCCACTCCCGCAGCTCCGAGGACGTGTCTGCCCACGCTGCCACCAAGGCTCGTGTCCGCAAAGGCTTCTCACTGCGTAATATGAGCCTGTGCGTGGTGGATGGGGTACGCGACCTGTGGCACCGGCGAGCGTCCCCGGAGCCAGATGCTGGGGCCACCCCCAAGGCCGCCGAGCCTGCATCTGAGCCTCGGGACAAATGGACACGACGCCTGAGGCTGGCACGGACCCTGGCGGCCAAGGTGGAGTTAGTGGACATCCAGCGTGAGGGCGCGCTGCGCTTCATGGTGGCAGATGATGCAGCCTCGGGCCCTGGGGGCACCGCACAATGGCAGAAGTGTCGCCTGCTTCTGAGAAGGGCTGTGGCTGGGGAGCGCTTCCGCCTGGAGTTCTTCGTGCCACCCAAGGTTCGTATCTTGGCGCATGTTGCCATCACTCTCCCCATCACTCACGGGGACCCGGTCGCCTATATGGCCTAAGGGATCCGCAGGCCTGTGACAGGTGGGTGCCTGGGACTGGGTTTGGGTATGGTGTGACCTGACTTGATTGTCACAGTTTTAGTATAGAAGGAACCTCCCAGAGATGAGTTGCAGCATTCGAAGGCAGGGAGTAGCAAGGTACAGTCAGACATGTCCCCCGAGGCCTGTGTCCTGCTCCATGGCAATCAGACATCTGCTGGCCCTGCCAGGCTCCAGCTGAGCCCGGCCCAGTGGCCCCTTCCTTCTCATCAGGAGGAAAAGAGTCTTTGCCTGCTGCTACCATTTTACATGCCCCTTTGAGCCCTCTGGCCCCTGGTCCCAGCAGCCATCAAAGCCCTCCTGTGGCAGGGGATGGGAAGCTTGGGGTCTGCTTCAGGGAGGCAAATGTAACTTGCCTGAAAAGTAGAGGTGCTGGGGGTGCAGTTCAGAAGGTAGAGTGCTCACCCAGCACTCAGGAAGCCCAGAGTTCTGTCACCAGTCCCCAAAATCCCTGAGTGGTGTGCACTCGGAAACAAGAGGACCAGAAGTTCCAGGTTATCCTCAGCTACATAGGAAGTTGGAAACTAGCCTGGGCTGCATGAGACTGTCTGGAAAGAAGAAAACAGAGTAGATCCTTTGAGGAGGGGTCTGGCCTGCCTGCGGTCGCAGAAGAAATTATACATCACCACTCAGATGGTCACAAAAGGAGTGGGATAGAGTCCCTTGAGTACTAGCAAGGCAGCTGCTAACACCCCAAGACCTGTCCACCGCAGGGATCAGTCTCCCCGGGGCTCTCCTAGATAGCTTGACTCAGTGTCCTGGAGGTTTGTCCCCCAAGGTTCCCCTCAAGGTGCCAGGGTGAGAGCTGCCCGCAGTTAGATGCTCCCAGGACACGCTGGTGAGGAGCTCTCACCCCAAGTCCCAGAACCCCCAGATTTCCCAAGGGAGGTTTTACCCACACCCTCAACTTTTTCAGCCCCTGAGAAAAATGCCACTAAATTCAAGTCTACAGACAGAGAGACCAAAGCCTGGTGAGGGGTGGCTTGCCCAGGGTCACCCAAAGGGCAGGGGCAGAGGCCCAAGGTTTCACTGTTTCCAGCTTTGAGTGGCAGCCCCAGCTGCTGCTCTCCAAATAGCTGTGCCTGCTGCCCTGGGGGAGAGGACACGGCAGCTGTGGCCCTCCCAATCTTTCCAGTGATCCCCACGGAGCTCTCCAGTTCTACTGCTGTCAGAAGAGAGCGTTCCCGAGGGATCACTGAGCCCTTCCTTCCGCAGTTCAATGAAGACAACAGGTTCCTTGCCCCTGATCTTGCTTCAGGCTCTCAGAATATCAGCGCATAGTAGAACACTTAGGAGTGGTTCGTGGAAGTGTGGATCATTCTAGAATGTACTGGTCTATCTTCTGTTTCTGAAACAAAATACCAGAGGCTATATAGTATATTTAAGAAAGAGAGAAAGAAAAAGAAAGGAAGGAAGGAAGAAAGAAAGGCAAAAAGAAAGGAAAGAAGGAAAAAAAGAAATTGGGCATGGCAGCATGCCTATAATCCCAGCACTGGGGAATAAAGGCAGGAGGATCAGGAGTTCGATGTCATCCTTGGCTACATAGCAAGTTCAAGTCTGAGCTCCATGATACCATATCTCAAAAATGGGGGGGGGGGAGCAGATCAGTTTAGCTGGGTTTTAGAAACTGCACATCCAAGGTCAGGAAGCCTGGTCTGTTCTACCTCTGCGAAGGTCTTCTCAGCCCCTCATGGCAGGGCAGACAGGGGAGGAGGAAGTAGCCATGTGTAGAGAAAGTCAGGTATAGAGGGACCTCACCTTCTAACAACCCATTCTGACCAGATAACTAACCAGGCTTCCTGAGAACTGCATTAATCTCCTCCTGGCATAGCAGCTCCAGTGACTAGGGCCTGCCTCTTAGAGGGTCGAGCAACTTATAAACATTTTAAAACATTTATTTATTGAGCAGGGGGAATACACATGTGGAGGTCAGCAGACAACCTGTGGGAACCAGTTCCTTCCTTCTACCCTGTGGGTCTTGAGATCAGCTCAGGAGGCAGAGGCAGGCGGGTCTCTGTGAGTTCAAGGCCAGCCTGGAGGAGTAAAGAAACCCTGTCTTAGAAAACAAACAAACAAACAAAAACCCAACAAATGCAGGCAAGCAGGCTGGGTTGCAGACCCCTTTCCACACTGAGCCATCTCACTGTCCTTTCGATATTACTTGTGTTTTTGTTTTGAGAAGGTCTCAGGGAGATCAGGCTTCTGGTTCTGCCTTTCGTTTCCCCTCTGCTGGGATTATAGGCATTTATCACCACGCCCAGGTTATGTGGGGCTGGGGATCGAACCCAGGACTTCCTGAATGCTGGGTGAGCACTTCACCAACTGAGCCATATCACGCTCATATGTTTTTCTCTCTCCCCACCCCATCTTGTGTTATGAGCATAGTGGGAGCCAAACCCCCAGTCCATTAGCCCTGGGGGAGCAAACCATGTCTAACCCATCGTACTCAGGAAGGCTCAGAATAGGTTTCCCTGCTGTGTCTGGTCCTCAGGGTCTGCCCCAGGGTGAAGGGGTACCCAAAGCACTTGTCCTGACATCCTCACTGCCTGTCACCCACCTACCTACCAAACCAGATCTCCCTGGTCCCTTGGCTTAGGGGTTAAGAGCACTGACTGCTCTTCCAGAAGATTCGGGTTCAATTGCCAGCTGCCATAGGGCAGCTCCCAAATGCCTATAGCCCTAAGATCTGACACGCTCATATAGACATTCATGCAGGCAAAATACTAATGCAAATAAAATCTAAAATAAAGTAATTTTAAAAAACAATAAACAAAAAATAGGGAGAAACAAGTCAAGCCAGAGGCGTGGCTCAGTCACTAACACTTGCCTAGGGTCCCCCAGTGAAGAGCAGGAAAGGAACTCCTGTAGAGCCCTTGCCTAGTAAGCATGAGGCCCTGGGCTCTACCCCAGCACTGGGGGTGTGGGGTAACTGCAACTACATTAGGACAGACAGATGGCCTCGGACATCGGGCTGAGGGAAGGGACCTCCAGCCAGTGGGAGCCCGACGGGAGGCGTCATTATAAACCTTTCTGCTCTCTCTGTCCCAGATGCCAACCCCAGCCACAGGCTGGTGTCGTGATGTGGTCAGCTAAGCCCATCAGTCACTGCTGTAGGCCCAGCCCAGGGCCCGCTGGACAGTGTCCAGAGTGGCCAAGAGTTCAACTCTGATATGAGGCCCTTCCCTTTCCACCTCAGAAAGTCCCTGTCCCGGAGCCCAGCCCTGCCAGGAATGTCGGCCTCCGGCCAGTCCAGGGAGGTTCGGGGGTGTAGCCAGGAGCTGTGGACCAGAGCATAAAAGGGCCTGCATAGAGTGATCCTCTTAAGGAGTCTTGCTAACTGCCCTGGTTTAACCCTGTGATGGCAGCATGGGGATGCTGGCTCCCCTCTCCCACAGGCCTGGAGACAGGCCACACCCAGCTCCAGAACATCTCATCCAAAGCAGGAAGCTGCCTTATTTTGGGAGCCATGCCTACCACACCCCCAGTCCCTCATTGGGAGTTCTAGGCAGGTGCTCTACCACTGAGCCCTACCTCCCAGCTCCTCACTTGGGGATCATTTGATTCAGTATCTCACATAGACCAAGCTGGCTTGGACTCACTGTGTAGGTTTCTGTGCTATGATCTACATAGCGAATTCCAGGCCAGTCAGATCCAAGTAGTGAGACTCTGTCTCAAAAAGAAAAATAATTTTGAATGCCAAATACAGTGCTCTACTTGTACAACCCCAAAGCCCAGGAAACTCAGGAAGGATTGACCAAGCTCAAGCCAACCTGGGCTACATAGTGGGTTCTAGGTCAGTCTGTGCTGTGGATTGAGACCCTATTTCCAAAAACCAAGGGTGAGGGGCGTGGCTCAGTGAGGGGCTCAAAGGAATGAGGGAGGTGAGAAGGGGGGGATCACATGAAGTAGGTGCACTGGCTGCAGGGTGGGCCAGGGAGCGCTCACAGCTCACAGGGTTGGGGTTCAGGAATTGGGGACTCAGCAGTACCAGCCAGCCTCTAACTTGCTGTGACCATAGGAGAAGGGTTCCCACTGTCTCTCTCAATGTCCCCATCTCTAAAATGGGGTTGGTAATGCACCCACAGCAGCACGACCTTGGCAGTCTTGGGGGCCGTGACCCATGTATGCTGCAAAGTGGGCTGGGAAGTGCGGAGAGGGTCTCCTAAGGCCTGTGAGGGGCTCCTCCCACTGTTCTTCCTCTGGCCTCCCAGGCTTCCAGACCCAAGGTCAGCATCCCCCTGTCGGCCATCATCGAGGTCCGGACCACCATGCCCCTGGAAATGCCTGAGAAGGACAACACCTTCGTGCTCAAGGTAAGAGCCCACTGCAGCCCCCAAGGTCTGTGGCTGCCTGGACCACAGCCCTAGTGGGCAACACAGCGTTAGCTCCTTACAGGGGGACCAGTTAGACCATCAAAGGGAGCAACAATGAGGGGGTGCCCATGGACCCCACAACAGGTGGGGGGCTAGGAGGCTCGAGTCTGGGTCTGAGTGCTAGTGTCCATCCCGATATGGTTGGCCACCTGGATTTCCTCCCCGTTCTAAATTACATTTATTATTATTATTATCATCATCATCACCGGCTTTTCGAGACAGGATTTCCCTGTATGTCCTGACTAGTAGCTCTGTAGACCAGGCTGGCCTTGAACTCACAGAGACCTGCCTGCCTCTGCCTCCCAAGAGCTGGGATTAAAGGCGTGCGCCACCACTGGGCCACATTTATTTGCCTGCCTGTGTGCCTGCGTGTGAATGCCATAGGAGGTCATGAAGGTCAGAGGACAACTTTCAGGGGTCAAGTACGAGAACTGTCCCCTTCTGCCAGTGGGCTCCTCCCCTGGGAATCAAACCCAGCTTGTCAAGCCTCGTGATGGGCACCTTCACCCACCGAACCATCTCACCAGCCCAACCCTGTTCGCCATTCCTTCCTGGGTCTGAGTAAATGTCATTGAGTTCCCTTCCCCTCCCCCGCCTCTGGAGCCCGACACACCCACCTCACAGCTACCAGTGACCAGCTTGTTGAAGTTATGCAAATGTCCACAGGCAGAAGGAAGTGGAGTGTGGGAACCAGCCCTGGTCCCTGCAGAGGGCACAAAGACAGGAGGGTGGGTGGGAGGCACCCTAGAGGGTCTGGGAGCCTCCTGTCCTTTCTCCTGGCCCTCAGCACTGGAATGGCCTGCAGGAGCTGCTGAGGCATGGGTCCAGCCTGCTAGGGTTGTGGTCAGGGCTTCCTGGAAGGAGTTAGACCATTAAACGAAGTCCCTCCGGGAGGCCTGTTCCTTCCCCTTGAAGCTGCGCGGAGCCCCCACCCTCTCTGGCAAGCTCCTATTGAGCTTGTGTTTATACCAGCCACAGATTCTTTTATTCATTGGGTAGATGTGTGCCAACTCCATGTCCTGAGTTGTCCCCTCAAGACTGATCGCTGGGGACACAGCCGCTGTCCATCTGGTGCTCTCAGCTGCTGGGTGGTCCCCGGGCACCACTGAGGCAGGAGGACTCCTCTGCCAGCCCCACTGTGGGCCGTCTCCCCACTGAATGAGGAAGGCTGTCAGGATCCTCTTACCCAATACCACATTACAACAGTGATAGGACAAGGGACCAAGAACAGGAAGACCTGGTGGCCCGGGCTCAGGTCTCAGCAGCTGCTGGCTGCCGCGGGACTTCTGAGCAAGTTTCTCCCTCCCTGAACACAAGGCTTCTTGTCTATAGAATAAGTGTTACACTTAGCCTCCATCCCAGGGCTGTCGGGAACTCAATGGACAAGGCACAAAGAGCATCGGCCGCCACAGCAATAGCGCCGCAGTCGCTAGGCCTGGGAGCACCCCGACTCTCTGCCAAGGCAGCTGGCCCTCCCACACGACTTAAACCCTATCTGGGATACCAGGACATGGGTTGAGCATGCTGGGTCTCCGGTCCCACACTCAGGGCCTCCAGAGCCTGGCATCTCCTCCCCTGTGTGGGCTTCAGGCTGCAGCCCTCACCCTGACTTGGGTGATTCCCCCCACACTGTCCTTTCTGTTCATATCCACGGGACCTAACATAGGGGCGAGCAAAGGCTCACTGGTCCTGGGGCGCCGACCCCCCCCCCCCCGCCGCAATGGAGGAAGCTTTACCAGGGCTGCTGTCATCCAGGTGGAGAACGGAGCAGAGTACATTCTTGAGACCATAGACTCCCTGCAGAAGCACTCATGGGTGGCAGACATCCAGGGCTGCGTGGATCCGGGGTGAGTATTCCAGCCCTGAGAATGGGGGGTGGAGCTGGGGGTGTGCCTCGTCCCCTCCTTCCAAGTGACCCAGCTACTAGACAGGGTAAGTAAGTACTAACATAGAGCCAGCATTAGCTATTCCCAAAATGGGCGGGAGGATCAGGAGCCTAGGGTCATCTTCAGCTTCATAGCTCGCTCAAGGCTAGCCTGGGCTACATGAACCCCTATCTCAAAAACAAAACAAAAAAAGCAAAACAACCCCCCTAAAAAAATAACAACAAAATGACTAGGCCAGAGCCAGACAGATGGAGGGTGTCAAGGCCTCCGTGGCGTCTAACCCTGGGCCTTGTGTGTGCTACACGTGTGTTCTAAGACACCTCTCGTCACAAGTAGGACTTGGGGGCTGGATAGACGGCCCAACAGTACTGCCCTGGAAGGGCATGAGTTCAATCCCTGGCACACACGTCAGGCAGTTCATAATCACCTGTGACTAGCGTTCCAGGGGACCGGATGCCTTGGCCTCTTCCAGCAGCTGCACCCACACGCGCCTATGCACTCGTGGGCACACGCGTGCGTGCACGCACGCACACACATTATTGTTATAGAGAACAGTTGGATTTCGATGGGGGAGCTGGTAGGCTAAGGGCACTATGGAGCCGTGGTTGGTGACATGGGGGGCACTTCCGGTCAGTTATGTGCAGGAAGAGGATGGCCTCACTGTCCAGAAGAGAAGCCCAGGGCGAGGCTGCAGCACGGTGCCACCAGCTGAGCACTTGGCAGCCGTTTCTCTGGCTAATAGGATGGGGGGGGTGCTTTCTAATTAACAGATTCATTTCACTAAAGCTCAGTTAGAGTCCCGAGTGCCTCGCAGCCCTCAGCCCCAAAGTGCTTGCCAGTCACCTCCTATTACTCTGACGGCCATCTGCCCCAGAGACTTCCCCATGGGGTCAGACCTTTATTAGAGCTGGGATGGCCTCAAAGGGGCTGCCCAGGCCCCACTGATCACACTGTCCCCCACTGGAAGGTATCCATGGGACCCCAGGAATGAGCCACAACTTCAGGGAACACTATGTTCCTGGTGGCCTCGATGATGGGTCACTCACCCAGAGGGTGAGGGAGTGGGAAGGACTTGGTGTTCTGTGAGCAGTCCACGGTCCCAGCCCAGCCCTGTGGCAAGATGTGCTGTGCTTCCTCAACTCCACAGGGATAGTGAGGAGGACACGGGGCTCTCCTGTGCTCGGGGAGGCTGTCTGGCCAGCCGGGTGACTTCTTGCAGCTGTGAGTTCCTGGCAGAAGGTAGGTGGGGTGGAGCTGGCTGGAGTCAGGGGGACAGTGCGGGAGGGTGGAGGGCAGATAAGAGACTTGCCTGCATCTGCCCCTATTTCCCTGCAGCGGACACGTCCCGGCCCCCAGAGACAACAGCGGTGGGTGCCGTGGTGACAGCCCCACACAGCAGAGCTCGCGACACCGTGGGAGAGTCCCTGGCCCATGTCCCTCTGGAGACTTTCCTTCAAACCCTGGAGTCTTCGGGTGGTGCTGTCAGTGACAGCAACAACACAGGTGCCACTGGAGTCCCCGCCCCCTCTACAGGGACCCACGTGGATCCCCAGGAAGCAGTGACATTTCACCAGCTGTGTCTACAGTGGTTCTGGCTTTTGCAAGCCAGTATGGGCACTTGACTTTTCCCTCAGCTGTGGGGGTGGTGGCACACACCTGTAATCCCAGCACTCAGGAGGCTGAAGCAAGGAATGCCGCATAGATTCGGGGCTAGCCTAGGCTACATAATGAGACCTAGCAAAAAGAAGAAAGAGAAAGACAGACAGACAGGAAAGGGAGGGAGCTAAGTTGTTCATATAGAGAGACACAAAAGGTAAGTTTGGTGGCATAGCCTGTACCCAGCAGTTGGGCTGTAGAGGCCAGAGCTAAATGTCTGGTTCATTGGTTCACTGGTTAATAGTGATTGCTGCTCTTTCAGAGAACCCGTGTTGTGGAATATTAATTTAACTATGTAAAGGTGTGTTACATCTATTCATGCTGCATTTGTTCATTATGTAAAGATGTGTTGCTGTTTCACCTTGCCTGCCTAAGGCACCTGATTGGTCTAATAAAAAGCTGAACAGCCAATAGCTACACAGAGGAGGGACAGGCAGGGCTGGTGGGCAGAGAGAATAAATAGGAGGAGGAATCTAGGCTGGAGAGAAAGGGAGAAGAGAATGAGGGAGAGAGAGAGGGAGACCTGGGGCCAGGCAGCCAGGCAGATATGGAGGTAGACATACAGAAGGAAAGAAAGGTAAAAAAAAAAAAAAAAAGCTCCAAGACAAAACATAAATGAAGGAAAACAGGCTAATGTAAGTTATAATAACTGGCAAAGAACGAGCATAAGCTAAGGCTGAGTGTTCATAACTAATAATAAGTCTCTGCATAGTGATACGGAAGCTGGTTGGTGGTGGCCCAAGAGAAAGCTTGGTTCCCAGCACCATGTAGGGCAGCTGACACCTGCCTGTGATCCAGTTCCAGGGGATCTGATGCCCTCTTCTGGCCTCTCCCGGCACCCACATGCACACACCAACACCTATACACATAAACAGAAGGACATAATGGAACCAGGGTGGAGAGAAGGCTTGGCTTCTTCTCAGGTTTGTTGCTGACTTGCAAATGCTCCCTCCCCATTCCTCAGTTTACCTGAAGGCTAACTAGATGTAGTCAGCTCTTTGTGCAGGTCTGATATTCAAATGGCAATTTACCCAAAAAAAGAAGATATGGCTCCCCATCTCTCATTGACTTATTTGTCTTCCTTCTGCCCCAGGGGACGAAGGAGCTGAGCTGGACACTGAAGCCGAGACCGAGCTGGAACTCTCCGACTACCCCTGGTTCCACGGAACACTGTCCCGAGTGAAGGCCGCTCAGCTGGTGCTGGCCGGTGGGCCCCGGAGCCACGGCCTCTTTGTGATCCGCCAAAGTGAGACTCGGCCTGGGGAGTGTGTGCTGACCTTCAACTTCCAGGGCAAGGCCAAGGCAAGTGTGTCGGGGTGGGGGTGATGGGGAGAGCAGCCTGTTCTGGAGAAGGTGGATGATAGATAGATAGATAGATAGATAGATAGATAGATAGATAGATAGATAGATAGATAGATAGATAGATGATTGATAGATGATAGATAGATAGATAATTGATAGATAGATAGATAGATAGATAGATAGATAGATAGATAGATAGATAGATAGAT
>NC_022010.1:21316618-21323860 GCF_000317375.1 Microtus ochrogaster
AATATGAGTGAGTACATCCCATGTTCCTCTTTTTGGGTCTGGCTTACCTCACTCAGGATAGTGTTTTCTATTTCCATCCATTTGCATGCAAATGGAACTCCTCTTTTCTCTGGAGAAATACTCTATAGGAAAAGAAATTTACCTCCTAGATTTTGAGGGCTTATTTCGTTGTAAATAAAAATCAGTTCCTAATGTTACTAATATGACTGAAAGTATTTGTTTGGTTGTAATATAATGAGACTTAGTTTAAGTCAAATGTATATCTTATAACCAGGTATTGTGCAGAATCTAAAATCCAACACAGATTGAACATAAATAATTAAACATGGGGATTGTATCCACATTTTTTGTTATTAAATGTAGACTCAGTTTCATCAAAGAGACTATTGATGGAGACTATATGTAAAAGAGTTGAAAGGCTTCTTTTAAATTTAATGTTTAAACATATTAAAATTTATCATTAGTGCTTCTTTATGTAATTTCGTCTTTGATCACATATGACTTTTATAAGGATAAAATTAGTGCTTGACCAAAAAAAATACTTTTATTCACTACGTTGTAATTTATTTGGGAAGAAAGAGCTGAATAAAAAATTGAATCTCATTAGTTAGACAAATCAGAATATATTATCACCAGCCTTTTGGTAATTTTTAGTCCCTTCATATTAAAAACTTACCAAGGAAAGCTGGGCATAATGGTGCACTCATGTAGTAGGAGAACTTGGGACAGGGAGGCAAGAGGATCAGTAGTTCAAGATTGTCCTCCTCCAGAAACTTAGAAAGGTCATCATCGCAGGTGTAAGAATTATTCAAGATAGAAATTTATCTTTGCATGTAATCACTTTTTAACAGAATTAATTTTTGTGTTAGCACCGTTTATCTTGTATTATTAGAGAAGCTTATAGAATAAGGTATTTTCCTCTGCATTCATGACCTGTGTATCAAAAAGACCCTTCTTTTCATTAAGAACTTTATTTTTCCTCAGCTACAGAGTTATTCTTTTTCTAGTCAAAGGAGGGTTTTTTAACAAGACAAAGTTCCAAACCTTCCAAAAGTTTCATTGATTGGAAATAGCATTTTGTGTTTAAGAAGACATTTCTGTTCACTGGTAATTTCTAAAGTAGAAAACTAGCCACAAGTCTCTGTTCATGTTAAGTGGTCAGGTTTTACCTTAATTGTAGAACATGGGATTTCTCACCCTGGAAACCTAAGACTAAGCCAGGGTAGCAGTTGGAAAGGCTACATTGATAATATTTATTGTTTTTTGTTTAGTCAATTACTATTTGGCCTTGAGATGCATTTTTACAGCTGACCAGTTGATCTTACTTTGTACTGACTCTAATTTTTCAGACCTCAGCAATCACCCAGCGGATAAGTCCCTGCTCCACCCTGACTAGCAGCACTGCCTCTCCCCCCGCCAGCAGCCCCTGCTCTACGCTCCCACCAGTCAGTACAAATGCAGCTGCCAAGGACTGTAGCTATGGCGCTGTCACCAGTCCAACCTCCACCCTGGAAAGCAGGGACAGTGGCATCATTGGTGAGTTCCTTTTTTATAATAATCATTTTGTATCTTCTTATTCTTTTTAAATGCAAACCTAAGATTTTCAGATATATATATATATATATATTGGGATATGTATGTAAACTTGTCCTTTTTAAAAATGTTGAAACAGTAAAGGTCAACAAAATGAGAGACATTTGTTTCTACTTAATCACTTTTTTCAGGCCTTATTTGATAAGTTATAGAACATTCTATACACTGGTTTCTGTAAATTTTCATATTTTTTCTCTGCTGCCACCATAATTGTCCAGAAAAATTAGTTATTCACTAGTGTAGTAGAATTTTGTGAAAACAGATAAAGGAGATTAAGATTGAATGGCTAAAGATCTGCAACTTGAGTTGTCCTGGGATCTGTTCGTTTCATGTGTGATGAGGTTTAGAGGTCCCTTCTGACCTGGTTTTTATTAGTAGTAGAACATCCCATTTTCTGCCCTTAACAAAGTAGAATAAGTTTATTCTGTTGCTTATAATTCTAGGGCCTAAGCCCATGTGTTCATATGACAAAAAAAGGAACCCTATATGCTGTGGGTCACTGTAGAGACACAGAGCTCAGAGCGTAGGTCCAGTGATCTCTCAGAGTCTGCACCAAGGTGATTTACTGCTGAATGCAGCCCAGAAGCGTGAGCCTACATAGGCAGAGTATTTAAGTGATCTTCCTGTCCCACTCCAGAGCAGACTCAATGCTCTGTCCATCTCCCCCCTCTCCAGAACACCTCATGGCTTGGACATTTTCCACATTCAGGTGCACAGACCCTCTGGTTGCTTAAACTGGGATTTTGTCTAGAGTCAGCTCCCAGTATGTAAAGAAAGAAGTCTTCTAGAGTGAACATAGCTTTCATACTGGCAAGGTACCCTTGACAGGCCTGGCCCTCAACCCCTTATCACTAGCAATGGGAAGCAAGAGGAACTCTAGTAGACTACAGCTATAACCCAGCACATACCCAGAAAATTCCAGTAGTAGAGCATCCAGGAAGAAGCCCTTTTAATTCTTTGCCTCTTTTCCTTTGTTTTTCTTATTACCATATTTAAGTACTATTTTTTTCTTTATATTTTGCAATCTTTTGTATTCTTCTTCTTACCTTTACACCTTTTGTATTTTGTAAGTTCATTTTCTATTTCTTACTTTATTTCTCCTTTTCATTAAACTTCTTTTTTTCCTTTTTTGCCCCCTTTATTTTATTAATTTTTAAATCATAATTTATGTTACATTATTTTTTGCCACTGTTCTGTGATCATTCATGATGTGGTAGTTGTCTTTAATTGATTTTTTAAGATTCGTTTTCTTTCTCTGATTTTTTTGGATGGTGCTGCCATTTTAGCAGCATGTTTTGCCCTCTGAGTGGTTTGGGGGCCTCAAACAAAAGATGCTCACAAAGAAGACCCCATATAAGATCTGAGGAATATCCATGCAAATCAGTACACAGGTATCAAAAGAAATCTGAAAAGACAATGCAACCTCTCTCCTAAAATTCATAACCCTTCAGAAATTGAATCTAAAGATATTTAAATACTTGAAACGCCAAAAAATCCAGAAGTCTCATTTTAAAAATAATCAATAAACTGATAAGAACAGATACTACACTTGATCTTAGCCAAAAGGCCGAAAAAGCATGGGATATATCTGGTCTCTCTGAACATGGCAAACAATGAGGACTGATGAGAAGCTAAGGACAATGGCACGGGGTTTTGATAGATGATAGATAGATAGATAATTGATAGATAGATAGATAGATAGATAGATAGATAGATAGATAGATAGATAGATAGATAGACAGATAGATGGATGCTATTTTAAAAACTAGTGAAAAAGAGAACAAAAGTCAAGCAGTTTGGGGCTTGATCTTGTGGTGGGAGTGGGTAGGAGTCACTGTGCCCCCCCACACCAATCAGGAAATAGACCCAGCCTTAGATCCGCCCAGGGTACCACTTCCCAGGAGCCCCCATAGCATCCCAGGTTCCCTGCCCCTGGCCTGCAGCTAAGGTCATGGCCATCCTCACTTCTAACTCCAGCAGCCCTCACGCTACTCTCACAGTGCCAGCCAGCTGTGTATGTGTGGAGGAGGCGGAGTCTCCCTAGGGACACTGCCTTGTCAGTTCCTGTGACAACCAGGCACTTAATGTCACTCTGGTGGCTGGTAATTGACATCTTGGCCGGCACTACTAAACCTTGATCTCACTCGAGCATGCCCAGTGTTGGACAAGATGGTGCCCTGTCCACCGAGACCCATGGAGGGAGAGATAGGGCAGGCATGAGATGACCTTTAATCTGGACTCTTCTAGCCAGGCTGCTATTGTCACAGAGTGGGCAAAGAAGGGCTGACACCAGAGACCTGTGGCCCATACCAATGACTATGGGTCTGTGGCTCCTGACACTGAGCCGCCTGCCTCAGGGAAACTCAGGAGACCTTGAGAGGAGCCAGTCATTGCGAAGAGGCGTGTGCTACCATCCACACCTCTGGGTCACCTGAGGTCCCCAAGACCAACAAATGTTCAAAAAGACAGATGGATTCCAGTGTGAGGAAAGACGTCTGCACCCCCAGCCCCCACCTAGTTCTGTTGTGCCATCTCCTATACCTACCACGAGAATGACCTGCCCCAAACAGGACTCAGTGTGAGGGCCCCCAGCATGGCACAGTACCATATGGTCCCAATGGGACCATGCATAGTCTTCCAACAACCCCCAACGTGCCAAACAGGTAGCTAGCCCGGGACCCCCCGCTGACCATTCCCATCTGCACCCTCAGCATCTTCGTCTGTCTCTGAATGGTCACGGCCAGTGCCACGTCCAGCATCTGTGGTTCCAGTCTGTGTTTGATATGCTTCGACACTTCCACACCCACCCCATCCCCCTGGAGTCGGGGGGATCCGCCGATATCACCCTCAGAAGCTATGTGCGCGCCCAGGGCCCGCCTCCTGGTAAGATGCCACCGCCCAGAGCCTGATAGATGGCCGGGTTGATAGACTGTTTGCCTAGTATACTCGAGGCCTGGGTTTGATCCCCAGCACCTCATAAACTGGGTCCGGTCACTCCTGTAATCCCAGCCTCTGAAGGCGAAGGCAAGAGGATCGGGAGTTCAAGGCCATCCTGTGCAACACAGTGACTTAAAGGCCATAGGATATGTTAGACCCAGACTTGAAACCCTTCACCTGGACACCCAAAGACAGCTGGGGTGGGTTCTGGAAGTCCTGCAAGGTTAGAGTTCGGCACCCATCTTTTGAAGGTTGCACTGGTGGGGTGCCCACCCTACGCTGGAAATGCCTGTGTGTTTGCATACTGTCTCCTGACTCCCGAATGGTCTAGACTACATCATCCCTCCCTGGGTTCTGACACTGGCTGGCTTTAGAGGTTGAAGGTCAGGTGCCCAGGTCTGGATGCTGACTAACATGGCTTCTCATTGCAGACCCAGGACCAGCGCCTAGCGCTGTGGCCCCGGTCCCTGCCTGCTGGGCAGAGCCAGCTAGCCAACACTACTTCTCTAGCCTGGCCTCAGCCGCCTGCCCTCCCACCTCACCTTCCAATGGCGCTGGAGCATCGTCATCATCTGGCTCGTCATCCTCGGCCACGTCCATGCCTCCGCGCCTGGCTGAGGGGCCACTCAGTGCACGAAGCCGCAGCAACAGTGCAGAACACCTGCTGGAGGCTGCGTCCGGAGCCACAGAGGAGCCCACGGAGGCCACGCTGGGCCGTGCTCGCGCAGTGGAGAACCAATACTCCTTTTACTAGCTGCCACACCTATTACCCGTGGTGCCACACGCGCATCACAGCAGGCCAAGAACACCTGGGATCTGTCCCGCCCACCAGCAGCCTGGTCAGCCCATGATGGTCAGCAACACCTAACAATGGCTGGGGACGACTATCCATGGTCTATCAAGCCCAGGACAGCTGGCCAACTAGCCACATCTAGCGTCTTCAGCCCCCAAGGGCCCACTAAGACTATGGCAGGCCAAGGGCTAAGCATGGTCGAGCAAACCCATGACTTCAAGCCCCTCCCACTGGTGGTTGGCCACGCCCATCACAGCTATCTATAGCTATAAGGCGGATCAAATCCATGGCAGGCAACTCACTGACAACTAACCGCATTTGGTGACTTCGGGCGCTGCCCACTGATGGTCGGTCACTCCCACAGCGGCAGCGATTGACAGCGGCCTTGCCCATGAAGGCTACCCACTGGTTCCTAACAGTTTCAGGCCCAGTCCACCTGTGTTGGACCGCTTGCACCAACAGCCTGACTGGTCAGAGATGGTCAGCCGTTCCCATCGAGCCAGGACTGCCAGTGGTCCGCCTGGACAGCCCGCCACGCCCACCAGCCCCAGCCCAGTGCTGGGGGAAAAGTCAAACTCTTCAGTGAAGACGAGCGTTATTAAAGAGCCTGTTTTAGGGACTACACCCTGCTCTCCTGTTGTCTTTTTGCTGGACTGTCCTCATGGGGAAGGAAGTGGTCTCCGGAGGTCTGGAATTGCGACCTTGCCACGGGCTTACCCAGGCAGAGCTTAGGAGAGGCAGCTGGAATAAAGAGCGGGGTTCAGGGAGTCAGCAGGGGCGCAGGGAGTCAGCCAGGGAGCAGGGCATGCACTCGGGAGGGGTCTTACGTGGAACTCAGAGAGAAAGAGATAATTTGAAGAATGAAACCAGATATGGAGATGCCGCTCAGGGGGTAGAGCACTTGCCTTGCATGCGGGATTTCCGGGTTCCATCCCCAGCACCCCATAAAAGTATGGGGTAGTGCATGCCTGGAACTCCAGCACTTCCAAGGTAGAAGTAGGAGGATCAGAAGTTCAAGGCCATCCTCAGCCAAAGAGCAAACCTGAGGCCAGCCAGAGCTACATGAGACCCTGTATCAAAAATGAAGGGCAGGGAGAGGAGAGGAGACACCCACAGTCATGGTTATGGATGATTTGAATGCCAAGGAATAGCGATTGAATAGCAATTGAGTGGCTAGAAGTCAGGTCCTGCTTAGGACAGTAAGGATGTCACTGGACAGGTCAAGAAAGGCCTTCCAGGGTGGACTGGGTGCCGGGATAGGAATTTCCCACCCTAGCTTGTTGGGGGGTTGAGCAATAGGAGACACTGGGTGCCCCAGCTCTGATGCAGATGATTGAGAAATGGCTTAGCCTGACCTCACAGGCAGAGCCACAGCTGACATAGCCCCCTCAGAGGAAGACCCTTGTCCTCCAGAGCCGAGGCTTATCGCTCCTTCCCCAGTCAGACCCACAGCTTTGCAGGGCCGGAGCCAGCCATGTCCACCACAGATCTCAAATGGCGAAAGAGTTCAGAGTGGCAGCTGAGGCACCCGCAGCTGCTTCCCCATAAGGGGTGCGTGAGTACCCTGGGGTGGCTCCAAGGGCTTTGCTAGTGCAGCTGCCAGGAAATGACAGAGCATACTGCTAAGCCCAGGCAAGGAAAGCAACCACAATGCTGAGTCAGCTTTCAGCGCCACCATTTGGCTGTGGCTGAAGCCCCATGGCACTAAGGCAACTGCAAGGCTCCATCTTGCCTTGAGAGAAGACGGGGTCTAGAGCAAATGTATGGAGAACTGTCATCTTTCCAGAACTGAGACCTGGAATATAAGAGTGAGAGAGGGTGCCTACCTTAAATACAGCAATAAAAGACTAGGGATCTAGCTCAGTGGGAGAGCCCCTGCCTAGAATCCCCCAGTGAGGGGCTGGGGTGTGGCTCAGTGG
>NC_022010.1:21324039-21328566 GCF_000317375.1 Microtus ochrogaster
GCTGGGGTGTGGCTCAGTGGGAGAGCACCTGCCTAGAATCCCCCAGTGAGGGGCTGGGGTGTGGCTCAGCGGGAGAGCACCTGCCTAGAATCCCCCAGTGAGGGGCTGGGGTGTGGTTCAGTAGCACACTACCAAGTCCCCCAGCCCTGCGCAAAAAGGCGAGGCTGGGGAAGGCACAAGCCGGGCCCTCTTTCTTATGACCTTCTTTTTCTCCAAGATTTATTTTTATTTAAGTGTATGTGAAGTGGGAGGGGGGGCATGTTCATATACCCAGGACTGGAAGATGGCATCAGATCCCCTGTGCTGGAAACTGAACTCAAATCCTCCTCAAGAACCGGAAGGTCTCGGCAACTCTGCAGCCCCCTGCGGTGTCCTCAGCTCTCCCCAAGGTCACAGCAGGAACAGGACAAGCAGGGAAGGACTGTAATGTAGCGTGTCACCAAGGCAAGGCAGACCCTCATGTCCATCACTCACAGTGCTGCTTTCAGAGAAAACAGCGGTGGCACAGCTGGCAGTAGCATCTCAAAGGTGTCTTCGCTTGTCCCTCAATGAACATTTCAGATCTTTGGCTGTGTGCCAGGAAAGGCTCATGGGACAGCCGGGCAGACAGCCAGACCGAGCCATTGCAGCTTGGTGGTCAACCACAGAGGCTGAGCTGAGCCCTGAGACCACATGTGCTCTGTCTAATGGTACTGGGGCTGGGGGGCGGGGGCTGCGGGTTCAAGGGGCAGCAGGTGGAGAGGGCTCTGATGCCAGGCCAGAGTTTGGTTTGAAAGAGAAGGCAATCAGAAGAAGGTCTGTGCCAATTAGAAACAGGAGCTGATGTCTGGGGATGTAGTTCAGTTGGTAGAGGGCTTTGCCTATTACAAACTAAGCCTTGGCACCGTGTACACTGGATGTGGTGGCAAATGCCTGTAATCTTGGCGCTCAGAACTGAAGTCAATCTCAGCGCTCAGAACTGAAGTCAATCTCAATACTCTGAACTGGAGGGAGGAAGATCAGAAGTTCAGGGATAACCTCAGCTACATAATGAGTTTGAGGCCAGGCTGGAGCTACCTTAGATATATTGCAGAAAGAGGAGAGTGAGCGAGCAAGCGAGAACAAGAGGGAGAGGGAGAGAGAGAGAGAGAGAGAGAGAGAGAGAGAGAGAGAGAGAGAGAATGATAAAGGCATGCTTGTAATTGCAACACTCAGGAGCCAAAAAGATCAAAGCCAACCTGGGCTACTTATCTAGATGTCTCAAAAAGAGGGAGGTTGCTGGAGAGATGCCAAGTGCTCAGGAGCACCGGTGGTTTTCCCAGAAGACCCAGGTTTGATTCCCAGCACCCCCCCCACACACACACACGTTGGCTCACAACCCTGTGTAATTCCCATCCTGGAGGACCTGATGCCCTCTTCTGGCCTCCTCAGGCACTGCATGCACATGGTACACAGACATATATCAGGCAAAATACACATAAAATGAATTGATATTTTTAAGAAAGGGGGGGCTCTGTCAGAGTAACGCAGGCCTGAGATTCCAGCACTTGGTTGGGAAATGGAGACTAAAGAATCAGAGGTTCAAAGTCATCCTTGGCCACACAGCAACTGGAGACCATGAGATACAGGAGACCCTAAGTTAAACAATCAAACAAAAAAGAAAATACAAATGACCAACAACTTTTTGTTTTTTTGTTTTTTTGAGACAGGGTTTCTCTGTGTAGCCCTGGCTGTCCTGGAACTCACTCTGTAGATCAAACTGGCCTCAAACTCACAGAAATCCACCTGCCTCTGCCTCCTGAGTGCTGGAATTAAAAGCGTGCTCCAAAACAACCCGACCCAATAATTATTTTTAAATGCAAATTCACACTGGTTTGAGATACTACCTCAGTCCAGTCAGAATGGCTACGATCAAAACTCTGTCAGCAAATGTTAGAAAGGATGTGGAGCCGGGCTGTGGTGGCGCACGCCTTTAATCCCAGCACTCAGGAGGCAGAGGCAGGTGGATCTCTGTGAGTTCGAGGCCAGCCTGGTCTACAATGCTAGTTCCAGGACAGGCACCAAAGCTACAGAGAAACCCTGTCTCAAAAAAAAAAAAAAAACAAAAAAAAAAGTGGAGAGAGAGAAAACCCTTACTCACCGCTGACGAGGGTGCCAATTCATCAGCCATTGTGGAAATCAGTTTGGAGATGCCTCAGGAGATTAAAAATGGAATACCATATGACCCAGCTATTTCACTCTTGGGCATGTCCCCAGAGAACCCCAGAGCTGTCCACAGAGATGCCTGCAACCCCATGCTCGCTGTTGCTCTGTAGCAAAGAACGGGACCCAGCCAGCTGCCCATCAACCGGAGACTTGCTATGACCACCTGATGCACATGGAACGTGGGACTACGACTCATCTCTTAAAAAAAAAGGATGGATTTAGAGTGTATAATATTAAGTGAGGACACCCAAGACTGGAAAGATAAAAAAGACATGCATCATATGTGGGTCCTAGCCTGTCATGGGTCCACGTGAACAAGCACACGTGTGAGTAGAGACTAGCACACAGTAAGGCGAACGAGAGAATGGGATCAGGTAGCAAAAGGGATGGGTCAGCGAGGGAGGACTCATGAGTCAAGAAAGAGGGCGGAAAGCTCATCGCTCTTCTGGGTTTCATTCTGTCCCGGAGTTTCTAGGGTTTTTGTGTGCGCTGGATAAAGGCATTAAGGGTGGCTATCGGTGAAGGTGTCCAGTGTGCAGCTCCACGGCTTCGGAATAGCTCTTTTGATTTGAGACAGTCAGTCTCACTGTGTAGCTCTGACTGGCCTGGAGCTCACAGAGATCTGCCTACATCTGCCTCCACGACCTGGTGGAAGGTGTGAGCCACTACGCCCAGCTGCAGAGTTGCTGTTCTAACTGCACAGTTCAAGGAGACGTGTAGACTCTGGGTCCGGGCCAGAGTCTGTTAGGGCAGCTATGCTCATCAAGCTGCGTGATATATTTTATTTTCAAGATGATTACAATAAAGTGATTTTTTATACATAAAAAAGCAAACACATGAAAGAAAAAGAATATCGGTGAGAGGTTACGAGGCTCTGGGGGAGGTAGTTATTGCTTAATGGTTCCTGCACTCCTGCCTGGAGAGATGGAAGGGTTTTGGAATGGCCAGCGGGGACTGTTACACAACATCATGAATGTCACTAATGTCGCTGGCTGTACTGTCCTCCCTGTCTCTGGGGACATGTGCCGAGACCCCTGGTCGATGTCTGAAAACATCCTGAACCTCTGATATAGCACACATTTCCTCTTCCTACATATGACAAAGTTTAACTTACAAATCACTGATAATGAGGGTAGACAGGATGGCTCAGTGGGTAAAGGCGCTTGCTGCCAAACCCAGTGGCCTGAGTTCTAATCCTGGGACCCACATGGTGGAAGGGGAGAACTTACTCCTTCTATCCTTTGTCCTCTGCAGATTTCCTGGGGCAAAAGGGCACCCTTCACTCACACGTAGATGCACACAAACTAAATAAATCAAATGTAATAAAATTTTAATTAGGCATAATGAAAGATAAGCAGTAATTTATAATAAAATAGAAAAATAGCATAATGCTATAACAAAAGTTACTCTCTGTGTCTGTCTCTGTCTGTCTGTCTGTCTGTCTCTCTCCTCCCCAAGACCAGGTTAGCCTTGAACTCACAGAGATCTGCCTGACACTGCCTTTCAAATGTTGGCCTTGCTCATCTCGTCTCTTCTTAAGATTTCATTTTATTTATGTGTGCATACACATGGGTGCTTGCGTCTGTGTAAGTGTGTGTCTCTAAGTGTCTTCAGATGACGGCAGAGGCCAGAGGAGACCAACAAGACAGACCGCGTGGCGCTAGGGTTATAAGATTTCTGAGTCATGAGATGCGCATGGCGGGGTCTGAACTCGGGTCCTCGTGACTGAGCAGCAAGAGCTCTTAGCCCTGAGTCATCCCTACTGCACCCCTTTCCATGACTAGCGTGGAAAGTAGGAACTGCTGTGGAAAGGCTGAGGCAGGAAACCTCAGCGTCGGGGGTTTGGGCGGAGTTAAGGTCATCCTCAGCTACGTGGTGAGTTTGAGGCCAGCCTGGACTCCATGAGAACTGCTCTCCAATAAGCAAACATCAGAGGGCTAGTTGGGAACAAAGATAAGAAAGATTTTCCTCGTAAATGATGCCATCAAGAAGATAGTTTAAAATGCATTGGGCCAATCGGTCCTTACATGAGGCTAGACTGAAGGGTCTCACGTTCCAGCCTAGCCTGAGCTATATATCAAGATCTTATCTCAAAGAGGGCAGAGACAGAAATGGAGAGAAAAATACTTTACTATAACAAGTTACAGAGCCAGTCAACAAGTGTAGCACTTGTCAGGAAGGATCTAGGCTGATCTGGCATCCCCAGCAACCACCCCGCTTCCTTTAGTACATAAGAGAGTGAAAAAAGGCGAAGGCTAGGCATGTATCTCAGCAGTAGAGCCCCTGCCTAGAATCCCCAGTGAGGGGCTGGGGTGTGGCTCAGTGGTAGAGCCCCTGCCTAGA
>NC_022010.1:21328931-21334368 GCF_000317375.1 Microtus ochrogaster
GTGGTAGAGCCCCTGCCTAGAATCCCCCAGTGAGGGGCTGGGGTGTGGCTCAGTGGTAGAGCCCCTGCCTAGAATCCCCCAGTGAGGGGCTGGGGGTGTGGCTCAGTGGTAGAGCCCCTGCCTAGAATCCCCCAGTGAGGGGCTGGGGTGTGGCTCAGGGGTAGAGCCCCTGCCTAGAATCCCCCAGAGAGTAGCTGTGGTTGTGGCTTTCCTTAAGAACCCTGCCTGCCGTGTATAAGCCTCTGGGCTCCATATCCAACGTCGTACAACAGACAGATGAGCACTCGCAGAAGAGGAAGAAAGACTGTGGTCAGGCTGAATCACTTCAGTGTGGCAGGCAGGTTCCTGTGCTGTGTTGGAGATCAAGACACACTCCTGCAGCCAAGGAAGAGGGAACTGTTCTCTGTCGCCTGTCTGAAAAAGCCACGGTCACCTGTAAACTCGGCATAGGAAGAGTTGCATTAGAAGATGCTATCTTGCGGGTTCTCTGTGGGCCCCACCACCAGAAGTTCCTCAGAAAGACCTAGCATGGCGTCCCTAACAGATAGACAAGGTCAAGTGAGGAAGGAAGTCAGCTCTACCGTTCAGTGGGACCAAGGGAGCAATGGAGGTACCATCTCACACCTCCTCCTGCACCCTCCCTTCTGCCCCTACTGCAGCCAGGAAGGAAGTGAAGAAAAGTCTTAGCCCTTGTAAAGAAAGTGATTCCCCGGACACGCCCTGGCCACCATGCTGGTCTCTACAAAATCCTTTGCAGACAGCACTTAAACATGGCAGGCCTGAGGCTAGGCAGAGAGCCCTGACTTTTCCAGAAGGCAGAAAACCTCCCAGCGTTTTCCTTTCTTCCAGGAAGGCTAAGGGCAACTCCCACACTATTCTCCTCCTTCCCTTCCTTCTCCCCTCCCTCCCTTCCTCTCTCTCCCTCTCTCCCTCTCCCTCTCCCTCCCTCTCCCTCTCTCTCTTTCTCTCTCTCTCTCTCTCTCTCTCATCCACCCACGCACTCGCACACACACCTCATCTCATTTTGACTCCACGCTTAGACTGACCTTGACCTCACTACATCTCTGGGGATGACCTTGAACTTGAGTTCTGTTCTACCTCCCCAGTGCCAGCCTTACGTGCCTGGCCCCTTGTACAGGTTCTCCTCTTCCTGTTCACCCTCCTGTTGCGGCTTACTTGTGCCCTTATTTAAATAACAAACAGCCCGAAGCTAAAAGAAGCTGTTTATCTTCCCAGCAGGCAAATCTGTGGGGCCTGTGGACACTCTCAGAATGAGTCTGAACCGCAAGGGAATCTCAGGGCTGGGTCTGGTGGCACACCCACCCACATAACCCCAGCACTTGGAGGCTGAGACAATAGCATCAGGAGTTCCAGGCCAGCCTGAGCTACATTTGAAAAACAATGACAGAGAACACAAATTCCCCACATCTTGTGACATTGTGTCCACCTTGGGGAATGGCCAACAGCAACAGCAGTTGGGGCTTCACGACCTCCCAACCCCTCAACTATGAAGTCAAATGAACCCTCTTCCTCCTCCTATCCTCTCTCTCTTTAATATAGAGTGTCATATAGATTGGCCTTCAACTTCCTATGCAGCACAAAGATCGTAAACTACCGATCCTCCTGCCTATACATCCCAAGTGCTTGGATTATAGCTGCGTGCCACTATGTCTGGGGAATCGAAACCAGGACCCTTCACATACTAGACCAGTACGTCACCAGCTGAGCTATGTCTCCAACCTTTTATTTATTTGGCTGGGTGTTTGTTTGGGGGTGGTTCTTGGGTTTTTTGGTTTTGTTTTGTTTTTGCTTTTTAAAGACAAGGTCTCACGATGTACCCTTAGCTGTCCTGGAACTCAGGACAAACTCACAGAGCTATGCCTACCTCTGCCTCTTCAGTGATGGAATTAAAGGCTTCTGCCGTGTCACCACACCCAGCTTGCTTGCCTTTGACAGGAGATTTCACATAGCTAAGGCTGGTTTCGAACTGCCGATCTTCCTGTTTTGGTCTTTCCAGGGCTGGGATTATAATAACGTGCTACTCCTGACACTGTTCTACATTTCTTTTCTTCTTTTTTTCTTTTTTTTGAGGCAGGGTTTCTTAGTAGCTACGAAAACAGTCCTGGAACTCATTCTGTAGACCTGGCTGGCCTTGAACTCACAGAGATCCTCCTGCCTCTGCCTCCTGAGTGCTGGGATTAAAGGAATGCGCCCCCACCGCCTGGTTCTTACTTTTAATTTTTAAAATTACATTCAATGTGCATGCGTGTGTGCATGCGTGTGTGGGGTGTGTGTGTCACTGCACTAGGAGACAAGTTTTAGAAGTCCGGTCACTCCTCCCACAGTATAAAGCCTGGGATCAAACTTAGTTTAACAGTCTTGGCACCAAGTCCTTTAGCCATTAAGCTATCTTGCTGGCTCCTCCTTTTTTTAAGCTGTTTTTGGTTGTTGGTTTAGTTTGGTTTGGTATTTTGTTTTGTGAGACAGGGCCTCTCCATATAGCCTTGGCTTTCCTGGAATTCTCTCTGTAGACCAGGGTGGCTTTGAACTTAACAGAGATCCGCTTGCCTCTGCCTCCCAAGTGTTGTGATTGAAGGCACGCACCACCACCGCCCAGCTTTTTTTGCCTGTTTGTTTTTTAAGGGTACAATGGTCTGTTTGAATGGCTCCTACCAGCCAAAACTGCAACAGTCTGGACTCCGATGGAATAATGACAGCCGTAGAGGAAAACGTCAAATGTGCTAGAGTCTAATGAAAAGAAAGCATTCAAACAGACCCTAGGGATGCACTGCGAACCTCCGGCCAGCATTGCTCAACGCTGTCCAAGACTTCAGGATCGGAAAGAGGCTGAGAAACCACCACAGCTAAGAAGACCAAAGGCTAAGGCAATGAACTGTCAGGCGGTATCCTGATGTCACGTCAGGTCAGAATATGCCTGCCAGAGTGCACTAGAAGAGAGGGCACACGAGGTGGTTCATCCACGGGGTTCACATATAAACTCTATGACTTGACTCTTTATCACACACTAGGGTCTGTTTTCTTTGTAGTGCTGGGAATGGAACCCAGGGCCTTGCACGTGGTATACAAGTGCTCTACATCTGAGCCATGCCCCCAGCCCCTCACCTGGGGACTCTAGGCAAGGGCTCTACCACTGAGCCACACCCTTTGCCTATACCTAAACCTATCCCCCAGTGACGGGTTGGGGTGTGGCTCAGTGGTAGAGCCCCTGCCTAGAATTCCCCAGTGAAGGACTAGGGTGTGGCTCAGTGGTAGAGCTCTTGAATAACAAGTGTTAGGTTCTGGATTCAACCCCTGGTACTAACGAAAACAAAAAAGAAATACACACTAAGAAACACGCGCGCTCACACACACACATACACACACACACACACACACGCGCACATGCACACGCACACGCACGCGCACGCGCCCTCATAGCTCCAACAATAGAGCAGAGAAGATGCCCCACCCTGGCCCCATCTCACAGTTCTCCAACAGCACGTAAACTTCTGCTTTCCACAGTTTGCCCTATCCCGGGGAGAGACCTGCAGGAAGCTGAATGTCAAGAGGGCGCTGGAAGAGGCAGGACTGGTTTGTGTTTGCCCCAGGACACTGAGAAAGGGGAGATGAAGGCAACTACCGTGGAGGAAGCAGAACCTGAAGCATCAGCTTCCGGCAAGGCATGGAATTACCCTGTGCTAATAGAACACAGTGACTAAGAACAGAGCCAGGGGATAGAGAGATGACTTAGCAGGGAAGCTCATGGACTGCTCTTGGGGAGGACCCGAGTCAGGAGGCGCACAGCTGCCCACAACTCCAGCTGCAGGGGATCTGACACCTGCGACCCCCTTGGAATCTGCACTGATGTGTGTGTATACACCCACACAGACACACAGAGAGGCACATAATGAGAACAATAAATGTCTATTTTTAAAGTTTTATGTGTATAGATGTTTTGCCTGCATATATGTTTATGGGTCAGAAAAGGATTAGATACCCTGGAAGCCGATTGTGAGTTGATATATAGATGTAGATTCATGGAAAGGTGTGGATGTGTGTGTTGTGTGGAGTGTGTGTGCACATGTGCATGTGTGTGTATTGCTTGGGATCAAAGTCAGAACTTTGCACATGCTAAGTGACCTATAACTGAATGACATTCCCACCACATGCCTCAAACTCATGATCCTCCTGCCTTAGCCTCCACAGCAGCAGAGATTATAACTCTGAACCACCAAGTCCTACTCTATGGTCCTTGTTAATTTTTTTTTTTATTTTTGGTATTAGACTTATTTTTACTACTCCTAGAGACGCCTGGCCATTTGGAAGGGGCTGATGAGAAGGTCGGACCAGGGAACTGAGGCTATAGCGCAGATGCCAGAGTGCTTGCCAGGCACGCACAGAGCCCTGTGCAGTCACAGGTAGTCGCGAACCAGGCTGGTAGCTCAGGCTTGTCGTCCCAGCACTTTGGCGGCGGAAGGCAAGAGGATTGGGAGTTCAAGGTCCTTGGCTACACAGGGTGCTCCAGAACAGCTTGAACTAGGCAAAACCTTGGATCTAAAAATAAAAAAGCCCCCCTTCGGGGGTGGGGGTGGGGCCAAGAAAGAAGCCACACTTGGCGGTCAGAGGCCAGGTTATTGCTCTCAGGCCCTCAGGCTTGGCGGCATGCACTTTTACCCTCTGTGCCTCTTGCTGGCCCAGAAAGCATTTTTTAAGTGTCTACAGATGTTTTTGTCTACATACATGTTCATCTGCATACCATGTGCATGCCCTGTACCTTCCGAGGCCAGAAGAGGGAGTCAGGGGGCTGGAAAGATGGCTCAGCAGTTTAAAGCATTGTTGCACAGGACCTGAGTTCAATTCCAAGCACCGACAGGACGGCTCGCAAGCATCCAATTCCAAGGCTTCCAACACCCTCTTCCAACCTCTTTTCAAACCATTATGCACACACATACACGTAGGGCAACATTCACACACATATTTTTTTCTTTTTTTGAAAAATAATCATTTTTTAAAAGGAACCGAATCCCCTGGAACTGGAGTTACAGTGTGACCTACCATGTGGTGCTGGGAACCATGATCTTAACCACCACAAATCTCTACAGCCCGGTATCTGGTCACTTTTAAATACTTTTTCCTGCCGGGCAGTCGTGGCACACACCTTTAGTCCAAGGACTCAGGAGGCAGGGGCAGGAGGATCTCTGTGAGCTTGAGGCCAGCCTGATCTACAGAGCGAGTTCCAGGACAGCCAGGACTCTTATAAAAAGAAACCTTGGGGGCTGGAGAGATGGTTCAGTGGTTAAGAGCATTGCCTGCTCTTCCAAAGGTCCTGAGATCAATTCCTGACAACCACATGGTGGCTCACAACCATCTGTAATGAGGTCTGGTGCCCTCTTCTGGCCTGCAGACATACACACAGACAGAATATTGTATACATAAT
>NC_022010.1:21334468-21342208 GCF_000317375.1 Microtus ochrogaster
AATAAATAAATAAATAAATAAATAAATAAATAAATAATAAAAAGAAACCTTGTCTTAGAAAACCAAAAAGACAACCACATGGTGGCTCACAACCATCTGTAATGAGATCTGGCGCCCTCCTCTGGCGTGCGGGCATATATCGAGACAGAATGTTGTATACATAATAAATAAATAAATCTTTTTTTTAAAAAAAAAAAAGACAAACAAAACAAAACAAAAAACCTTTTTCTTGCTGGCTGGTGGTGTTGCATGCCCTTAATCCCAGCAGAGGAAGATGCAGAAGTTGGATCTCTGAGTTCTAGGCCAGTCTGGTCTACAGAGTAAGTTCTAGGACAGCCAGGACTACACAGAGAAACCCTGTCTCAAAAATACAAAAACAAAAACAAAACAAAAGAATAAAAGAAACAAACCACAACTCTTTCCATTGATTGTTCCAAAGCTACCTCTTCCGGTTTGGTATCCAGCACAGATCTCACGTCTCTCTAGACGGCATGGCATAGTCCCTACTCAGTAACAGGCACCACCTGCTGCTTCTTATGGCCCCTTTATAGCTGGGTAGCCCCAGAGTGGAAAGCCTTGGAAGGGAGGGAGGGCCTGGAGACATAGGAACCTTGCAGTCCAGCACATGCGAACTGCTCATTGTCAGGCACCTCCATCCACCACGAGCCTCCCTTCCAGGCCTGAACACTCTGGAAAGCCCTGGAAGGGAGGGAGGGCCTGGAGACACAGGAACCTTGCAGTCCAGCACATGCGAACTGCTCATTGTCAGGCACCTCCATCCACCACGAGCCTCCCTTCCAGGCCTGAACAGGACTCCCTCTACTCCACCGCCTTTTAGTTTGAGACAGCATACATCTCTGTAGTACATTCTGGTTTGAAGCTCACTTTGTAGCTGAGGTTGGCCTTCAATTCCTGATCCCTCTGCCTCTGCTTCCCAAGTGCTGGGATTACAAGTGTGCACCAACAGGCCTTGGTCTCTGGGGTGTAGACCTTGCTCCCTGGGATCGAGCCTGTTTCCTGCCAGCAAGACAAAGCAGCATTGTGATTGGATGTCCAGGGCCGGGTCTGGTGGCACTTTGTCGCCCTCTGGTGGCGCTATGTGGTTCGGGTTCAAATCCTGTGGGGAGAATCAAAGGTGAAAAAAGGTGGGCTCACACCAAGGACCAGAATCTCAAATCTGACTTCAGCCTTGAGAAGACACCTTGTACGCAGACTGCACCGCCCGTCTGTACTACGTGACAGTGCGGTACTACTTCTGTATTGCGGCGCCTGCACTACAGGACCATTCGCGAGCCTCGGGCAACAGACAGAGGCACGGGTCATCCCTGAATTCCCCGAGAATGCCCCCTTTATTGTGTTCCAGGGCAGCTTGTATAGGGATGCTTAACTGATAGCCACGCCCCAGCCAAACCCACCAGAAACCACTCTCCTGCCATCAGGAACTCCTGAGGGTCTCCTACTCAGAGCAGCTGCAAACATTACAAGTTGATTACAAGAAATTCAGGATCTGGGGGTTCACAGCTCCCAACAACAGACCATCCAGGATCTCATCCCATCTGCCATGATGCCTGTCATGACTCAGGCCCTCAAAGATTAAAGGGCAGACAACTGGATTTGAGTCTGTGTTACCCTGACCCATGCAGCCTTCCCATGGACATTAGTCTTTGCTCTGTCTGATCAGCATTAAAAAAGAAGAGGAAGAGGAGGAGGAGCTGGGTGGTGGCACAGGCATTTAATTACAACACTCGGGAGGCAGAAGCAGGAAGATCTTTATGAGTTCGAAGCCAGTCTGGTCTACAAATTAAGTTCTGGGACAGCCAGGACTGTTACACAGAGAAACCCTGTCTCGAAAACCAAAACCAAACAAAAAAAGAGCCCCAACAGTTGTGAAAACCACCAAGCGCACACCCCACACCCGTGGTTGAGCATTGGGATTACGGCTGTTTTCAGGAAGAGGGTTCAAGAAGGATTGTTAAGGGGTTTGGGCTTCTGGATGGTGATTTGGGGAGAATTTAGGTAAGGTACTTTCCTTAGGACTAGACATTATCAAGGAGTGGGGTCAATTCACTGATTACATTTTTTTTCTTTCTTTCCTTTTTTCCCCCCCAAGATAGGGTTTTTCCGTGTAGCCTTGGTTGTCCTGGAACTCACTCTATAGACCAGGCCGGCACTGAATTCATAGAGATCCACCTGCCTCTGCCTCACAAGCTCTGGGATTAAAGGTGTGCACTGCCACCTCCTGGCTGCTGCTTACATTAAAAAAAAAAAAAAGAATAGGGGCTGAAGAGATGGCTCAGTGGTTAAGAGCATTGCCTGCTCTTCCAAAGGTTCTGAGTTCAATTCCCAGCAACCACATGGTGGCTCACAGCTATCTGTAATAAGGTCTGGTGCCCTCTTCTGGCCAGCAGCAGACATGCAGACAGAATACTGTATACATAATTAATAAATGAATCTTTAAAAAAAAGAATAAAAACATTTATTGGAGAAGAATTCAAGTATTCCTGTGCACACCATGAATGCAAACACACACATATACAAATTTGGTTACTCTCAAAGTGACTGACAGAGTTGACAGGACTCGAGTGATGCTTCTAAATTCAAAAACTTTACATCTATTACTTTGTAATTCAATTCTTACTAAAACTCCAAGACACATATATGAAGCTGTATTAGAAAAATGCCAAAGCCGGGCGATGGTGGCGCACGCCTTTAATCCCAGCACTCGGGAGGCAGAGGCAGGCGGATCTCTGTGACTTCGAGACCAGCCTGGTCTACAGAGCTAGTTCCAGGACAGGCTCCAAAGCCACAGAGAAACCCTGTCTCGAAAATACCAAAAAAAAAAAAAAAAAAGAAAAAAAAGAAAGAAAAATGGCAAACTAATTCCATAGCTTGTAGGTACATCAATTGAACCAAGTCTTTCCCTATGTGGAGACTGAGTTAAGATATTCTTCACAGAACTAGACTGAGTAGTTTTAACTTCTTTTTTTATTTTTATTTTTTATTAAATCTTTCTCATTTTAATTATTTGGATGGGATGTGCTATACATTTTCCTCCATTCCCCTTTCACCCTCCTCCCTACCCTCTCGGCCTCCCACTTGCCCTCCATGGTCCCAATTTACTCAGGAATTCTTGGTCCCTTTGTTACCTAGGTTCTCTGGGGTTGTGGCCTGCAGGCTGGTTGTCCTTTGCTTTATGTCTATTAATTACTTAAGAGTGGGTACATATACCGGGCAGTGGTGGCGCACGCCTTTAATCCCAGCACTCGGGAGGCAGAGGCAGGCGGATCTCTGTGAGTTCGAGACCAGCCTGGTCTACAAGAGCTAGTTCCAGGACAGGCTCCAAACCACAGAGAACCCCTGTCTCAAAAAAAAAAAAAAAAAAAAAAAGAGTGGGTACATTATTATTTTTGTCTTTCTGGGTCTGGGTTCCCTCACTCAGGATGGCTTTTTCTAGTACTGCCCATTTACCTGCAAATTTCAAGATGTCATTGTTTTTTACCGCTGAGCATCCATCCTTCAGATGAGGGGCAGCTAGGCTGTTTCTAGGCTCTGGCTACTGTGAACACAGCTGAGCACATGTCCTTGTGGTGTGAGTGCATTCTTTGGTAAATGCCAACACAACAAACCGGCAGCCTACGGAATGGGAGAAGATCAGAGCCTGTCAGGGATCAGGAAGGAGCCAAGAAAGGTTTGTTCTATCTGCTTGGGAATATGTGTTTTGCTAGAAGGAGCCTAGAAGCCTGGGCCATTTCAGGGTCCCCATCCTTCCATCGGGAACCGAAGTTCCAGAGGCGCCCACAGTTCCCTTTCCTCCGCTTCCCCTCCCCCAGGGCAGAGTGCCGCCAGCAACCTGATTACATTTTTTTATTATTTATTTATTTATTTATTTATTTATTTATTTATTTATTATGTATACAATATTCTGTCTGTATGCCTGAAGGCCAGAAGAGGGTGCCAGACCTCTTTACAGATGGTTGTAAGCCACCATGTGGTTGCTGGGAATTGAACTCAGGACCTTTGGAAGAGCAGGCAATGCTCTTAACCACTGAGCCATCTCTCCAGCCCCTGATTACATTTTTAAACAATATTATTATTTACAGTACAGGGATTGGTATTGGACACTGGGATAAGCGATGCCCCTGGCCCCCCACACTGGTGGATTCTAGCCAAGTGCTCTACCACTGAGCTTGATATATAGAGATGGTTGACCTTGAACTCATAGACATCTGCTTGCCTCTGCCACCTGAGTGCTGGGACTAAAGGTGTCTGCCATTGTGACCATTCTCCTTAATTTTTGAGACAGAGCCTGGCTGGCCTTGAATTGTCTATCCTCCTGCCTCTGCCTCCTAAATATAAGATTACAGGTGTGTGCTACTGTCCTCGGCTGGATATTTTGATTTGGGGTTTTATTTTATTTGCACTGAGGAGTGTTAGAATATAGGCCTGTACCTTTAGGCCTTAACCCATAGCCTGAGTCAGGCAGGCCTCCAGCAGCTCGCTCTGGGATAGATTTCATGATCAGTCTGTGCTGTGACTTGGCAGCTCCTAATTTATGGTACCTTGCTCCTCTGTGACTTTTGTCACGTTCACTGTCCTGAGCTAAATCACATGCTGCTAAGCATTCTGCTGCCCCTGAAAGGTTATGGAGAACGAGAAGATCCTTCCTTTGTTCTGGGAATTTGGTCACTCCTGGGGGGGGGGGGGGGGACTTGCTGGGAAAGATGACTCTGAGCATCCATGGAAAATAAAATCCATGTTATTTTCGAAAGAGATTCCTCTGCAGATTCCTCTACATACACAATCTTTCTCTTATTCCCAGTTTTAGTGATTCTCCAGACTCCAAAGGGAACCTTCTCATTCCCTCTAAGGCTCCACCATGTTCAGAGCTGCATACGTTGTATCGATTCTGTGTAACACTCTCGAGGTCCTTTCATTATAATAAGTCTCTAAAGGACTTGTTTCAGTTTCCTTTAAAAACCAACTGTTGCCGTTATTGTCTCAGCTTTTATTATCTGGAGCTAATACAGTGCCTCACATATGGCCCCCAAAACACTCTGCCCCTGCACAGCCCCAGCCCGGTCATTTTCCATTACTGTAGACGCTATGTAAAATTAGGTATGGTCACCTTCCCGTGAAAACTTTGAAGAGAATTGCTGGCCAAACTCCTAGACCGGAGTGGCAGCTTCTTTATTCTAAGAAAAACTCATATACTCAGCCTTCCCTGGTAGTGCTGTGTTTTCAGAATGGCCAAGGCGGTCAGATCTGTCTCCGGAGTTATGTTTTAGTGTGGTGTTATGAAAAAAGATTATAAGTAATGGGGTGTGAGACTAGACACAGAGGCTAATACTTCTAACCCCAGAATTCTGGAGGCAACCATGGCAAACACGGTTCTGGCAGGCCTTGCCCTTTGCCCCCATTCCCTCTGCCATGCTAAAACTCACTAGATTACATTTCTAAAGCTGCCCACCAACGTCTAGTCCCTTATTTGGCCTCTTCCTTCTCCTGAGACTGACTATCGAAGTATTACATACAATCCAGCAGTCAGAAGTCCCCTTTGGCTCACCTACTTAACACGCCCAGATAAAATTAAAACACCCCATCCTAACACGGGTTTCTCTTTTTCCTTTAGAAACCACCATTTGCCTATGGGCCACATCAGTCTCCTCTCTATCCAGAAACAGTCTTTTGTGGTTGCGGTGGCCCCCAAATACCCCTCTTCCCTTTCCTTTATTCCTTTCCCCCTTCTCCCTCTCTGCCTCCTGTCTTTGTTTCTTATTCCCTGCCCTCTGTCCCTCAAGGGCAAATATTATCCTCTTTGTGCTGAGAACTTGGTTTTGGGGTGTCCTGTACCGGTCTCTACAAAGGCAAGAGGATTTTCAGGAGTTCGAGGCCAACCTGAGCTACCTATAAACACTATATCTCACAAGAAGGGGAAAAGAAAAAAAAAAGATGGGAGGAGCTAAATCAAATAGCTCTCCAAGACAAAGCCCAGGGACAAGCAAAACCGGGAGCCACGTGAAGGCAGCGCGAAGCCCTAGGGGACCTGAGAGGTCGCCAGGGGCCGGGCCACTCATCACGAAAGGCCGCCTCTTCCCTTAGGGACGTGAGAGTCACGCAACCTTGATTTATTTTGAAACAGGAAATGAAATTACGCTGCTAGGGTCAAAATTAAGCCACTCTGGCCTCGCGCTCATGAATATTCAGCAAACCGGCGAGGCTCACGACACCACCTCCTAACCCCCCTGTAGAGAGAGTGCGCACGCGCCGCCGGAGAGCGTCCCAGGTCTGGGAGTGCGCGTGCGCAGCTGGCGCGCCCTTCTGTCGTCATCAAGACGAGCGGGCGCCGGCGGCGCCGGCGAGAAAGTAGAAAGCTGCTATGGCGAGTCCTACAGGCACCGCCGTGAGACCGCCCAGGCCCAAGAAAGAGCCGCAGACGCTCGTCATCCCCAAGAATGCGGCCGAGGAGCAGAAGCTCAAGCTGGAGCGGCTCATGAAGAATCCGGTGAGTCGGAGTGGGCTCTGCGGCCCGGCGGAGGCCCAGCCCCCTCGCCCCGCCAGGCTCGGGAACGGTACCCTCCGTACCCCTGGAGGAGGCCAGGCAAGGGGAAGGCTGGCCCGTCGAGAGTGAGCTTCGTGGCTGTCCTTGTCCTACAGCGCAGCTGCATGGAGGGCGAGCTTCAGCCCTCCATACCCTCCTTTTTTAGATTTTCTTTTTGAGGTACTGTGGAATTGCGCGTTTATTCACGCTCCAACTGAATCGGCTCTGTAGCATAGGCAGCCCTTAAGTTTGGGGCTCCCCTGCCTTGGGTCCCCAACTACTCCTGCACCGAGATTCCAGGTTGCTTCACAGCTCTTTCTGTTTTAACTTCAATAAGAACAAAAGCGGCAGAAGCTGGGCATGATTGGGCACACCTGTATAATCCCAGCACTCTGGTGGCTGACAAAGAAGACTGCTACAAATTCCAGGCTAGCCTGGTCTACATAGTGAGTTTCAAGCCAGCTATATAGTGAGATCTATCTCAAAAACCAAGAATCTATGCCTTAGGAAAAGTGCTCAACCCCTCTAAATAGCACCTGTTATTGAAGAGGCATTGGCTGACAAATTTGGAACACATCACTCTTTTTTTTTTTTATTTTTTTTTGGCTTTTCGAGACAGGGTTTCTCTGTGGCTTTGGAGCCTGTCCTGGAGCCAGGCCTATAGACCAGGCTGGTCTCGAACTCACAGAGATCCGCCTGCCTCTGCCTCCCGAGTGCTGGGATTAAAGGCGTGCGCCACCACCGCCCGGCAGAACACATCACTCTTTACCTTCCAACCCAACTTCAGAAAAACAGCTAACTGAGAAGGCCTCTTATCTTCGCCAAGAAGAGGTTGGCTTTCCTCTCAGTGACTTAGATTCTCAACATCTGTAGTGTGGGAGAGCTTTTGCCCATGTTGGACTCCATGGTTTACAGGATGAAGTAAGCTCAGGACAGAGGATAAGCAGTTAACTCCAGGTTTGAGAAGCATGCCCATCTGTGTTAGGTCCCAAGAGAGGGAACTTCCTCCGCAAGTGTATGCTTATAAATGCGATTCTGTTTAACTGTTGCAGGACAAAGCAGTTCCAATTCCAGAGAAGATGAACGAGTGGGCTCCTCGGCCTCCTCCAGAGTTTGTCCGCGATGTCATGGGTACTCTCTTCTGTCTGTGTTGGGCGGGGGGGTAATTTTTAAGGGGAATAGGGAACACTATTGTTACTTGT
>NC_022010.1:21342349-21349556 GCF_000317375.1 Microtus ochrogaster
CCTGCCTCTGCCTCCCGAGTGCTGGGATTAAAGGCGTGCGCCACCATTGCCCGGCTAGGAAGTTGTTTTTGTCTTTACAGTGAAGGAGTGCTGTGTTTGACACTAGATAATGGTGGCCCAGTTATTCTTTGGTATTTTTGTTTCTTGTGGTTAAACATTTTATTCAAAGTCCTTAAAAAGTTGGTAAAGGCTGAAGGGGTCCACAAGATCAGACAAACTAGTCAAGGAAGATCTTCCAGGCTTGCTTTGTGCTAAAGGTGCTTGTTTATTTTTTGAGATAGAGTCTCACTATGTAGCTCAGGCTGTGTCTGAACTCAGAAGCCTCCTTTGACTCCTTGACCTCCTAAGGACTGGCAGGCATTACAGGCTTTCGTCAGTGTCCTAAAGTTGCTGTTGCTGTGATGAAACACCATGACCATAAGCAAGTTGGCGAGAAAAGGGTTTGTTTGGCTTACACTTCCACATTGTAGTCCATCACTGAAGGAAGTCAGCACAGGAGCTCAGGTAGGGTTGGAACCTGGAAGCAGGAGCTGATGCAGAGGCCATGGAGGGGTCCTGCTTACTGGGCTCATCCTACCAGTATGGTTGCCCAGCCTGCTTTCTTAGAGAACTGAAGACCACCAGCCCAGAGATCACACTACCCACAACCAGATTTTATGGAGGCATTTTCTCAATTAAGGTCCCCTCCTTTCAGATGACTAGCTTGTGTCAAGTTGATATAAATCTAGCCAGCACAATGATCGGCCCTCTTCTGGCCTCTCCCGGCACCCACATGCACACACAGGCACCTACTATACACATAAACAGAAGGACATACTGGAACCAGGGTGGAGAGAAGGCTTGGCTTCTCAGGTTTGTTGCTGACTTGCAAGTGCTCCCTCCCTGTGCCTCAGTTTACCTCAGGGCTCTTTGCATAGGTCTGATAAATAATCAAGATGTGGCTCCCCGTCTCTCAATGACCTATTTGTCTTCCTTCTGTCCCTCATGGCATCATGCTCAAACCATAAGTCTAAGATAGACTATTTCTATACAGTTATTCATATGTTTTTTGTATCCCACTTATCGGAAGCATTTTTCCAGCTATTAGGGATCTAGCTGTCACTTGTGAAATCATGGAGGGACGCTGTAAGTCTTTCTGGATGGCCAGTTGTTGAGCCGCAGTCTGTTTCTCCTCTTACTGTCATATAGAAGTTTTCTTTTGAACTGAGGGTTTGATGTGGAACTTAAGTTGCCCTGAACTCTGGGTCCTCCTGCCTCAGCCTCTGAGTACAAGATTACAGACGTGTGCCACCACTGCTGTTTAGAGTGGGGTTTCTAGTGACCTCATACACGTCGTTAATAAAACCTACGATGTGCCACACCCTGTCCTTGTTGGAATACAAGTAGGAAGTCCCAGTACATATAGTACCTTCAGTTTGAGTTCTTGTCCTTAGTCTCAGTTGGTGAGTGGATTCCTCCTCTCCTTTTGCCAGGCAAATGCTCTGCTATGGTATTCTGTCCCTAGGCCTGGTTAGCTGATTTTATCTACAACTCTGGACTGTTCTGGCCCTAGGTTCCAGTGCCGGGGCTGGCAGTGGAGAGTTCCACGTTTATAGGCACCTACGGCGGAGAGAGTACCAGCGGCAGGACTACATGGATGCCATGGCTGAGAAGGTTAGTGAGCCAAGGAATCCGGTGACTCTGGATCAGACTCGACAAGCTGTTCACACTAGGGGAGGGGTGTGTAGGAGTCGTCCCCTTCCTGCCCTCCACAGGCCGTTTGTTATGTAGTGGAACAGCAGGTCAGGGCTTCCACACAGTTGTCCTCCTTCCTCTCTTTCCTCTCTGCTGGGCTGAGTGTCTCATATGGTTCATTGTGGTCGGTGTAATTAGTGGTTTGTGTTCAATGTCGGGGCCTCAGGATTTTAGTTTTCTTAGTTCTTACATTTCCTCATGGTAGGTAATAAAGTCTGTGCAGCCCAGGTAGGTCTGAGTGAAGACATGTTTTGTTTTGTTTTTCATTTTCAGCAAAAACTGGATGCAGAGTTTCAGAAGAGACTAGAAAAGAATAAGATTGCCGCCGAGGAGCAGACCGCAAAGCGCCGGAAAAAGCGGTAAGAGCTTTCGATCATTGTGGTCTGCAGACGGGAGGTGGGGAAGCGGGTGCTGGAGAGTGAGCCAAGGCCTTAGAGGCTCAGGCCAGGGCAGGAGTTCAAGACCAGCCCGAGCCAAATAGAAAGACACTGTCACGAAACAAAATCAAAAGGGTTGGTGATATGGCTTAGCAGGTACAGATGCTTGCTGCCAAGCCTAAAGTTTAGGCCCTAGAACCTACATGGTGGTTCTTAAAAGTTATCCTCAAGCTGGGCATAGTGGCTCACACCTTTAACCCCTGCACTCCAGTGGCAGAGTCCAGTGGGTCTCTGAGTTTGAGAACAGACTGATCCTCAGAGCAAGTGTCAGGACAGCCAGGGCTACACAGAGAGACCCTGTCTGAGGATAGGGGCCCAAAAAAACATAAAATTGTCTTCTGACCTCCACACATATGCCAGTCACACACACATCATTCACAACACCTCATGCAAATGTTTGACTAGACGGCTCTGTAAGCTTACAACTCCTGCTGCTCTTCCAAAGCTCTGGAGTTCAGCTCCCACACCTGTGATGTTGGGTAGCTCACAACCACCTATGACTCTAACCCTAGAGGATCTGATGCCCTCTTCTGGCCTCCATAGACACTGCACTTATGTGCATATACCCACACTCAGACACACATGATAAATGGGTTTTTTTTGTTTGTTTGTTTTTTGGTTTTTCAAGACAGGGTTTCTCTGTGGCTTTGGAGCCTATCCTGGAACTAGCTCTGTAGACCAAGCTGGTCTCAAACTCACAGAGATCTGCCTGCCTCTGCCTCCCGAGTGCTGGGATTAAAGACGTGCGCCACCATCGCCCGGCTTTCACACATGATAAATGAATTGTTGTTGGCTTTTTTTCAAGGCAGGATTTCTCTGTGTAGCTCTGGCTGTCCTGGAACTCATTCTGTAGATCACACTGGCCTCAAACTCACAGAGATCCACCTGCCTCTGCCTCTGCCTCTCAAGTGCTAAGATTAAAGGTGTGCACCACCACTGCCCAGTTGATAAAATGAATCTTTAAAAAAATAAACCCTCTCTGGGTGGTGGTAGTGCACACCTTTATTCCCACTACTCAAAGAGAGTACTCAAGAGACAGAAACAGACAGATCTTTGAATTCAAGGGTAGCCTGGTCTACAGAATGAGTTCCAGGGACAGCCAGCAATACACAGACAAATCTTTTGTCTCTAAAATCAAAAACAAAAGTAAGGAATAAAAATAAAATATAAAGCCGGGCGGTGGTGGCGCACGCCTTTAATCCCAGCACTTGGGAGGCAGAGGCAGGCGGATCTCTGTGAGTTTGAGACCAGCCTGGCCTACAAGAGCTAGTTCCAGGACAGGCTCCAAAACTAAAGAGAAAACCTGGCTCGAAAAACCAAAAAAAAAAAAAAAAAATAAAAAATAAATAAATAAAATATAAAGAAGAAACCCTCAAAACAGGTAACAGAGGTTGACTTGTATAACCTCTAGGTGTTCTGGGAAGGCCAGCCCTGAGATAGTAGCACTAAGAGGAATGGTTTCTTATAAGACCTTGGGAACCACACGTCCTTCATGGTCCTTCAGCCTGTTACAGATCTCCCAAAGATACTGTTGGAACTTTAGTGACTGTGTGGGTTTCCATGTCTCCCAACATTTCTGCATTTTGGTTTTGTTTGCCTTTTGAGATAGTCTTGCTGTGTTGCTTAGGCTGGCTTCAACACTGATCCCCTGCCTCAGTTTCCTTTCTACATTTGAACATTTTATTTTTGAGACTCTTTTAACCAATCTTCCCATGTGACTTGGGGGGGGGGGCTGTCAGGTTTTTTTTTGTTTGTTTGTTTGTTTTTGAGACACTTTTACTATGTACCCCAGGCCAGCCTTGAACTCTTGGTTTTTCTGCTTGGCCCCACCAAAATTCTGGGACTACTTTTATAAGCCACTACACTCAGCCTACTCCTCAGAGTTTGATCTCTACTTACTTCAGTGAAAACAGTTGACAGTGACAGGCTAGCAGAATCACGTTTTTTTAAAGGGCACGTGTGTCTGTGTGGGTTTGTGCATATAAATATGAGTGCTCATGGGGCCAGAAGAGAAGCTGGAGTTGCGGGCAGTCGTGAGTTGCCTGACATGGATGCTGGAAGCTGAGCTCCAGTCCTAGCTGTCGAGCCGTCTCTAGCCGTGACTGTGACTTTTGCACTGCTATAAAGATAGCTTCATCACGGGCTTTTCCAAAACACCCACCAAAGTAACCACCATGTATGTCTTCCATGTGTAGCCAGAAGTTAAAAGAGAAGAAGTTAATGGCAAAGAAGATGAAGCGTGAGCAGAAGAACCAGAAGGAAGGTGAGCTGTGTCCACATTTCTCTCAGTGCTGGTCACCATCGCTGATGGCAGTGGCTGCTAAACTGTGAAGACTCATGGTTAGCTGTGTGTGTCATGTCAGAAAGCCACATGACTAAGCTAGGCATAGTGGCGCACGCCTTTAATCCCAGCACTCAGGACCCAAAGGCAGGCAGATCTTTGTGAGTTCTAGGCCAGCCTGGTCTACTTAGTGAATTTCAGGACAGCCAGGGCTCTGTAGAAAGACTCTGTCTTAAAAACCTAAAAGAAAGAAAGAAAGAAAGAAAGACTTAAGCAAAAAGGAAAGCTCACAGTAGGATTTTGGGGCAACTTACTGGATTCCTGGTTACTAGGGTCACTCCCTCTGTCCCTGTCCTCACACTGCCTTGCTCCTCAGGTACCTCCAGCTGTCCACCAACTGTCTTCCAGTGGTTCTCCATCTTGCCTCATTTTTTCCCCAGGAGGAAGGATTGAAGAGCTGTCTCAGCATTTGGAACCCTTTTGTTTTGTAGTTATGTGTACATACATATATTCACACATCTGTGTTTGTACATGTGTGCACATGGAAGCCAGAGACCAATGTCAGGTTCCTCTTCAGTTGCTCTTTACCTGAATTGTTGTGACACAGTCTCACTAAAGCTGGAGTTCACTGATTTCCCTGGGCTGGCTGCCTGACAAGTCCCAGGGATCGTCCTTCTCTGTCTCCCTAGAGCTGGAATTCCAAGCACACACTCCCATGCCTACCCTTTCCATTGGTGCTGGGTCCAGACTCAGGTCCTCATGCTAGCAAGGCAGGTACTGTACTGACTGACCCTTCGCCTAGTCTCCCATGTAGCCAAGGCTGATTCTGAACTGAGACTCCTGGTTCCTACCCTTCTACCATGTGAGTCCAGGGATCAAACAGGTTGTCCAACTTGACAGCAAGAACCTTCACTACGGAGCCTTCTTACCAGCACACTCTCTCATGGTTTGAGTTTATTATTATTTTGTTTTGCTTGAGGCAGCGTCTCATGTAGCCCAGGCTGGCCTTGCACTCTGACCCTCTTTACCTTTGCCTCCCAAGTTCTGTGATTACACCTGTCCTGTTCTGTGCAGCTTGTGTTTTTAATTCCCTGTATTTCATAGACTTTCAGCTGCTGTTCTAGGGATTTCTGTGTGGCTGCTTTCACGGTCTGCTTAGTGTCTTAAACAGGACGTGGGAATGCCCCGCCGTAGGTGTTTCTTCACGCTTCCATGTTTTTTGTCAAACTGGGTAGGGAAAAAAACCCAACTTGTTCTGTTCATTTGGATAGTTCCTAATCGTCCACCCACAGGTTGTCTTCCCCATGACGTCTCCGTTTTGTGGTTGATCCTGTCTTGTGAATTTTGTCTCAGTGACGTGGTAATAGGGAAGCTATAAAAGCTTTCATTAGATTCCGATTCATGTTTTCCATTCTTTGTTGCAGTTTTGCCATCCCATTCATTTTTTAAATTTTTGTTTTGTTATTTTTTAGGCAGGATCTCTCTGTAGCCCTGACTTTCCTGGAATTCATTATATAGACCAGTCTGGCTTTCAGCTCACAGAGATCCTGAGTGTTAGGATTAAAGAGTGTGCCAGTGCCACCATGCCTGACTGCCTTCCTGTTCATTTCAGGACTCAGCCACTCTTACATTCTGGAAAAGGTTTAAACCAGGTGCTGTCTTGGTTTGCTTTCTACAGCTGTATAAACACCATGAGCAGTGGCAGCTCGGGTTTTCTCCACGTGAGGAAGTCAGAGCTGAAGCAGGGCTTGTGGAGGAGCCTTTCTTCCTGGCTCGCTCTCCATACTTGCTCAGCCTGCTTTCTTAAGGAACCCAGGACTGCCTGCCCAGGGGTGACACTGCCCATAGTGGGCTCCACCCTTCCACATCAATCGTTAGTCAAGAAAATACCCCCCAGACTTGACTATGGGCCAGTTTAATTAAGGCATTTTCTCATTTGAAGTTCCTCTTCCCAGATGACTCTGACTTGTGTCAAGATGATAAGAACACTAGTCTACATAGCTGCTCACTTCCTGTGCCTGGTCTGTCTGGGCCTTGGTCCCAGGTCTGCGTGGGTCTTGGTCCCTAATCTTCTTGGGTCTTTGTCTGTGGTCTGTTAGGCCTTGTCTTGTGTTATTTTCTTGTACCAGTTGAGCTTCCTGCCTCTTGAGAAGCCAAGTCATCTTCTCGTGTATCCCGAGCTTTTCGAGTGACATCTCTGTAAACGGAAGTTTCTGTCCTGCCTGGTTCCGCAGCCGTTCAGCCCCAGATCATCACATTTCTCAAGGCTGTGGTCTTGTTTCTATCTCTAGTGGGTCAGTAACCTGGCTATGTTCAGCAAACAGGTTCTGGCCTTCCCGTGCATTGTGGTTCTTAAGAGTCTTCGCTGTGTTCCCCGGGTATGGCCCAAGAGTGCCATCCAGTGGCCAATCTTGGTTAGTTTTTTTTGAGTTCAGTGGCTAAGATAAAGGACATCACTGTTAAAACTGCACAGTCATGGTAAAGCATGCATACTGAGGTCTATCCTTTTGGTAAAACTGTGAAGTGCCAGGGAGATACAAGTCTGACTGTTGTAGTTGTTGTAGTGGTGGTGTGTTGTTACTGCTGTTGCTGTATGTGCTAGTCAGGGTCTTACTTTGAACCTAGTGGGCCTGAACTGTATAGCACATGGCTACTTTTTGAGTCTTTTTTTTTTTTTTTTTTTGGTTTTTCGAGACAGGGTTTCTCTGTGGCTTTGGAGCCTGTCCTGGAACTAGCTCTGTAGACCAGGCTGGTC
>NC_022010.1:21349656-21354744 GCF_000317375.1 Microtus ochrogaster
CTGTGGCTTTGGAGCCTGTCCTGGAACTAGCTCTGTAGACCAGGCTGGTCTCGAACTCACAGAGATCTGCCTGCCTCTGCCTCCCGAGTGCTGGGAATAAAGGCGTGCGCCACCACCGCCCGGCTCACATGGCTACTTTTTATTTATTCAGGTGCGTATGTGTGTGTGGTGTGTGTACTCACGGGCTCCCCATGGTGGTCAGAAGGAGCTGGTTCTTGTCTGTCAATCTTTGTTCCGTACAGCATCAAGGCCAGTGTGAACTACTGTGAGACCCTGATATACACACAGACAAAAGGAGGGAAACTCCACTGTGTGAGGTTCTCAGAGTACCACATTTAGAGCACAGTGATGGTTGTACAGATTTGGGAGGCTGACCATGGGAAGTTGTTAATGGGTTCTTTGTAGTGTGGACATGGTTGTGGTGACCGTAGGGCAGTAAAGAGAGCACTTAGGTGAGGCATGGTGGCACACACCATTAACTTGAGCACTCAGGAGACAAAGGCAAGCCCACCTCTGTGAGTTCAAGGACAGCCTGGTCTACATAGTAAATTTTGATCCAGCCAGAGGTGCATAGTGAGAACTTGCCTCAGAAAAATAAGTAAATTAAAAGTAAAGTTCGGAATGGCTGTAATATCACATGTCTTTATTTCTAGCACTTGAGGGACGGGGTGGGGGGGTGAGCCAGCATGTCTCTGGCCAGCTAGAGCTACATAGGAAGACCTTGTCTGTAAAAAAGCCATGCTTGGACTCGGGGTACACTAAGTTGGTTAGTGTTTACCTGGCTTCCATCCCAGCACTACACAAAAACTTGGCTTGGTTTTGGGCATCTCTGACCCCACGAGATCTTTATCCCTCAGGAGGTAGAAGCAGGAGGCTCAGAAGTTCTAGGGCTTCCACAGCTGGACTGAACAGGTGTTATCATTGGTATGGTGTGTGGCCCGCCCGTGCATATCAGAACGTATCTGCTTGTGTGCGCTTTGTGTTGAATAGCATAGATATGGTCTGGGGACGTCAGCAGTGGCCTCCATGCCTCTCCCCTCACTTTGACTATTTCCCCATTTCTCATTTTGTGAAAGAGTGAGATTTTCTAGTTGCCTGGTTGAAATGAATAGAATTTAATGTAGTGTGCCAACTGTGCCACAAGGTGGCCCCAGCACACCATGAGGCTCCTGCTGGGTTGGCGGCAGGAAGGGCAGCTGCCTAGGGTTGCAGCCTGTGCTGTGTAGTAGCTCAGTCATCGCTAGACACAGGTGTGGGACCTGTGTCTGAGTGAGAGCAGCTGGTTGACCGTGAGCCAGTTTGGATACTTCTGAGACCCTGAGCTCTGCAGTGCTGTGTCCTAACCAGGGTTTCCCTTCCCTACCACACTGCCCTTGAAGAGAATCTGAAGTGAGCTTAAGGCCCCTGTTATTGGACACAGCTAGAGCTCTTTCCCAGCCTCAGTGGTGGGGGCAGGGGGAGTTTCTCTTTGTCTGGAGGGCTCATCCACTGCCCAGTACATCAGAAGCAGCTGCTTCCTCCTGATCATTGCATTAAAAGTATCTCCTGGCACTGCCAGATGTCCCCTAATCTGCAGGGCACAGCATTCCCTTTGAGTTAGAGATATTCACTAGAGGCACTGTGTCCAGATGGCACCTAATGTGTGCTTTGGACCAACCTACAGAGCCACAGACTTAGTGTAATGGACTGGAAAGCTGCCTGGCTCTTTGTGCCCTTTGATCATGAAGCCATTGTATTTCCTGCTTGGGAAGTTAGGGTACATTGAATAGGACAAAGTGAAAAATGATAGTGACTATAATCCTTACTAAAAACAATAGCTTACGTTAGTGTTTTTATTTTCTGCTTTCAGTTTTTCATACATGTGCCCTGTTCATGTTAACGCCAGGCTGTTCTAATGTTACCACAGAACTTTGTGTCATAGGCAGTTTCCCATGGCCTTGCAGTTCCATAGTACTAGGGTTGGGGGTGGAGGTTTTTGTCCCCCCCCCCCCTTATCCTGTCTAATCCATCTGGGGGAAAGAAACCCAAAACCCTGTCGTCTTCAGTTTCACCCAGTGGTATGTCTATAAGCGGAATAAAATCTCCGAATAGAGCTGGACAGTGGTGGTGCACACCTTTAATCCCAGCACTCGGAGGCAGAGGTAGGTAGATCTTGAGTTTGAGGCCAGCCTGGTCTACAGAGTGAGTTCCAGGATAGCCATAACTTTGTTTTGTAGAACTACCAGCTCCCCAGTATATACAGAGACTTAATAGTAACTATGAAAGCTTGACCTTAGCTTGGGCTTTTTTCCCAACTAGCTCTTATAACTTAAATTAAGCTGTCTCTATTAATCTACATTCTGCCACGTGGCTTAATTATCTCTGCTCTGTGCTGTATATATGTCCAACTTCTTCAGTCTCCTGGCATCCCCACCTCTCTTCTTCCCAGATCCCTCCCCCAACACCAGAAATCCAGTTTATTCTCTCCTGCCTAGCTATTGGCCATTCAGCTCTGTATTAAACCAATCACAGTGACACATCTTCACACAGTGTAGAGGAATATTCCACATCAGGTGCTGGGCACTGAATTCAGACCGTTTGGAAGAGTAGTAAATGCTCTTAGCTGCTGAATCATCTCTCTGGTCCCTCCAGCCTTCTTTCTTTTCTGTTTTTTTTTTTTTTTGTTTGTTTGTTTGTTTTTTGTTTGTTTTTTTTTTGTTTTGTTTTGTTTTGTGACAGGGTTTGTCTTTGTAGCCCTGGCTGTCCTGGAACTCACTCTGTAGACTTCTGCCTCTCGAGTGCTGGGATTAAAGGCATGCACCATTACTACCACCCAGCTTTTCAGCTTTCTCTAAATATGCTTTGTTTTATGTGTTGCTAGGCTTGAACCCAGGGACTTGTGCGTACCAATCAAGTACTCTACTCTGAGCTGCACCTACAGCCTAGATTCACTGAAAGTTATAGCGTCCTCGTGTGCCCAGTCTTCCCTGTTTAACACCCTGGTCTACCTGCTGTTGGTAGCTAGCTTCCTCCTTTCTTGGGGTCCTCGCCTTTTATTCCCTCCCTTCTTCCTGTTGAGAATTCAGCACAGAGCCCCACAGCATGTTCAGTCATTATGTGGCCTTGGCCTCCATTGACTGAGAGTTTCTCAGACTTGACTTGGCTTGGCATCTGTATGACATCTCACAGTTGAGATTTGACTGGTGTTCTTTATGTGATTGGACTGGAGCTGCTGGACGGTGTCCACTGCCGTCCTGCTCCTGCGTGTCCAGGCTGGACTATGTAGACAACTGACCTGGCTCTCTGCTGCTATTCAGTGTTGGGCAGTGGTTGTTGGGGTCTTGTTTGTTTTTGTGGTGCTGGGGATGGAAGCATGGCCTCTTATGCTAGGCAAGCCCTGCACCTGGAGCCACATCCCAGCTTACAGCTGTTAATGTTGCTGTTGGCCACACCACAGAGATAGTGTTTATCAGCTTTTCCCACTATAAATTTGCTGCTCTTCCCCCGAATAATTTACTTTTTGGAAGGAAATTGCCACGTGCAGCCCATATCTAAGGATTGAGGTGCAGTCAGCCCCCTCCAGTCTGAAGGCAGAGATCTACAGACATCCACTTAGGAGATGGTCTCTGTCTACAGAAGTGTTTGTCTGTGAGGACAAACCTGTGTGATCCAGTCTTTCTGTACCTTGTTGCTGGGACCTTCTGTTGTCCTGGTGATGAGGTCCCATCATCACGGGCCTCCCTATCACAAGTTCTCAGCACTTCCTTGCTTTCTGGTACTGTAAAGTACTCCAGGCTCATCTGGAGGATTTCCTGCTCTCAACCCTCGGGTGTTGCTCCAAGTCATCTGCTTTCTTTTGTTGGCTTAGTGTTAGAAAGCAAGATCATGGGGGTGGGGTGGAAGGAGTCATTCATCTTTGCCTGGTAGACAAAGCAGTGGAGGGCAGTTCTGCTCTGCAAGTGTCCTAGACTGTATGCCCATCGGTGCCTGTGACACTAAGTGATGCTGTCTGGTGGGCCCTCCATCACACCATATAGTCTGTCATTTGGTAGAGATCACTGTGCAGCATGTGGGGGGAGGGTCCTGAGCATCTGTCCACAGTAAGTTCATCATGAGTCCCGACATGCCCAGCTTTTCTCCATCGTCAGCGGTCATTCCAGCTTTGTCCACCTTACCATCCCTTATTCGTCACCCTGTTCACTTCCGCACATGTGGAGAGTTCCTGCTCCCCTGTGGGTCATAGCTACTTACACCAGAGCACAGGGGCCCTGTGCCTGGAGCTGTGGACTCCACGTGTTTCCTGCAGTGCTGCTCAGCACCACCCCACCCTTCACAGAGATGCATTTATAAGTCAGTTGGACTCTGCATTCCATCCTAACCCCTGACCTAAGTGACTTTAAAGATGTATGTTTTAATTTATATACATATATATATATATATATATATATATATATATATATATATATATATCTGCAGGTATGTATAGCTCCCATAAAGGCCAGGGGAAACCATCAGATATACTGGATTTGGAGTTAATTTTTTTCTTTTTTTAGAGTTTTTAATTTTATGTGTGTTTTGCCTGTGTTTATATATGTGTATCACATGTGTGCCTGGTGCCTGCAGAGGTCTAAAGAGTGTGTCAGGTCCCCTGGAACTAGAGTTACTGATGATTATGAGCCACCATGTGATTATGAGCCACCATGTGAATGCTGGAAACCCAACCTCCGTTCTCTGCAACAGCATCCAGGGCTTTGAACAATACCCTCTCTCCAGCCCCAGTGCATGTATTCTGTCTAGTGCATAGTATTGTGAGTCTGCCAGAAAATATACAAAGTAGTTTCACTGCCTGAAAAGTCCCTGGTGAGTCAGCTGGGCCCTGGGCTGAGACCTCCCCCACCTCTTTGCAGCCAGCTCCCGCCCACTCCCCTGCTCTCAGGACAGGAGGGGGGCTGGGGACAAGATGTCTCTGTGCTTAGCTGTGCCACAGTGCTAAAGCAGTATTAGAATATGCCATAGGGGGGGCTGGAGAGATGGCTCAGAGGTTAAGAGCATTGCCTGCTCTTCCAAAGGTCCTGAGTTCAATTCCCAGCAACCACATGGTGGCTCACA
>NC_022010.1:21356607-21365833 GCF_000317375.1 Microtus ochrogaster
GTAGATCAGGCTGGTCTCGAACTCACAGAGATCCGCCTGCCTCTGCCTCCCGAGTGCTGGGATTAAAGGCGTGCGCCACCATCGCCCGGCTCTACTTTTGACTTTTGTTGCTGTTCTTTGATAGCTCCTACATGTTTGTGATGTACTTTGATCGTGTTTACTCCGTTCTCTTAGCCTACCCCCACGGGGTCCTTTCCCCAGCAGACGTGACTCCCCTCCTGCTTTCGTGTCTTGTTTTTGGCATGGCATGCTTTAAGGTCGCCTGAATGAGCTTGGGTGGTCGGTTATTTACCAAAACATGAGAACCTTCCCAGTGGCTGTGCCACTAAAGGAAATGGCCCCTCTTCCCTTCTTTTACTGCTGTGGCACAGATGCCCTGTGCCCACTCTGAGCCATGTGACGTCTGGCCCCTGTCCCTCCAGCACATGAGTTACAGGCGATCTTCAGGTGTGTCAGGACTAGCCTTGTGGGTTTGTGATTTGCTTTTAACTCTCCCTTTACCCATCTGTGTCAGGCTCTTGCTTTGAACCTGCAGCCTAGACCTCATGGGCTTTTGCTCTGCTGAGTGAGGAGTAGGGCTGGACCTAAAAGTCTTTCCGTCTGCTGCCTCAGAGCCAGGGACAAGTCCCTTCCTGCCTCTGCCAGTTTGCCTCAAGCTGCACTCAGCACCTGTGTCCGGCAGCTTGGGATGACTAAACAAAAGGACTGCAGGCTGTCTGCTAAGGAGGAAGCGTCTGCGGAGACCTTTCTGGCTAAGGGGTTATCAGTTCTCTAGGTTAGCTGACTCTCTGTCTATCTTAGGACTGTTGTTTGTTTGGGGAGATGGCGTCACTGAGGCGGGTGGCTGATACTGTCAGCTGCCCCCAAAGCCACAGAGAGGAGGATTGTGCTGTCATGTGCTTGTTGAGGGCTCACGGATGGAGAGAAGCCTGGCAGTGAACCCCAGGCCGTATATAACATAACTGTCTCAGAAAGCCTGGTGAGTGTGGCCGTCTCACCCCAAACACCTATCTCTTCTGCTGTGGGAAGCTAAGCCCTCTTGTCCTGGTCTTTGGAGGAGCAAACCTTGTCTCTTAAGATCCTGATTTACCTACCCTCTGATGACATGTGCTGAGCACTCTGTGTGACAGCCTAGTCATTTAGAACAGAATGTTCTTTACCCTTCTTCCATTAGATTTCTCATGGAACTTCCCAAATACAGTTTCTCTTGTTACAAATGATGGAGCTGGGGTTGAGCCAGCTGGTATGACTGGGACTGTTGTTGATGTGCAGCCCTGGGGAGTGTCGTCTGTAGCACCACTTTAGAAGGGGAGAGTGCCTGGTACTACTCCTTTGTATGAGTGATGGTGTGTGGTTCATGAACCTTTGTGCACTCTAGAGAGCAAAGAGCATCCCTGTCTTGTTACCCCTGTTCCCCTGAGACGGGGTCTCTAAGCCTGGAATGAGGCCGGTGGCTGACAGGCCCCAGCAGTCCTCTTCTCTGACCTCCACAGCGCTAGGGTTACAGCTTTTTAGTGGGTGTGGGGATTTGAACTCAGGTCCTCATGCTTGCACAGCAAGCACTCTTACTCATTGAGCCATCTCCTCAGCCCTCGTAAAACAGAATTGAGTAAGGGGCTGGAGAGAGGGCTCAGCAGTTAATATTAATAGCACTAACTGCTCTTGCAGAGGACCTGCCTGTGGCCCCCTGCACCCAAACAGTAGCTTGCAACCATGCATTAACTCCAGTTCCTGAGGATCTGGCAGCGCCTTCTGACCTCGATGAGCACTCGATGTGCATGCGATACACATACATACATAAAAAGGTTTGAGTGGAGCTGACGCTCATTATTCATGAGTCCCTTTTGTGAATTGGCTATTCATTAAAATCTGTAACACACAAACCCATCCTCACAGTGCTTTTACAGTCGTTTGCATCCAGTGTCAGAAAGTTCTAGTGGCCTGTCACCGCGTTCCCAGATGAGGCTGAAGGACTCGGCCCATTCCTTCTTTCAGCTCGTGTAGTCAGTCTGTCTAGTGGCCAGTGTGCTGTGCCTTTTGGTTCTCTGGGTGAGACTGCGGTTTAAGAGCTCTCCCCAGGTGTCGTATTAGGATGCTGCGTAGTGTTCCTAAGAGCCAGCGTCCTGGATTTCACTCTGGAATAGAATGTGTCAACTTGGAGGAGGAGCTGAATTGGGGAACTGCCTCCCTCAGATTGGCCTGGGGACGCATCTGTGGGGCATTTTCTTGACTGAGGATTGACGTGGAAGGGCCTAGTCCACTGTGGGCAACTCTGGGTGATGCCATCCCTGGGCAAGGGGGGCTGTATAAGGAGAGAAGCTGAATGAGTAGTAAGCAGCATCCCTCCTTGGTCTCTGCTTCAATTCCTGCCTCAGTTTCCCTTGATGGACTGTGTGTGAGCTGTGAGCCAAATAAACCCATTCTTCCCCTCCCCCATGTTGGTGTCCTCCGGCTCTTCCTTGCCAGGTTGTCCACAGTCCTGTACAATCAGCATTGCTGACAGTGCCTGCTTGCTTCCTGTATTGTCTTCCTTGCTCAAGCCCCAGAGAGTAGGGTGACCCTACTGTCCTCTGTCCACACCAGGTCCCAAGAGAGCCTGTCTTGCTTTGAGTGTCAAGTAAACTGGTACATTCTGAGTCTGGGGTCTCATCCCCACTAAGAGCCCCACACACGTGTGTTCGGTGATCACTTAATGGTGTCCCAGGAGTGTGTGACATGTAAATCCTACTGTAAAAGAAAAGGATTCTCAGCTTCGGCATGTTCTCCTCTTCCCATGGAGGGAAGCTGCACCGCCATGCACATACTAGCTTGGGGAGCAGGGTCACCTGGTCCCTAACCTATGCCTCATGTCCCCGCCCACACCTCTAGCACCTCCACCCTGATGGGGCTGACATGGCCTCCGACCACCTGCCAGTCCTCCCATCAGAAAGAGCGGTTTCACATACTCAGTCTCCAGTGGCTTCCCTCCAGTCTCAAACCCTTAGCTTTTCAGGTACCGAACTGTGAATCCCTAGTGCTAGCAGGAAGGTCGGCGTGTGATAGTAACTGGGAAACAAGGAAATCACAGAGACTGAAAGCCAGAGGGAACTTCTTCAAGCTTGGTACAGGAATGTGTCGGGATGCCTGTCCGTCTACAGGAAGCTGCCCGACAGTTGAAATGCGTGTGTAGCAAAGATGGAGCTTCCGGATCCGTTGCAATGGCTCAGTGGGTAAAGGAGCCTGCTGCCAGACCCCCGAATGCACACAGAGGAAGGTGACCACTAGCCTCTGCAAGCTTGGAATCCCAGCTCTTGAGAGGTGGAGGCAGGGAAATCAGGAGTTCCAAGTCGGGGCCAGCATGGACTATATGAGACCTTGTCTTAGAAAAAAAGTTAATAAATATGTAGGCTCCCCAGTGATAGCCTCAAATTTTTGATTCATTACCGTTCTAATAATAAGGGCAGGGGAAATGGAGGAGGCTCCGGTAATCAGGAGAATTGGGCTGGCCAGAGAGGGCATTTGAGCAGGAGTCTTGGGTGATTTCTTCCCACCTTGAGAAACACTAAATTTTAACAAGTATCTTTTTTTCTTTCTTTAAATTTATTTTTAAGCCGGGCGATGGTGGCGCACGCCTTTAATCCCAGCACTTGGGAGGCAGAGGCAGGCGGATCTCTGTGAGTTCGAGACCAGCCTGGTCTACAAGAGCTAGTTCCAGGGCTGGAGAGATGGCTCAGTGGTTAAGAGCATTGCCTGCTCTTCCAAAGGTCCTGAGTTCAATTCCCGGCAACCACATGGTGGCTCACAACCATCTGTAATGAGGTCTGGTGCCCTCTTCTGGCCTGCAGACATACACACAGACAGAATATTGTATACATAAATAAATAAATTTTAGGAAAAAAAAAAAAAGAGCTAGTTCCAGGACAGGCTCCAAAACCACAGAGAAACCCTGTCTCGAAAAACTAAAAAAAAAAAAAAAAAAAACAAAACAAAAAAAATAAATTTATTTTTATTTTATTTTGTTTTATTTTATTGTGACAGAGTCTGTCTTAGTGTTCTCTTGCTATGGAGAGACACCATGGCCACAGCAACTCTTATAAAGAAAACATTTAATGGGGACTGGCGTAGAGTTAAGAGGTTTAGCCCATTATTGTCATGGCGGGAAGCATGGTGGTGTACAGACAGACATGGTGTTGAAGAGGGAGCTTTGAGTTCTACATCTGGATCAGCAGGAAGAGACAGTGAGCCAATAGGCCTGACTTGAGTTTCTGAAACCTCAAAGCCCACCCCCTAGTGACACACTTCCTCCAGCAAGGCCACACCTCACCTCCCTGTGAGCCTGTGGAGGCTGTTTCATTCACTGTGTACCCCAGACTGGCCTAGAACTCACTATGTGACCAGGTTAGCCTCAAACTCATAGAAATCCACTGCCTCTGCCTCCCAAATGCTGGGGTTAAAGACATGCCCCACCTACCCTGCAGAGAGCCATGAGTATTTTGAATTTACCTGTTTACAGCCTTAATCTTTTAGAGATATTGTCAAATTGATTTAAAGGAGTATTTTAATTTTATTTCTGATACTATGATTTTTTTTTTAAAAGCCTGATTAAAAGACCAACTTAGACATGGAAGTGTTTATTTGGCTTATAATTGTGTTACGGTCCATCACTGGGGAAGTCAGGGCAGGACCTGCAGAGAGTGATTCCTTCACACTGCAGTCAAGAGCAGAGAGAAATGAATGCCTGCCTCTCACTCGTGCCGAGCTCAGTTTCTCCACTCTTAACAGTTCCGTGGCCCCTTGCCTAGGGAATGATCCGCTCACAGTGGACTGGAGCTTCCCACGTCAGTTAATTTAAGACACTTGGGGCTAGAGAGATGGCTCAACATCTAAGAGCAGTGGCTTCTCTTTCCGAGGACCTGGGTTCAATTTTCCAGCACCTACATGTTGGCCCACAACTGTCTGTGACTGTAGTTGCAGGGAATCCTACTCCACCTTCTGGTGTCTGAAGTAGGCATGCACATGGTACACAGACACACATACATTCAGGCAAGCATAACACATGGTTTGACCCCCATAGGCTCATATATTTGAATGTTTGGTTCCCAGCTAATGGGCTGTTCAGGAAGGATTAAGAGGTATGGCCTTGTTGGAATTGTGTTCCTGGGATGGGCTCTGAGGTTTCAAAGCCCACACCATTCCCCGTGTCTGCTCTCTGTCTGCTTCCATTTGTGGGTAAGTTGCCTTGGATGCCTTTAACCCTAGCACTTTGGAGACAGAGGCAGGCAGATCTCTGAGTTCAAGGCCAGCCTGGTCTACAGAGTGAGCGCCAGGACAGCCAGTGTTATACAGAGAAACTCTGTCTCAGAAAACAAATAAATTGGGGGCTGGAGAGATGGCTCAGCAGTTAAGAGCATTCCCTGCTCTTCCAAAGGTCCGAGTACAATTCCCAGCAACCACATGGTGGCTCACAACCATCTGTAATGAGGTCTGGTGCCCTCTTCTGGCCTTCAGGCATACACGCAGAAAGAATATTGTATACATAATAAATAACTAAATAAATATTTAAAAAAAATAAATTGCCTTGGCCTGGGCAGTAGTAGCGCACGCCTTTAATCCTAGCACTGGGGAGACAGTGGCAGGCGGATCTCTGTGAGTTTGAGGGCAGCCTGGTCTACAGAAGGAGTTCCAGGATAGCCAGGGCTAAAGAAAAAAAGTTTTCCCATATATATGCCCACAAGCCAACCCAAAGTAGACAGTCCCTCATTGAGACTTCCCTGGTGATTCTAAATTGTGTCAAGCTGGCAAAAATTATTTTAGGTTTTTTTTTTTAATGTATGTATGTTTCACCTTCATGTATGTACGTGCACCACATCCTCTGGTGCCTGTGGAGCCAGAAAAGGGCATTGGGTCCCCTGGAACTGGGGTTACAGATTGTTGTGAGCCACCATGTGGGTGTTGGGAACAGAGTTCATGTCCTCTGGAAGAACAGCAAATGGTTTTAATCGCTGAGCCATCTCTCCAGCCCTAACAGGAGGAACGGCACTTCTGGGACTTGGAGATCCAAGCCTGGCTCTGCAGGACCAGGGCCTTGGCTGCTTCCCAAGGCAGCACAGAAGGAGGTTATGTAGAAACTGCTTTCCCTCCTGGCCCAAGAACCAAGCAGACTCTTTCTTTTTCCCCTTTGGAACTTAATTTCTGTTTACTCTCTGGCGTCCTCCACTAAAGGAGCTGTAATTACCATATATTAGCATGTATTTCCATAAAGAGAACACTCTTAGAAATCAGCCTGGAGGGAGTCCAGAGAGGCCCTTTTCAGCTTCCTCGTTCCATAGAATGTAGTAAATGTTTACTGAAAGCCAAGCAAGTGTTCAACCCGGAATTCCAGAGCCAGTGAGAGGCTGGGGTATGGTGGAGACTGGATGCTGGGGGCTTCAACAGCCTCTCAAGGGGATCTTTCACCATGGAATGTGGACTGGAAGGAGGTTAGGAGAAGGCCCTGGCAGTGATGCCCCCAGAGGGGTCAGCGTCCTGACTTAGGGGCAGGGCAGTTGGGGGAGTCCAGGGACAGAGGCACTGGGGAGGACAAGAGTCCAGAATGATATAAAGTGGGTCTCACAGGGACTGGAGAGACGGCTCAGTGGCTGTGAGCAGTTGCTGCCCTTACAGAGGCTGGAGTTTGAGTCCTCGCACATCAGGCAGCTCACAACCAGCCACCTGCAACTCCGGCTCCAGGGATCCAACTTCCTCTTCAGGCACCCTCACACATGCGCATGAGAGAGGAAAAGAATACACACAAAATTAAAAATAAATCCAAGGCTGGAGAGATGGCTCAGTGGTTAAGAGCACTGACTGTTCTTCCAGAAGTCCTGAGTTCAGTTCCTAGCAACCACCTGGTGACTCACAGCCATCTATAATGGGATTTGATGCCCTCTTCTGACATACAGGTTTACATGCAGATAGAGCACCATATACATAAAATTTAAAAAAAAAGCTGGACGGTGGTGGCAGACGCCTTTAATCCCAGCACTTGGGAGGCAGAAGCAGGTGGATCTCTGTGACAGAGTGAGTTCAGGACAGCCAGGACTGTTACACAGAGAAACCTTGTCTTTAAAAAAAAAATAGGCGAGAACAATAACGGATCTTAGGGGTGATTTATTTGGTAGAATGCCTACTTGAAGCCCGGGGTTCCATCAGTGGTGGCAGGGCAGGCCTATATGCCTGACCCTTGAGAAATAGAAGGAGGGTAGGTGAGGCAATCAAAATCAAATACTTTAACTACATAGCAAGTTTGAGGCTAGCCTGGGCTACATGAGAGAACCTGTCTCAAAAAAACAAAAACCCCAAGTGATACCACTGAGATACCTTCTCATTCTGAAGGATCTGCTGGGGAGAAGGCTGGACCATCTCTAGCCAGGAGGGAAGGCGGAAGGGTGGGTCTCAGGAAGACCCAGGGAGGGGGTTGGTGGGACTGTAAAGTGAGTAAGAAAGGTCAGAGTAGGTAGTATGATTTGCTGCCCCCCCCCCCCGCCATCTAAGCAGTCTAACCCCCCAAATTCTAATAGCATTATGAGGGCGGGAACTTAACTACCTGTGTTCAGGGGTGGGGCCTTTGGGAAGTGATTGGGTCATTAGTGTGGGGTCACTGCAGTTGAACCCTGGTGGCTTTATGAGGAGAAGAGAGACCACCGTGTGGTATGATGGGTACACACCTCTACCACATGAGGCAGTCCAGGGGGCTCCCACCATGCTGCTAGAGCCTGTCTCCACAAGTGTAAACCAGAATAAACAGCTTGTCTTTATAATGTAGCCCCAGGCGTTTTCCCAAACTGCAGAAGTCTGACCACTATATTAGGGTGTTTGGTAGTAAATTTTTACAGTAGACTGTGATAGTGGGACACATCAGGTAGGCCATGAGTGCCGGGGACAGAGAGAGGGGCCAGTGCTGGTCACACAAACGCTGAGATCATGCTGTGTGACAAGACCTAGGATTCATAGAAAAGCAAGGAACAGGATTCATTGATTGAGAGAGAATATGCTGTATACCTTCATTGTATGTGTCCAAGAATCGGTGTTCAAAGACAGGCTGGCTAAGGCTTTAGAAAAAGTATGGGAGCCAGCAGGATGACTCAGTGGGTAAACAGCACTAGCTGACAAGCCTGACCCCTGAATTCAAATGTAAAAGGAGAGAACTGACTCCCACAGCTGTCCTCTGACCTCCACGTGTGCCTCGTGGCGCACACCACCACCCCTAAATAAACAAAATATAATTACATTTTTCTTTAAGTAAAGGAAGTAACTTGCCAAGACAAACCGACAGTTTGCAGACAGCCCAGATAGCAACGCAATGCCCTGAGAAGAGCCCCTGCATCCGGACCTGAACCCCCTTCCTTCTGTGTAACCTCCATCAGCTCCCCGGGGACCCTGAAATGGGGAACCCTTCAACTGCCAGGGCTCTCCTTTCATAATGACAGCGTGGCTTCCTTCATTTGAGGGACAAAGTAAACCAAACAACTTTAAGGGCTGTTGCCCGTGTTTGGTTAGCAGAATGGCTCCTAGGAGGACTGGTAATTACAGCGCTTACATTTCAGTTTTGCCCAGGCATGCCAGATGATTGTGCTGGCGGTGGAGGAGCCCTGCTGCCTGGCACCGAAAAGCCCTACCCCAAAGCCAGGGTTCCCAATAACCGCAATGAGCAAAAACCCCTTGTCAAAAGAATGTCATCCATGATGCAATGGCTGGAGCTTACCATATGTCTCCTTCCTGTTTTCATTTGCTCAGACTTCAGGTCTGTAAGTCGCCTGGCAGTTGCCTTGAGAAAACAAGCGGAGCTGGGGCAGTAGCAAAGGGCATGCGGTGGCGTGCCACCAGGTGGGTCGGCACCAGGAGGGAGGCATCGGTTTTCCCGTCCCAAGTGCCTGTGCTCTAGGACTCGAGTTGAAACTGATGTCAACAACCTCTCAACTCTCTCAGTAGTCAGGAAACTTGGACATGAGTGGAATTTTTCGTTTCTCTGGGTAAATGTGTCACAGTCCAGTGCTATTGCGGCAGATGGAAAAGTCCTTTGTAGAGCGTGCAGCAACAGCCTACCAGGCAAATAGGAAGCACTCTGAGGGGCCACGAGGCACCTTGCAGCGCTGACGCGATTTCTTCTTGTTTCTCAGTTACCTACTGTGCACTTCCTGCTGAGACCGTTTCTGTTTGAGTTTCTCGGTTGTAAAACCCCAGACCTCACCAGCAAATGGGGGGTGGG
>NC_022010.1:21365933-21372366 GCF_000317375.1 Microtus ochrogaster
GGGAGGGGAGCTGCAGCAGGGCGTGGAAGGGCGTGCCCTACCGCAGCGTCCAAACGACCCTTCTCTACCATCCACACAGTGCCTGAGCTTAGAATAGTGCATGTGCCTTCCAGGGACACTGTATGGTTCTCACGGTCTTGCTGGAACCCAGAGACACACGGGTGACCACAGTAGCTCTCTGTGCATGGTGTCACTGCACAACCTGGATAAACCAGGATGTCGCCGAGCTGAGCCTTCGTTGCACCCCTCTTCCCACTCTGCTATGCTCTCGCCCTGTCCCCACCTCTCCATGCTGCCAACGACAGATGCTGGGCATCCCCTAGTGATACTCTGCTAGGAGCGGCGCTCTCCCGCGCTCAGATCCACCCACCTGGCTCCCACGGGGATGATTGCACTTTGCTGGGGCGAGGACCCCATAGATCTTGGACGAGGGGTAGGTCCCCACCCAGCTCTTCAGGTCACATGGTCCGCGGCGGGACCCACGGATGGGTCACATGACGGCGGCAGCGCAACGTTGCCTAGGCAGCGGCTGCGTGCGGAAAGAGGGAGGGGGCCAATCCTCCGCCCTGGCCTGGCCACAGAGCCAGCCGGCCAGACGACAGCCACAAGCGGGAGCTGGGAGCTGGAGCCAAGTACTGAGGGCTGGGGAGCCAGGGTGAGTGTTTGGGGTGAGGGTGGGAACGTTCATCCTTCTTTTGTCTCTGTCTCGGAAGGGTCTGAAGAGGACAAGAGTAGGTTCCCTCCCAGCTAAGGGGCCCCGAGAGGAATTGGATTAGGGACACTGAACGGGAGAGGAGACGGAGCTTCTTCGTGGGCAGGCATGGGATGGAGAGAAAGGGACAGAATGACCGAAGGGCAGAGTGGTGGCCCCGTGACCCCAATCCCTTGATACCCTTCGTAGGGTGCCATGTCAGAGGACTCAGAGCTTGGGGCTGCCAGCTGATTCCCAGGTCCTGCAGTTGCAGGGAATTCCCTAAAGTAAGGGACAGGAATGCAGGTGGCTGATTCTGGCTGGCCGCTGCACCTCTCTTGTGCGTGGGTGACAAGAGACATTTCCCGTGCCCCAGATATTTAGAGGAAGTTAAAACAAGCAGACTCTATAATCTGCTGCCTGGACTGCTTAAAACAAACCTGACAAGAGAACGGCTTATCTAGCAGTCTCGCCGGTTTATGGGTTTTTTTTTCCCCTACAAGACCTCATCTTCTGCTCTTTATTTAAAAAAAAAAAAAAAAAAAGGTTCAGTTTGCCTAGCAATTCTTAGAGCTGATGCTGTCTGACAGATGGGGGCTCCATCTTGTCTCAGCGCTCCCCTCCAGCCTTAGCGTGGAGTGTGTAGTGGGCCAGACTCTGTTCCTCCCCCTGGGGCAGGGGTTGAACCAAGATAGGTCCTAGGAGTATAAGGAATAGGCTTGAGGAGGGGCTGATGGCAAATACCTATAAACCCAGTACTCGGGAGATGGAGCGGGACAGTCCCAAGTTCCAAGTCAACCTGGGCTACACAGCAAGACCCTGCCTCAGAACAAAACCAGCAGTAGAAAGGGGACCAGATGGGGGCTGCAGATGTGGCTCAATTAGCAGAATATTTGGCTAGCATGCAGGAAGCCCTGGGTCCAGTCCCCAGCACCATGTAAACCAGGCATGTAATTGCAGCACTTGGAGCTGGGAGCATCCAGAGTTCAAGGCTATCCTTGGTTGTTTTGGATTGGTGGCCAACCTGGGCTACATAAGACCCTATCTCAGAAAGAAAAAAAAAGGAAAAGAAAGTAAAATGGATTTGAACCTCTGGACTAATCACAGTGGAGGGTGGCTTGTTGTTGGACCTGCAGGCCTGTCTCAAGACTCAGAGGCATGCAGCTTTTTATGCCCACCCCAACCACTCTGGGGCTCTCTGCATAGCCTAGCTCAGCCACGCTCTCAGACTGGAGCCCCGGGGGCCTTCCTCATTTGTGGTCCCCTGGGTAGCCATCTTCTTTATGTCATGAATCCTTTCCGTCCTTTGAGCCCCTGGAACTGGAGTCACAGATGGTGATGAACTGCTAGATGGTGCCGGGACTCGAACTCGGGTCCTCAGGAAGAGCAGCCAGTGCTCTTGATGGCTGAGCCAGCTCTCCAGCACCTCCACAAACCATCTCCCAACATGTTCCCAGGTCCTAGCATTGCTGGAGAAAGTCCACAATAGCCCTACTCTTGTGTCTGCACCTAGCTCCAGGCTGCTGCCCCAGGCCCCAAGAGTCTTCTGTCTCCTTATCTGTCAATCAGTCTTCCTGCCCACCTTCTGGAGAAGGGTAGCATTCCTAAAGTTGGCTTCATTTTCTTGCCTCTCAGAACCCTCCATGTGAGCAACATCTTGTCTTGGATTGAGGGCCAGCTTTTGTTTTTTGTTTACTTGAGATTTTATTTTTGGTTTTGCTTATATATGTGTGTCTTGGGGGGGAGGTATGTGCACATGAGTGCAGGTGCCTGTGGAGGCCCCTAGAGGGCACCAAACGTCCTGGAGCTAGACTTAAGGGGCAGTTGTAAGCTGTCTGACTTGAGTACTGGGAAGTTAAGTCTGGTCTTCTGCAAGAGTCATATATGCTTCTACCTCCAGTGTCCAAAGGGTCTGTCTATGCTACATTGCCTCTCTACCCATGTCTGTATGCCCTAATGTGGTATGCATGTGACAGACAGACAGCCCTTCAGCCTCCCTACCCCCAACCGCTGAAGCAGGTAGCTAACTGGAGAAGAGTGTTTCCCGCTTGTCTGGCTCCCCTTTGGGGCATGAGATAGAGATTCATTCTCTTGTGGGGTTTTGTTTGGTTTTTCACCCCATCCTGCATGGGTTGGTCCTGGAAACCTGACTGGAGCAACAAGGGAATGACGAGGGGACACACAGATCCAGGTACAGAAAAGCTGGGATCAGGCGGGCCATGCTCACTCTGATATACAACAACCTGGTCCTCAGTGAGTTTATTATGTACAGCACAAGGAGAGGATGTCTCTGTGAGTGCAGCCACGTGTATCTCTGTCCCCTACCTCAACCTCCGCGTCCTCTGACACTGCACCCTACCAAAGGTGTCAAAGGATTGGGGTCACGGCCCCTCCCAGGCTGCAGCCCTCCTGGAGGAGGAAGCTGCAGTTGCCAGGCTTTGCACACTGGTCAATCATTTATAAACACCTGCTTGGTCCAGAGGAAGGCGTTGCCTCTGAACTCACCTGGAGGAAGGCTCTGCCAGTTCCCATGGGTCTGAGGCCTTGGCCCTTGTCAATACAATGTGTTCGCTCAGGACTTCACCTCCCTACACATTCACCAAGGCTTCCTTGGTTCCCCACAATGTTTGTTTGTTTGAGTTTTGTTTTGCTTTGTTTTTTATTTTGAGAAAGGGTCTCCTACAGCCCAGACTGGGTTTGACTTCATAGCAGAAGATGGCCTTGAACTACTAATTTCCCTGCCTCGCCTTCCCAGTGCTGGGATTGCAGGTGTGCACCACCATCCCACCCAGTTTTCTACCATGCTGGGATTCAGCCTAAAGCTAGGTAGTCCTTTTACCACTGAGCCACACCCTAGCCCCTCACTGGGGGATGCCAGCAGGTGCTTCACCACTAAGCTAGCCCTCAGGCCCTCCGGCCCTCTTTCGTCTTTGATGTGTAACAACAGTTGTGTGAGTACCCATGGGGTCTTGGGGAGTGAGGATTGCTTTTCACAACTCTACTGTTTTCTCCAGACTGTGTTATGTGGTGGGGGGGAGTTCATGCTCATTTCCAAACTGTGACATGTTCAGTTATTGGACCTAACCCATGGAGGAAGCATCCTTGAGGAGGTAATTATCCCCGGTGCTGCTAGCTGCAGGTGTGGTGACATGTGACCATAGACCTCAAGTTGTCATTCCTATAAACAGACCCAGAGGCCAGGTGTGGTGGCACTCAGGGACAGAGATGGCAGACCTTGTGGTCCACATAGCAAGGTCTCTTTGGTTGGCCAATAATAGCTGAGGATCTTCAGCTTGCCTTAGAACAAGGAGGAAGGCAAGACAAAGGACCCTTACCACCTCCTGTCTTCCCTTATGGTCCTCTTAGGGAGTGACATGAAGAGGTTCTTCCTTCACTGCTAATCCTCACAAGCACCCCGTGCCCTGATGTTCTCTCTCTCTCTCTCTCTCTCTCTCTCTGTGTGTGTGTGTGTGTGTGTGTGTGTGTGTGTGTGTGTCTCACTGTTTTCTTTCTTTTAAATTGCATTTTACTTATTTTGGTGTACGCCACAGTGCCCCTGTCAGGATCCGAAGACCATGGCGGGAGTCAGCTCTCTCCTTCCACTGTGAGGGCCCCAGGGATGGAACTCTGATCCTGGGCTTGGTGACAAGCACCTTTCCCCACCGAGCCATCTCACTGGTGTGTGTTCTTTCTCTTCCTGCCCCCCTCTCCTTCCCTCCCTCCCTCCCTCACATACATGCATGCACGCACACACACACACGCATGCACGCACGCACGCACGCACAACCTCACCCTGCAGCCCACACTGGCCTGAAGTTCTCACTCCTCCTGACTCAGCTTCCACAGTGGTGGCACAGTGGCGGGGATGACAGGCCTGCGCCACAGCCCACCTGCCTGTGCTCTAAGCCTTAGGTAGGCTTTTCCTGGGGCCTGGGAGCTCTGAACACAGGAGTTATTGTCTGATGCCAAGCCAGCTGCAAGGTGCCTTTGCCCTCGGGCTTGTCCCGAAGAGATTACCCAGCTGGATCCACCCGGAGTGTGCTGCTGCAGGCTACCCTGAATGGAAGGGACTGGATGCCAATGCTCAGTTAAACAGTGGGGACATCTTTTGTGAAGATTGATTTTTATTTTTTTTAATTGTGTATGTGGGGGTGTACACATGAATACAAGTGCCCACAGAGATCAGATTCCCCTGGAGTTACAGGCAGTTGTAAGCCGCCTGTTGTGGGTGCTGGGGGTCGGACTCAGGTCTTCAGGAAGAGCAATTATGTGCTCTTAACCACTGCGCCATCTCTGGCCCGAGTCATACATCTTAACACATCACCCCTGAGCTTCATTCCATGCCATCGCCAGACCCAAAGTCCACTAGGAGGGAGCCCAGGAGATCTTTGATCTGTGTGTCTCTTTAAAGCTTAAAGCGTGTGGTGTGGGGGTGCACACCCTTAATCCCAGCACCTGGGAGACAGAGGCAGGTGGATCCCTGTGAGTTTGGAGCTAGCCTGGTCTATATAGTGAGTTTCAGGACAGCTGGGAACATAGAAAGACCCTGCCTTAAAATAAAGCATGCTGATGTCAGTTGATGGATCCTCTCTCTCCCACTCCCTTTTCTTCCACCCCTCCTTCCCTTTGTACAGTGAGACAGGACCTCACCGTGTAGCCCTGGCCGGGCTCCTCGTAAAACACAGCTCTTTCACGTGTCTGCTTTGTGTGCGTGTAAAAATGCACTGCATTCCGTAGTGCGTGTGCGGAGGTCAGAGGACAGCTTGTGAGAGTCTGTTCTCTCCTCCCACAGTGTCACGTCATCAGGGTTGGTGGCAAGGCTGCACAGCTGTCTCTCTGGCCCTCACGCTGTCACTTTGATACAGGGTCTCCCATGCAGTCCAGTTCAGAAGCTAAAGAGATGGTTCAGGTAATAAGAGCACTTACTACGAAAGCCAGAGGACCTGAGTTCAGATACCCAAGGCCTGGGTAAAAGCTGGACATGCGCATCCGTCTGTGATCCCAGACTGCAGGGCAGCAGCAGGGGTGGCTGGGAACATGAGAGCCTGTCTCAAAGTAGAAAACAGTAAAGGGCAACACCTGATGTCCTCCTGTAGCCACACACGTGCACACAACCATAGCTCATAGCATAGCATGGCCATCAACTTTATATCTTCCTGCCTCAACCCACTCTCATTTTTCCTTTTGCTAATAAAGGCTTCTCTTGCAGCCTGGGTGTGGCTCAATTTAGAAAGTCGCTATAGGTTTTGGAGGTGACTTACCATGTTTAAGATTAGATTTGAGAAGCTGGTAACTGCCGAGAAATACCACACCCTCACATTGCAAACAGCTTTGGGTCTTCAGGGACATTGTGTTCAAGCATCCAGCAAGTAGCTGGGTCTGGTGGACAGGCCTGCAATTCATGTGTCACAGAAGTTGAGGCAGGAGGATCAACCTGAGTAACTATCAAAACTGTCTCAAAATAAAAGGTTTAAAACAAAAAGTAAAAAAGAGCAGAAGGGGCTGGAGAGATGGTTCAGTAAAGAGCAGCCAGTTGACTTTCAACACCCATATTGCAGCTCCTGGCCATCTGGCCTCTTCTGGCCTCCATGGGCACCATGTATGCACATGATACACAGATGCACGTGCTAGCAAATGAGGGAAGTAGTGGGGAGAGTTTGAGCAGAAACTTTAACTCATGCTGCCTAGCTGGGGTGTGGCTCAGTGGTAGAGCACCTGCCTAGAATCCCCCAGTGAGGGGCT
>NC_022010.1:21372621-21374917 GCF_000317375.1 Microtus ochrogaster
GTAGAGCCCCTGCCTAGAATCCCCCAGTGAGGGGCTGGGGTGTGGCTCAGTGGTAGAGCCCCTGCCTAGAATCCCCCAGTGAGGGGCTGGGGTGTGGCAGTCCTTGAACAAGTACCTAGAGTGCCCCAGTGAGGACAAAGGCATAGCTTAGGGATAGAGTATTTGTGTAGACTCTACCGGTAAGTGATGCAGACTCCAGGCAGCAACACTCTACCACAGAGCCCCTTCCCCACTGCCAACCTCTAGATCTCTCTCAGTGTGACAGTTCCTCATTCCTTGAAGACAGCAGCAGTCAGGGGAGTCAGTGGGTACTTTCTGCCAAACTTTAAATTCTAGTCACACAAATACACTCTGTCCGGAGTGTCAGGAGCGAGGTGGATCCAACTTCACAGAGCAGCAGCATGGCCATGGAGGTGCCTGGCATTGCGTGCTGACCCCTTCTCTGCAGAGGGCCCTGTGTTCTATCTTGCAGACTCCCTTAGAATCCAGGGCCTCAAACCCAAGCTATCTTTAGACCCCATGCCTCTGACTTTGGACTTGGAAGCCAAGCTAAGTGGTGTAGGCCTAGAATTCCAACACTCAAGATGCTGAGACAGGGTCATGAGTCTGAGGCCAGCTTATAGCGAGTTATTATCTCAAAACAACACAGGGCTGGGGACACGGCTCAGTCATAAAGTGTTTGCCATGTTTATCAAGCATGGAGGCCTGAGTCTAGTCCACCCATGTAAAGCTGTGCAGGCAGATGCACCTGTAAACCCCGTGCTGGGGAGGCAGAGGCAGGAGGATTGCCAAAGAGTGATTGTAGACTCCCAGTGTAAACTCTGGCTTCTGTACACATGTTATCATGCTCATTCACTTCTACACATGCTAACAAATACACAAACACACACATATGCACACATTGTAGGTTTGAGGTTTTTTTGTTTTGTTTTGTGAGAGTTTTTTTTATGTGGTCCTGGCTGTCCTGGAACTCACTCTGTAGACCAGGTTGTCCTTAAACTCAGAGATCCTCCTGCCTCTGCCTCCTAAGTGCTGGGACTAAAGGTGTGCACCTCCACACCTGGCTAGGGTTTGGTATACAGGTGCTGGCGATGCAGCTCAGTTGGTAGGTGTCCACCTGACACACCGGAGGCCCTGGGTTTCCTGCTTGATGCTGCCTAACAGAGCTATGGCACGCAGGCCTTTGATTGGTTGGTGGTAGAAGCAGAGGATCATATCATCTTTTCTCAGCACTGTCTCAAAAGTATTGTTGGAGGAGGCCACTTGTCAAATAACCACACAAACTGTATTAATTGAATTACTGCTTGGCCCATTAGCTCTAGCTTCTTATTGGCTAACTCTTACATATTAATTTAACCCATCTCCCTTAATCTGTGCATCACCACAAGGTTGTGGCCTACCAGCAAGGTTTCAGCAAGTCTGTTTCTGGCAGTAGCTCCCTGGCTTCTTCTAAACCCGCTTTCTTCCTCTCAGTATTCAGTATAGTTTTTCCCCTGCTTAGCTAAGTTCTGCCTTGCTATAGATCCAAAGCAATTTTTTTATTAATCAATGGTATTCACAGCATACAAAGGGGAATCTCACATCACCTCCCCTTTTCTGTTTAAATAAAAAGGAAGGTTTTAATTTTAACAGTAAGATTACATATAACAAAACAGTTACCAAGCAAGAATTACAGTTACAATATTTATATCTATTTTATTGTTTATCATAACTAAGTAAAACTATAATTATAAATTCTTCAACTCCATCAAAGACTCCAGAAGGATATACTATTACCTAAGTAAACAGGAAGTGCATTGTAAATAACTTCCAAAACTCTAGAATTGACAGAGACATCTCACTGCCTGGACAGTCACCCAAGGTTCTTCTGTACCTTTGGGGATCCATCTTCAGCTTTCAGGCCCATAGTATATCCGCAGACTTTTCCATGAAGCAGGAAATATCAAAGACAGTTCTGCCTATATTGACAGTTTGTCAGTCACTTCTTCTATGTCCTGTAGGATGTCTAGCAGACTCTTTCATGAAGCAGGGACTCCAAAGGATCATCCTTTAGGCAAGTTCAGCAGTCATCTCTCTGCGGGTTCTTCAGTTAGGTAGTCCAGGCAAGATCAGTTTGTTGCCCAAGTGGCTAGCAAACTCCACGAAGAGCCTCTTCGATGCCCATTTTCCTCTTGAAGTAGTTGGTGCTCCCAGGAGCAGATATATCTCACTGTCACGAAAAGTTCTAAATTCTTAAAACATTTTAAATGCCATATTCTGTAGTCTTTTAAAGATTAGGAGAATCCTCCCAGCACTC
>NC_022010.1:21375072-21376458 GCF_000317375.1 Microtus ochrogaster
CCTTATCCATCTGAAATACATCTCTGTACATCTAGAAAATCTAACATGACTACAAGCTTGACTATTATAGATAACTATCTATTACCCTATATTTCTTAATTATACATTACATTTTTGTTTTTTTTTAATTAATTTATTTTTTTTTGGTTTTTCGAGACAGGGTTTCTCTGTGGCTTTGGAGCCTGTTTTGGCACTAGCTCTGTAGAGCAGGCTGGTCTCGAATTCACAGAGATCCACCTGCCTCTGCCTCCCGAGTGCTGGGATTAAAGGCGTGCACCACCACCACCTGGCCTACATTACATTTTTAAATGAGCTACACAAACATGATTTATTAATCAAGACCAGCAATACATATACACAATATAACAGAATTGACCATAAATTTGTATCAATAAACGAAGATCTATACCAATGCAAATTATTCATATCTATATCATATCCCCCTATAAATGTAAAAAATAATTATAAACAATCATTTATGGAATCTGGGCATAGTTCTCTCTAAACTATTTCCTACTGTTTATTGGGCGTAGTATTTTTGGGGGTGTTCACAGTGATCTTCTGGGGGGGGCTCTTGGCCCATCAAACCACATTAGTCTGGAAGGATTCCACAGGTTCTCATCTTCTGTGGAAACAAAAGCAGAACCTTAGACCCAATTTTGGAAGTCATGATACCTTTAGAATATACATGCTGGTTTAGCTTAGCAGCCATCCAATGAAATGTCTCTCTGTACTTAGCTCCTTCACAGTAAAAAAAAGAAAAAAGAAAAAGAAAAAAGAAAATACAATAGTGTACATAATCCAGACTCTCTGTGAATTTACCATTTTTACGTGGCTTGTTTTTACTTTTTAATATTTATTTTATTATATTTATTCCTTTTTGTCTGTCTGTACTCTGTCTCTTTAAAGACTTTACCTTTTTTTTAAATCATGTACTCCTTTTTATAACTATCTATACTCTTTTTCTTCTCTCTCCCAAGCCTATGTACATTTATCCAACACTGTGACCCATTTAGAGGTCTTTTCCATCTGAATTTGTCTTTATTGTGCATTTGTAATTATTTTCTGACCAGAAGTGCTTCTTAAAATGCTAAGCCCTTCTTATGAACTTAAGTGGCGCCATTGCTAGGGGAAATATGGCACTGTCTGCTTGCCCCACCCAGTCCAGCATGGCGGAGCTGTTTGCTCCCTCTGAGAGCCATGCTCACAGCCCCATTTTTAGGCACACAGCCAGTCTATGTTGCCATTAAGCAAGTTGTAGCACTCTCTTCACAAACCCCATTTAAATGCTCCATAGCCAGACCTCCAGAAAGAGTCAGAGTTTGTGCTGGCAGCACAGCCCAGAAAGCCAGCATTTCAAAACTGTGACTTTTTCTTTTTTTTTTT
>NC_022010.1:21376558-21378238 GCF_000317375.1 Microtus ochrogaster
TTTTTTCTTTTTCGAGACAGGGTTTCTCTGTGGGTTTTGGAGCCTGTCCTGGAACTAGCTCTGTAGACCAGGCTGGTCTCGAACTCATAGAGATCCGCCTGCCTCTGCCTCCCGAGTGCTGGGATTAAAGGCGTGCGCCACCACCGCCCGGCTCAAAACTGTGACTTTTTCTGCTACCACTGAATCAGGAAAACCTCTTGTAAAGGAGCTGCAGTGTGCTGCCACCTAGCAAAGCCCATTCAGGAAAATAAATTCAGCTAAACTTTGTTTTTTAGTGTCTAGAATTCCTTTCCAAGCCCTCTCAGGTTTTATGTGGATTTAGATAGCACACGTTGGAGCACCAGTTTGTTGTTGAAAGGCCGCTTGGTTTCTGGCTGCTCAACCCCGAAATTATCACAGAGAAACTATATTACTTAAAACACTACTTGGCCCATTAGCTCTAGCTTCTTATTGGCTAACACTTATATCTTAATTTAACCCATCTCCATTAATTTGTGTATCGCCACATGGCTGTGGCTTACCAGGAAAAGTTCCGGCATCTATCTTCGGAGGGCCACATAGCTTCTCTCTGACTCCGCCCTTTCTCCCAGCATTCAGTTTAGTTTTCCCCACCCAGCTACGTTCTGCGCTGCTATAGGTCCAAAGCAGCTTCTTTATTCACCAATGGTATTCACATCATACAGAGGGGAACCCACATCAGAGAAGTGAGATTTTGGCTCTTTGCAGGGCTAGCAAGATGCTGGCAATTGTGATGACTGAGGTTTGGTCCCAGAGAGCCATGTGGTGCACACACACACACACACACACACACACATGTACACACACATGTACACACACACGTGCACACATGTGCACACATGTACCACACACATGTACACATGTGCACATACACTGACAAAGGCACGCACACATAGATAGGAAATAGTACCACATGGGAACTCACAACTGTCTGTAACTCTAGTTCTGGGGTACCCGACACCCTCATGCGGGCACAATACATTAAAAATACATTTTTAAAAAAGTGGGTCCTTCCCACTTGGAATAAGAAGTAGTAATATATATTTAAAAAACAAAAACCACAAAAGGCCTCAGACTCTGGGTTTTGCACAAGAACCACCTCAGATGCTCTAACATGACCTGTCTTCCCTCCTCCAGCCTGGTTCCCACCATGAGTGCAGAGCTGAATGTGCCCATGGACCCCTCCACCCCTGCCTGCCCTGAGCCCGGCCACAAGGGTATGGATTACCGCGACTGGGTCCGGCGCAGCTACCTGGAACTGGTCACCTCCAACCACCATTCGGTGCAGGCGCTGTCCTGGAGGAAGCTGTACCTGAGCAGGGCCAAACTGAAAGCCTCCAGCAGGACCTCCGCCCTCCTCTCTGGCTTCGCCATGGTGAGTGTAAGGGTGGGGGACTGGGCGAATATAGTCCCAGCAAATGAGTTTCCTGAGGTCTTGTAGTGCTCCAGGGAGCACTTCTCCTAACCATGATAGAAACCCAGCTCTGCGAAGAAAGTGGAGGAAAACATGAGAACCTGAGTTCATTCCCTAGAACCCACAGTGGAAGGAGAGATCCAAGTAGGGGAAAGTTGTCTTCTGACCTCCACAGCATATGTGTGCCTGCTCGCTCGCTCTCTCTCTCTCTCTCTCTCTCTCTCTCTCTCTCTCTCTCTCTCTCTCTC
>NC_022010.1:21378344-21379192 GCF_000317375.1 Microtus ochrogaster
TACAAGCTTGAGGACAAGGGTTCAGATCCCAGCAGCCCATGGATGGGGATGAGCCTGGTGGCTTTCAGTAATTCCAGTCTCAGGAGTCAGACACAGAGGAGGTCCTCAGAGCAAGCTGACTAGCAGGATCATCCATGCTGCAGAGCTCTGGGCTGACCCTGCCTTCCCATGCATGAGCACCTACACACATGTGCACATACACACAGCTATCAGCATGCATACACTCACACCATGCACACATGCACACACACACAAAGAGGGGTGGAAAGCACCTGAGAGATAAATCCTGAAGTTTGTGACGTCCACATAAACATGCTTATGAGCACACTTGTGCACACTCACACATGAACACACATACACAAAGCAAATAAAATAACTAATACTATAGAGGTAGACTCAGAGTCAGGCAGTGGTGTCGCACGCCTTTAATCCCAGCACTCAGGAGGCAGGGGCAGGTGGATCTCTGTGAGTTTGAGGCCAGCTTGGTCTACAGAGTGAGTGCCAGGACAGCCAGGGCTGTTATACCCTGTCTCGGAAAGCAAACAAACAAACAAAGTAACTTTGGTGAGTAAGGGTTACTGGGAAATTTTATGTTTTGTTGGCCCTATCTCAGGCCTCATGCAGGAGTTTGGGAATCTGAGGAGCTTGAGCAGAGACTCGGGGACTATTGTCACGTCCCACCTCGTCCAGCAAGGAAAAACGCAACACCCGGAGCTCTTCTTTTTTTTTTTTTTTTTTTTTGTTTTTTTTTCTAGACAGGGTTTCTCTGTAGCTTTGGAGCCTGTCCTGGAACTCCCTTGGTAGACCAGGCTGGCCTCGAACTCACAGAGATCTGCCTGTCTCTGCCT
>NC_022010.1:21379378-21390946 GCF_000317375.1 Microtus ochrogaster
TCCCCTCTCTCTTTTTTTCCTCTCTCCTCTCTCTTCCTTGACCTCTCTCCTCGGGCAAACCTCTCCCAGCCCTTAAGTAGGCACGGGCTGCCAACCCGGATTGCCATGTGGGCACTGCCCTAGGTTCACGCATATGCAAGCAGCTGATAATCATTGCGTGATCATAGCATAGGTCAGGCCTTAGCCATCTCAGGAGTTGATTATGTGACACCATGCAGCTCGCTACAGACTATTGCGGGTGGCCAGCCCCACTGGAGTTATAGATGCTGGCAAATGTGGCCTCCCCCTGGTGACAATGCGGCAGTGCTTCCAGCCTGGCTCCTGGCTGCTGCCATCTCTGGAGTCGCCCCAGGACAAGATGAGTTACGTCTGCCCCGCACCCCCGGGAATTACCCCTGCTGTGTGCTTAAGTCAAATAATAGCTTGTCTCCACAGCCTCTGTTCCCAAACTGGCAGACCAGGATAAAGTAAACATCCTACGTGGAAAGCCACTGAGGCGGAAGAACTCACTTGGCTGTGAGTGGGCCACAGTGGGAGAGGACCAGACCACACAGGGTGGGGCAGAGGCCACCCTCCTCTGAGCAGTAACCTCTAGCAATAGTCGGGGCTTTTTGCCTGCTTTTCTCTTTTTCCTTTTCTGTGATGTTTGTGTGTTGCTGGAGGTCGAATGTAGACCTTTTTATTTTCTGTTTCCTTCCTTTTGTCGTTCTCTAGGGCACTATTCAGATTTTCCTTTTTTGTGTTTAGCTTTGACATGGGTGTTGGGACCCAAATAGAAGTCCTCTTGATGGCAGGGCAGACATCCTTTAACCACTGCGACGTGCCACGTCTCAGTCCCTAGGACTGCGGCCTTGAGCCTGCGGACCTCCGCTCTGGCACTGGCTACTTCCCCAGTGCCCCCCCCCCCCCCCCGTGACATCATTGTGCTGATGAGCTCAGCCAGTGCAGTGCTTGCCTGGCTTGAGCAGAGCCCCAGCCCCGCCCTCAGCGGGTGGAGGCAGAGGCAGCAGAAGTTCCAAGCTCCCCTCAGCTACCTGGTGAATTCAGTGCTAGTGTGACCATCAGGGAGGGAAAGTCAGCCATTGTCGGGTGTGGTGCCAGTGCATAGCCTCAAATTCATGATCCTGCCTCAGCTTCCTGATTGCTGCAGCTTAAAGGTCCACATCACTGGGCTGGGTCTGAAGCTCATTTCATCTTCCCCAGGGCCTGCTGGTTACAGTTCATGTAGTGACACGGGGCCCAAACGAGGCTGTGGGAGCCTCTGCAGAAGATGAGGGTCAGCAGCAATACCAGGCACCACCACGGCCACGCGGCAAACTGGATCCACCCCTCTCCTGATACTCAGGATGAATCAGTTTGTGTGACTAGAATTTAAAGTTTGGCCGAAAGTACCCCCTGACTCCCCTGGCTGTCGCTGTCTTCAAGGAACAGGGAACTGTCATGGTCAGAAAGAGCTAGGACTCAGCGGGGGGGGGGGGGGTTCTGCAGTCCAGCACTGCCCAGCACGCACAGGTAATGGTGTCCCACTCCGTCATCCCAGCACTGGCCAGGCAGGAGCAGAAGGGGCAAGAGCTCAAGGCCCTGACCATCTTGGAACTCTGTGTAGACCAGACTGACCCTGAGTTCACAGTGATCCACCTGCCTCTGACTCCTGAGCGCTGGGATTAAAGGCGTGTGCCACCACAGCAGATGCTGCCCTTAAAGCTGGGCCGCGTTCTCTCTCCCGCCGCTGTGCAGAACTGCAGTTTCTCACCTGCTTCTCGTTTGTTTCAGTTTTGGGCAGTTGAGACATTTTACAGGACTTTAATATTTAATGTGCCTATTTCCTTTTTTATTTTTTATTTTCAAACAGGGCCTCACTGTGTAGATGGGCTGTCTTTGAATTGAACTCACTATGTAGTCCAGGCCGACCTCCAGCTCAGATCCCCTACCTCTGCCTCCCTAGTGTTTGGACTAAAGGGACACACCTCTCAGCTCCTTTTCTCCCCCATCCACCCCCGTGCCTCCCCTCCCCTGTGTGTGTGTGTGTGGGGGGGGTGCTGAGGATGAAGCCCAGGGCTGTGGATGGCTGCCAGGCAAGCAGTGTGCCCCCGAGCCACGCCCCCAGACAGATGGCCCCCTTCTCTGTGCGGCACAGGCTTGGAACTCACTCCCATCAGCAGCTGTCATTTTTGGACCCAGGCCTTTAGAGCATTTGGCTCCCCAAACTTTGGAAGAATTTATAGCACCTCACCCAACGAAATGCTCACCCAAACGAAAGCTGAAGCCAGTTGTGAGATTTCCAGACAGGTTCTGTGAAGCATCAGACTGCATTCTGGAGACGGGAGGGCCGTTTAGACCTCACGGCGGTAGTCTTGAGTGCACCGGCAGGCCCAGATACCGTGTGACCTCAGCGTGGCCACGGTGCCGTGCTTTATTGTAACAATTCATTTTTACTGCGTTTGTGCAGTTCCCCCAATACTGGTAGATGCTCCCAGAAGCAAATTGTAGATACGTTGAAGAACTTTCCTGGTGCCCTTTGCGCCTCTTCTGGGAGTTTCCTCTAGTGGGCTGATAGAGCCCACCACAAAATGCCCCACGGGAGGTAGAAAACAACCCTGGCCAGGTGGTAGTGCCAGTGCACGCCTTTAATCTCAGCACTGGGGAGTCAGACAGGCAGACGTCTGTGAGTTCAAGGTCAGCCAGAGGGAGTTCCAGGACAGCAGGACAGGCTCTCAAAGCTACAGAGAAATGCTGTCTCCAAAAAAGAAAAAAAAGAAAAAAAAAACAACCAGAATATTCAGACTCAGACTCCTCAAAAGCAGAGTCCCAGGCAGCAGGCAAAGACACTTGCTGCCAAGTCTGATGGCCTGAGTTCAGTCCTTGGAACCCACATTGTAGAAGGAAGAGAAACTACCTGTGCACATTTTCCTCTCATCTCCACATGCATGTTGTGGCACACACATGTACGCACACATGTGCATTCACACTACATAGTTAAATAAAAACTTTTGAAAAGAAGAAAAAAAACCCACCAAGATGGGCTGTGAGCCTGGGGGCTTCCTTAGTCTACCGCCATCGAAGCAAACTGTCGCTCAGACTTCAGGGCAGCTGGGAGAAGCTGATGACTAAGGCTGAGGCTGAATCAGGTCCTGTTTGTTTGTTTGATTTGAGACAGGGTCTCGTCGTGCAGCCTTGGCTACCCTGGAATCACTGTGTAGACCAGGCCGGCCTTGAACTCATAGAGATCCAACCTCTGCCTCCCAAGCACTGTGTTTCTTGTTACAAGACGGATGTGGTGGCATTTGACTATAGCCCGACAGCCTTCTATAACCTTAGAGGGCTGAGGCAGGAGGATTGTAGAAAGTTTGAAGACAGCTGCACAAGGCTGGTCACCTGAGATCCATCCCATGTTTTTTAAGCCAGGTGCCCTGGTGTGTGTCTGTAATCTCAGCTCCACTATGGCAAGATGGAGGAAGAGAGAGGTGAATTGACTGGACGCCCCCAGGCTGTGCTGAGGCAGGCATGGCAGAAATATGACAGAGCTCGCCTCTAAACTAGGTGGAGAGAGAGAACCAACCCCTGACATAGTCCCCTGACCTCCAGGGGGTGTACACATGCACACACACACACACACATATCACCGTCATCATCAAGAAGGATAGCTTAGACCTAGGAGGTCCAGGCGGTAGCATGAAGGCTTCCCTTGAGCTTCTGCCTCCCAAGCTCCTTCTTTGACTTGTTTGTTTTCAATCCTTTGCTACCTGGGACAGGTTCCTCTGCGTCCTGGACCTCTTGCCAGCCCGAATTCCAACTACACCCTCCCTGGAGCAGTCCACAGCGGTGGTGCCCCGGGTTGGTGCTACAGGCTGCAGGGGAAGTGTGCTGGAGGCACATGGAGGGTGTGCAGGAATGACTGCGGATCCCGGCCACCAGAAAAAGCCGGGGCTTCTGGTCCCCGTGTGTTTGTGTGTCTTTCACTTAGAAGTAGTTCTTTAAAAGCCAGGCATAATGGCACGAGCCTGAGGCCAGCCTGGTCTACAGAGTGAGTTCCAGGATAAGGGGCAGGGGATGGTGGCACATGCTTTTAGTCCCAGCACTTGGGAGGCGGAGGCAGATCTCTGAGTTTGAGGCCAGCCTGGTCTACTGAACTAGTTCCAGGATAGCGAGGGCTACACAGAGAAACCCTGTGTAGAAAAACAACAACAACAAAACAAACACTTCCCCAGCAAGGGCTGAAGGTGTCTCAGCAACACAGCCCTTGCCTAGCATGCCCAACGCACCTACTATCCCCCACTGATGGCCACGGTGGGGTACACCCCTGCCCACCTGACACAACCCCTACTGTGCCTACAGGTAGCCATGGTGGAGGTACAACTGGAGACACAGTACCAGTACCCGCAGCCCCTGCTCATCGCCTTCAGCGCCTGCACCACGGTGCTGGTGGCCGTGCACCTGTTCGCTCTGCTCATCAGCACATGCATCCTGCCCAACGTGGAAGCCGTGAGCAACATCCACAACCTCAACTCCATCAGTGAGTCACCGCACGAGCGCATGCACCCCTACATCGAGCTTGCCTGGGGCTTCTCAACTGTGCTGGGCATCCTGCTCTTCCTGGCTGAGGTGGTACTGCTCTGCTGGATCAAGTTCCTCCCCGTGGATGCCAGGGGCCAGCCAGGCTCCCACAGCCACACAGGCTGGCAGGCCGCGCTGGTATCCACCATCATCATGGTACCCGTGGGTCTCATCTTTGTGGTCTTCACTATCCACTTCTACCGCTCGTTGGTGCGGCACAAGACCGAGCGCCACAACCGTGAGATCGAAGAGCTGCATAAGCTCAAGGTGCAGCTGGATGGGCACGAGAGGAGCCTGCAGGTGGTGTGAGGCCTGTCCGGGATGGCACAGCTTGCAGGAGAGTGACCCTCAGGCGGTGTTAGCCACCGTGCCGCTGGCAGGAGTAGCCAAGGGGCTGCCAGACAAACCCTGGCTTCATGAGAACCACCACAGCTTCGTAAGCGCTACAGTGGGGGTTGCTGAGCAGACTGCACAGATGCTGCCCCGATTCTTCCGTACTCCTCAGATGCATGAGGGTCTAAAGGGTGAGGATACAACCATCCTATCACACAGGCCAGAGGAGGAAATAGGGTCACATGGCCCTGGGGACTTACTTCCTGGATCAGGGACAAGCTGAAAACACCTTGTCCTGGGAAAGGGGTCCCAGCACACCAGAGGTCACAGCAAATCTCAGACATCTGGGACTTGTGATTGGCAGGCCAGCTAGAGGACTGGGGTTCAGTCAGTAGCTTGCCTAGTGTGCAGGAAGCTCTGGGTTTGCACCCCAGCACTACATAGCCAGGTGTGGTCATCCCAGCTTTAGGGAAGTGGAGGAAGGAGGATCAGGGGTCCGACGTCCTCTACTGCATGGTAAGAAGACATGCACGTGCATACACGTGAGCACACGCATACATACACACACATAAAGAACAGGCTGCTGGAGAGGGCAGAGATGAGCCCAAGGCTGGTACAAGGGTAACATGGCTTGCAATGACACATAGGGAAACGGTGACTGATCTATGTATGGTTCAGCTTGGTGCTTTCCTCCAGCTCTGGAGAGTATCACGAGGTGTCCAGGATCCTGGGGCACGCACAGCTCAACAAGGGTAACACATACCATTATTGGAATCCAGGTTGCCTGGTCATAGAGAGATGACCCAGTGTGGGAGGCTTGGCAGGTTGAGGAGAAATGTCCTAGAGTTCACCACCAGCGGCTCACTGAGGTCAGAGATGGTGACACACACCTCACACACAGCAGGCTCTCCCACCTCCTAGTCACAGAATGGGTCTGAACTGGCCAGCTCTGTGGACTCCGTCAACACAGTGAGCAGCATCTCAGAGACTGGGCAGCTCAGCTCCCTTGCTGCCTGTGGTCCCTAAACACGGAGAGGATAAACTGAAGGGGTTTCCTGTTTCAGCACAGCAGTTAGCCTGGTCTGGCCTGTGGGTGGGGCAGGGGGCCTGCTCCAGGCTAACATAAGTGGATATTTCTTATGATAGCCCTGTTAACTGCAGAGAAGAGGGGAACGCAACACTGCGGTGGCCCTGCCAGGACTCTCAGTGCAGGTCCCTGCTCCCATGTTTGCACAGCTGTGCATGAGTTTGGCATTGTCACTGCAGGCATCTGGCGACCCAGCTGGTGTTGTCCATGTCCTGCGGTACAGCACCAGCTTGTGTGGGAACTGCTGGGACACCCTGTTTACCCACGTCTGCAGCATCACCCGGACTAGGCTCCTGCAAGGAGTCTATATTTGGTGCTGTGGGAGCCTGGAGACCCGCCTGGGGTTTCTGGAAATGGGTCACACTGTTGAGCATAGACTTCCGCACACAGAGGGCCCGGGGGAGCCTCTCGAAGAATCTTTCTTGTAAACTGTGACATCTTTGGGGAACTAGGACACCATGTCCTGTCTTTCAAAGCTGTGTCCTTCAACACCCTCCACCTCTGCAGACAGGTTTTGAGACCCTTGAGGTCTTAGATCTCTGCTTTCCTGGGGTCTTTGGGAAGGGCAGCTTAGTTTGATTTGTTTTGCTGAAGAATGCTAGTCATGGGCAGGCACAATGGCTCAGTGGGTAAAGGCACTTGCCACCAAGCCTGGAGACCTGAGTTCAGTCCCCATCCTCGGAACTACACACAAATAAGTATAGTAAGGAAAATAATTTACTATTAGAATCACTGTAAGATGGCACATGAGTCCCAGCAGGGAAGACAGGATAATCTTTTGAAATGAGCAGCTCCCACTGCTGGGCACCTCTTGGACCACCATGTTGAAGGCTGAGGATGTCGCTCAGTGGGTGGTCTGTTTGCCTGGCATAACAAAGCCCTGGGTCCCATATCTAGCACCACATAAACCAAACATGGCAGGACGCATCTGCAATCCCTGCAGTCAGGAGGTGCAGGCTGGAGGATCGAAGGGGAGTTCAAGGTCATAATGAGGTCAAGGTCAGCCTGGGCTGGTCAGAGTTTGTATGGGGGGGGGGGGCTGAGCAGACCAGAGTTCAATTCCCAGCATCCACATAGGGCAGCTCACAACTGCCTGTAACTCTGGCCTCTGCAGGCGCCCACGTGTGTACATACATACACATACAAAATAAAAAGGCGGTTCCTGTGGACATTGGACCCGTCCTTCCCACCCACTTTCTGGGAGCGTCCAGTGCTCTCAGTTCTACGGCAGTGTAGATCTCCTGTGGTCCCTCATGCTGTCCCTTCCCGTCTTCTCAGTCTTCCAGTGCCGGGGCAGGGGACAGCCGTCTGTGTGTGAACAGTGGCAGAAGCCAGCAGCGCAGGCTGAAGGTGAGACGTTCACTTTCTGGAGGCATAACCTGATTTCAGACATTGCTCTAACCACAGTGGGCCCCTGGGGCCTGCACAGGCTTGCCCTAATTTCGTCTGTCCAATATGCAGCCCTTCCTAATGCTCAAGGGACCGGTGTCCTCAGACACACCAAGGCCCTTCCCAACATGGCCTACAGTCTCCCGGTACGCTTGACCACGAAGTCTTCAAAATGCAAGCATTTCCAATTAAGAAACTTCAAAGGCAGACTGTGATTAGCGTCTTCCGGAAAGGTCTACTAAGAACAAGCTACAGGAGCCCAGAGGGCCCAAGACTTCCTCTGTGCCACTATTTCTGCAGGACACTGTAGGTAAAGCCTGCCCTGTGTGCAGAGTTTTTAGCAGTTGCCCTGGATTGAACTGAATAAATTGATAGCGCTTTTCAAAATTCTGTGCTTTTGAGAAATGTTTGCCATGGTTCAGGGGCTCCAGCCCAGCGCCCGTGCCCGCTGCACTGCCGCCCCTCAGTCCTGGCATGAGAGCGCCTTACCTGGAGACTATGCATTGCCTTTTATTGCTGCATTGACCTCGGGGCAGAGTGAGCGTGGGACCTTCTAGCATGGGCAGGCAGGCTGCTGGGACCCTGGCATACACTGAGTGAGGTCCCTGCCAACTGCACCCCTAGGGAACCTCACACATGGCAGCGGGGCCTCCTCCTAGTTCCTTTCCGAAAGCAGGGAGGGGAAAGGCAGGCCCGCTGTGGGTGGCTGAGCTCACCTGAACGCAGCTGGACAAGGTCATCTAGATTTTACAGGCTTCTAGAAGAGGAACCCCTGAGGTGTTGGCCCCTCGGGTCTCTATGGCCCTGGAGCCATTACCCAGGTCACCTACTGAGGCCACCAACAAACATGACACTGTTTGGAAAAGTTGCCTAGACATAGAGGTCCCTCCTAGGAAAATGTTTTTCTTCTTGGGTTGTGTGTGTATGCGTGTGTACGTGCGCACACGTGTGTTGTGTACACATGCAAGTATACATGTGGAAGCCAGAGGTCAACTCCAGGTGCCGTTCCTTAGACATCATCTTTTGTTGGGACAGCGGCTCACTTGACTGGAAACCTACCGCAATTAGGCTAGCGTGGGTGGCCAGGCAAGCCCAGGGCTCTTCCTGTCCCTGCCTCCCCAGTGCAAGGACAAGCACATGCCACCACTAGTTGCTTTAATGTGGGGATGCAGTTCATGCCCCCAGAAGCTCCTAGGAACGGTCTTTGTGCTTCAGTGTTCCTAACAACTTAGACCCTCAGCCCGAGGATCCTGGGAGTCAGGTGTGCAAAGCACAGGCATACAGGGAGTAGCTCCCCAGGCCAAAGGGCCCCCAAATTGTTAGGAATTTTTCCTAACGCGAGCTCTCTGCCGATGCAAAATTCCCAATCAAGCCAAATCAAAACAGGCCAAATTAAGAAGTATTCAGGTTTAACGGGATTCTTGTGCTCTCGGGTGGGTGGCCCGATGAGGAACCGGGAGGCCACAAAAGCCACCACCAGGAGGAAGGAAAAAGAGACCACAAGTTCCTCTTTTGGGAGTTCAGTTAAAGACCCTGTGGGAGTGGTCCTGACCCCCCCAGCAGGGAGGAGTCAGGACACGGCCTGCTGGGATTTGGAGTCCAGATCAATATAACTCTCAGGCCTGGGGGCTGGGATAGATGCGAGGGGCTGGGGCCTACGCTCCCAACTTAACATTCCAGACTCTTTTGATATAGGGATAGAAAATTGAAGTGTTAATTATGACAAACATTTAGGGTCTTTTTGGATAAAAGGGTATAGACTCAAATCTGACTACTTCCTGTGGGCATGGGGCGATGTGGGGAAGGGGAGAGCTAGGTGTCGTTGGGTCCACGCTCAGCGAGGTGTGGCTGGAAAGGCAACCCATGTACTGTGTCATCCCTTCCTGGAGACGTCAGGCATCTGTTCCTTGGGGGAGGTGATGAGGCAGGTGTCAAGTATCTTGAGCAGGCACCCGCCTGAGCCTGGAGAGATGGCGCCAGCATGGGTGTCCCAAGAGCTTGGCAGCCGAGGGGGTGGTGAGGATTACCATGAGAGGTCCTGTCCATCTAGGTTCGAGAGACCTAGGAGTTAACTGAGGAGTATTGTGTCCCCTGGGGAGAGCGGGGCAGGTTTAGGGGCAGTAGGGTCCACTGGTGTGGGGGCAGGGAGACAAATGTCAGCCTGTGAACGGAGAAGGGACCTTAAAAGGGAGAGGTAGGGTAGGTACCCCGCCAGTGGAAGAGTTTGGACTGGGAGGTGATGGTTAAGGAGAATGGGCCTGCCATAAAGCAGATCAAAAGAGCTCAGGCCCATAGGGGAATGTGAGGTGGCCCTGAGGCGAGTCAGGGCAATGGGGAGAAGGGAGGGCCAAGTTAACCTGAGTTCAATGGAGAGCTTGGTTAGCTGTTGTTTGATGAGTCCATTGGCCTTCTCTACCTTTCCCGAAGATTGTGGATGGTAGGGGGTGTGGAATTTCTAGGTGCTGAGAGCTTCTGACAAGAGCTCCATGACCCTGAGCCACCACACCTGCTGTTTCCCTGGAGACTGGAAACGCTTTTATCCACCCTGTAAAAGCGTCCACAAGTGTTAAGAGATAATGGAGTTTTTTTATGAGTAGGCATATGCATGAAATGAAGCTGCCAATTTTCGCCCGGTTGGTGTCCGCGAAGCTGGTGTAGAGACATATGTGGAGAGCCCTGTGGGCTGGCCTGGGCACACGTCTGGCAGGAGGAGTGAACCTGTAAAATACAGTCTCGGAGATGGGTGGAACAGCTTTGGGGAAGCGGGTAAGGATATCTCCACCCAGTAAAGGTGCTGGGCAAGCAGGTATCACTAAGAAAGAATGAGAAAAAAATTGTCCTGCAAGATTGCAGGGCAGTGGCAAAGTTTTAAGTGGGGAGGAACGGGTCCCGTCTACCCCCGTAACTGAAATGGGTGAGGGGAACCTAAGGCCAGGGTGAGAATAAAAGCAATGGACTTACCTGCTACCTGCAGCTTTACCTTAGGCTTGGACAGGGCTACGGGATAAACCAAGTCTGGGCAGCATCTCTGCAAGGCTGAGAAGTTCAAAGGCTGGCACAGTTTCACTTACCGATGGTAATGCTGGACCTCCATGGTGTGGCATAGAGGACAAGCCGCACGGGGACATTGTGATTTCCAGTGTCCAGGTTGCTGGCAGATAGGGGATAACCTCGGAGGAAGTGTAGTGCAATACCGTGCCACGTGACCATTTAGGCCACACTTGAAACAGCTTGCCTGTGAGGTTGACTTAGGCTGGGCTCTAGCAGGGTACAGCCTGGAAGTGAAGGCTGGCCAACCAGCAAAGGAACGGTTTGCCAGCCCTGAGCAGGTCAGCACTGCAAAGAAAAGCGGTGTTTGTTTGAGACAGCGTCTCACTGTGTCGCTCAGGCTGGCCTTGAATTCACCACATAACCCAGGCTGGCTTGGGAGTCATTCTTCCTACTTCTGCCTCCCAAGTGCTGGGATCATTGCGAATGTCCTTGCCCCTGGTAGTCAGTCCTTCTTACTCTGCCCGCAGAGCAGACGCTTCCAAGTTAGTACGACGTGCACACATGGGCTCTCCTTGTTCGAGGTTCAGAGTATCAGAACAGGTGACCCAGGCCACCCAACCTGGACCAGAAAGCTTGAGAAATCTTGAAGGGACACATGGGTGATGGCTTAAGGTACTAGGAAGCACAAGCCACTCTGTGGTGGCTGATGGAGACCCGCCTTCCTGTAGCACACAGGACCCTAGTGCCTCAGACCCATCTGTGATCTAGCACCCAGCCTGATGCCTGCTGTGACAGCCATGCTGGAAGGGCGAAGTGGAAGCTGGCAATGCTTAGGCCCAGATTAACCTGCGATCCTCCTTCCTCCAGAAGGTCTTTATGTCACAGCCTCTAGTTGATCCGTAGCAGGTGGTTCCTAATGTAAGTTGTGTCATTGCCAGAAGGGGACCTTCCCAGTGCTGGAAAGCACTAGGCAGGGCTGGGAGAACCATTCTATTACATATGCAGAAAGGGCCACACATGCAATAACTCCATCCTCAGGGCCACCACATACAAGACAAGGAGTCTTTCACAGCTCAGCTACCCTCCTAGCCCCTCACTGGGGGATTCTAGACAGGGGCTCTACCACTGAGCCACACTCCAGCCCCTCACTGGGGGATTCTAGGCAGGGGCTCTACCACTGAGCCACACCCCAGCCCCTCACTGGGGGATTCTAG
>NC_022010.1:21391225-21412316 GCF_000317375.1 Microtus ochrogaster
GCTCTACCACTGAGCCACACCCCAGCCCCTCACTGGGGGATTCTAGGCAGGGGCTCTACCACTGAGCCACATCCCCAGCCCCTCACTGGGGGATTCTAGGCAGGGGTTCTCCCATTGGGCTTCACTCCCAACTCCCTCATCTTACTCTACATAAGAGAATACAGGGCAGCAGTCATGGCTGTCTGGAAGCCTGTTTACTCTGTTGGGCCCTAGGCTCACTGAATCAGAAGGGAACCATGCTGCCTGTCACAGGGCCATTTTAGGGCTTTCTTCAGTCCTGGTACAGACTTCCTAGATAGTCCCTGACTCTCAGCTAGTTCTGAGAGGTATCAGCAAGAACAGACCTGTTGGGACTGGAGGGATGGTTCTGTGGTTAAGCACACTGGCTGCTCTTCCAGAGGAGACAGGGTTTGATTCCCAGCACCCACAAGGAAACTCACAAATGTCTCTAACTCCAGGTCCACGGAATTCAGTGCCCTCTTCTGGACTCTGTGGGTACAGATAATATATGCATGCAAAACACCCATAAATATGCTAATTTCCCAAATAAAAATAAGAAATTAAAACAGAGGCTGGGAAGTTGAGCTCAGTCAGTGAATAACTTGGCCTGCAACCATGAAGACATGATTTCAGTCCCCAAAGCCCACAGAGCTGGATATGGAGCAGGTGTAATTCCAGAGCTAGCAACGAGGAGAAAGGCAGATTTTTGTGCCTAGTGCCTGCCAGCTCAGCCTACTTGGAGAGTTCCAGGCAAATGAGAGATCCTGTTTTACAAACAAAATGCATGGCACCTGAACAACAGTAGCTGGGCTGCTGGCATGGCTCAGATGGTAAAGGTCTTGGCTGCCAAGGTTAATGTCAAGCCCCAGAACCAACACAAGGAAAGGAGAAAACTGATTCACTTAAATGGTTCTCTGATCTCATGCATCCCTCATACACCAAGATAAATAAATTTGAACGTAGTTGGGCAGTAGTGGCACACACCTCTAATCCCAGCACGCGGGAGGCAGAGGCAGGTGGATCTCTGAGTTCGAGGCCAGCTTGGTCTACAGAGTGAGTTTCAGGACAGCCAGGGCTACATAGAGAAACCCTGTCTTGAAACAGCAACAACAACAGCAACAACGATAATAAACACAGCTGTTGACCTCTAGCCCCGAGATACATGCACACAGCAAATGCATGTGTACCCACATACATGTGGCAACCTGCACACCCAGAAACACACATACACCCAAAAATTTGTATCTTAAAAGAAACCAACCTGCCAGGCGGTGGTGGCGCACGCCTTTAATCCCAGCACTTGGGAGGCAGAGGCAGGAGGATCTCTGTGAGTTCGAGGCCAGCCTGGTCTACAAAGGGAGTTCCAGGACAGGCTCCAAAGCTATAGAGAAACCCTGTCTCGAAAAAACAAAAAAAAAAAAAAAAAAAAAGAAACCAACCTAGGACTGACTGTGACCCTTTTCTGGGGGAACAGGACAGTGTGCTCTGTCCTCAGAGCCTCAGGACAGAGCTGTCATGCAGGCCAGCCAAATCACCCAACACCCGCCCTGGCCTGCTCTCCGCCTTCTGTTCTCCACGTGCCCTGCTCAGCAATTTCGAATTTCTTTCTTTCTTTCCTTTCTGTTTGTTTCTGAGACAGGGTTTCTCTTTGTAGCCCTGGCTGGCCTAGCACTCTGAGCTCCACCTGCCTCCGCCTCCTGAGTGCTGGGATTGAAGTGGTGCACCACCACCACCCAATGTGCCCTACTCCTATAAATAAACAAACTAAATAAATAAATGTAATTTTAAAAAATAAGTTTGATCCCTGGGTCAATGTTTGAGTGTTTGAAGCCAGCCTGGGCTACAAATGGAGAACTTATCTTTTTCAATTTAGTATTGTCAGCTTTATTTTGAATTAACCATCTATCAAGAGTGCACGCCAAAAGAGTAGAAAAAAAAATTAAGGATCCTATCAAAAAAGTCCCCTGATGAGCGGGAGGAAGAAAGAGATGTTAGGAGCCCTTCTTAGAGGAGATATTCTCCAGGTTATGGATGCCATTCTTGTCAATGACCCGAACGCTGAAGGTAGGCAGATTCAAGATGAAGCACTTCTGGAGCTCCTCCAGACATTTCCTAAGAAGCTCCACTGCCCTCTCACGTGAGATACTTGGTGTGTAGTATCGGTCAAGGATACTGAGAGTCAGGAAGGCACCATAGCCATGAGCTGCAAAAGGAGCCTTGGTCAAGGCTGCCAGGTAGTCCATATAGTAAAGGGCTGGCCCTTCACGCTCATCATAGCCAGCCAGGAGGTTCAGATGATATGGAGTCCAACTCCGAAGACAGTCAGCCAGGTTTTGACGTGTGAAATTAACTGCTGCTGTGGGGGACAATTCATAGCCCACCATTCCGCATCTTATAAAGCTGCAATATTCTGCAAACTGTAGTGTCTCCAGCCTCTCCAACACACAGGAGTAAGATTTTTTCACTCATCTTAAACATCTTGTCATGATCGTCCTTCATCTGGACAATGTTGCTGGCGGCCACCTGATCAGAGGCGACGAGGACATAGTCGGGGCCCTGGATGCCAATGAGATACTCCATGGTGGCGGGAAGCTTGAGGCAGCAGGGTCTACGAAGAGAAGGACTTCCCTCTCTCATAGCCTCACCAGTGAGACAGCACACATGGAGAACTTTTCTAATAAAGGAAAAATGTTGGGCATGGTGGAATGGTGTATATCTTTAATCCCAGCACTTACTCAGAGGCAGAAGAATTTCTGTGAGTTCATGGCCAGTCTGGTCTACAAAGTTCCAAGCCAGCCAAGGCTCCACAGTGAGAGAGACCACCCCCCCACCCTGTCTTAAAACAAAAACAAAGTAGCTGCGACTCCTTCACACAGAGATGGGAAAAGGAGAAAAGCATTTCACATGGCAACAAAGTTTTTCTGTTTTCTCTTTTATTATAAAGTTTGTCAGAGGGGCAATGAGTGTGTGGAGGCCAGAGGAGGACTTCAGGGGTTGGTTCTCTCCCTCTACCATGTGGATGGCAAAGACTGGACTCAGGCAGTCAGACTTGGTGGTGCACCTTTACCCACAGAGCTTCTTGCTTCTCCCGGATACTAAGGTTTTAAAAGACCGAATCCCTCCAAACTGTGACAAATTAAATAATCCAAAGAACATCCACGATCCAGGCCCATCAGAACCAGCTCCAGGCAGGGTAGGTGATGCTCATGACATCTGGGGTCACAGGCTACATAGTGAGTCCAGGCCTGCCTGGTCCACATGAGACTTTGTCTCAAAACACCCAACAGCGTAAGACAGCTTTGTTGGCAGAGCACTCGCTTAGCAAGCAGGAAGCCCTGGGTTCTATCCCAGTACCTAAAAAAACAAAACAAAACAAAAAAACAAAAACAACTGAGCGTGGGGGTGCACACTGGCAACACCAGCATTCAGGAGGTAGAGGCTGATCAGAAGTTTAAAGTCATCCTTGGCTATAAAGGGAGTTCGAGGCCAGTCTAGGCCAGAGACCCTGCTCAAAAAGAAGAGAAACCAAACAACCATGATAAAGCCAGGCCTGACAGCTGCGCACCAGGAATCCAGGCACTCTAGAAGTGGTGGCAGAAGGATCAAGAATTCAAGGTCTTCCTTGGCTACAGAATCCACTTGAAGGCAGCCTAGGCTACACAAGACCTTATCTCAAAAAACAAAAAACAAAAAACAAAAAAACAACCCCAAAAACCAATGACTCTAATGAGCTGTGGAGAGACCTCAGTGTTTGCTCCCTTAATGGTTATGCTGGAGCCGTGTTTCCAGCCAGGCCGGTGCCAGCTCTTGTGTCCATGTTTCCCCAGGGACGTGCTCACACGGGCCTTCCTTGGAAGGAAAGTGCAGCCTGCAGCAGCTCCCGCCCCAGTTCTTGCTGTTTTCCCCCGGGCAGGAACTCGCTGGCCAGCTCTCTGAAGGTGGCACAGACACGGCGAGCCTTGATGTGTCTGCGGTGGATGGCATGTGCCCACTGGTGCCGTGCAGGCCCCGTGAGCACCAGCAGAGAGCGGCAGGGCACAGAGATGGCTACCTCCACCTCCTGGCAGGGGACAGACCTGCTAGGGGCCCCGACGCTGCCCTCGGGAGCATCAGGTCCCATGGAGGGGGCTGAGAAGAGCAGCAGGCTGCCAGGGGCTTCACGGGACATGGATACCACGGTGGCCGACAGGAGGTTGAGGCTCACCAGCCGCTCGCCCCACAGCCAGGCATCATCCAGGTGGGGGTCGATGGCCGAGCCCCGCTCTGGGCTGTAGTCCAGATTACACTGTTCTACGGGCTGGAAGTCCTCCAGTCCCCGGTAGAGACCCATTCTCTGGACCACCTTCTGGCTGAAGCTGGGGAGACCCTGGAAGCCAGCCATCTTCAGCTTCTGCTTCCGAAAATTGACCTTCGGGCCGTAGTCCTGGAGTAGAGACAGGAAGGAACAGAGGAGGGGCTCATCTTAGGAAATGCCAACCACAAGCTGGGCGTGGCTGGTGCGTGCACGCAATCCCAGCACCTTGGAAGCTCAGGCAGGAGGACTGCCTGGAGTTCAAGGCCAGATGGGCTATAGCGTGAGACACTGTCTTAGAGAAGCAATGCCAGTGTAGTAGTGCCTACCACCAGTACAGCGTGCCCTTGTGGAGCGGAGGCAGGAGGACCAGAAGCTCATCCACATGGCAAGTGGGTTCTATGAGACCGAGATCATGTGGCTGGGGGCTTCATGGAAGAAGAAGGGACAGGTAAAACACAAGGTGGGGTGGATAAGAGAACAAGGTCCCCATGGGAAGCCGTATAGTTCGTCCTGAGGGTCAGGGGCAGAGTGGGTAGTTGGGGTGGTCCCAGCTCAGGGAGAAACCTGAAGGGAACTCTAATTGGCTGATGTCCCCAGAGCTCTAATCAAACACTCCGATGCCAGGAACAAAGGGTGAAGAGCACCTTTGAAACTGCTACAGGAGCTGACTAAATTGTGGGAGTTGGGTGAGGGGGAGCTAATGAGGAAGAGGAGAAGCAGGAGGAGGGGTACCACTGTCCCTAAGGGCCTATCAAGAGTCCAGACAGAATGAGTGAGAGATAAGGGATAGCCGGGCGATGGTGGCGCACGCCTTTAATCTCAGCACTCGGGAGGCAGAGGCAGGTGGATCTCTGTGAGTTCGAGACCAGCCTGATCTACAGAGCTATTACCAGGACAGGTTCCAAAGCCACAGAGAAACCTTGACTCGAAAAACAAACGAACAAACAAACAAACAAAAAAAAAAAAAAAAGAGAGATAAAGGACGGGCTGGGATGGATGGAGCCTGGCAGGACCATAATTACCACCATTGTTCCCAACCAACGAGACAGCAGCATAGACAGCCACGGCCCTGCTTGATGAGGAAGTCCACGCCCCCCGTGACTGGCCACCTACTCCCTACAGGAGATAGCCAGGGATCCCAGCAAAGGGACTGCCCCTTGGTGCAGCTAGGGCCACCATACCTGTTTCCTCCGCCCAGACTGAGAGGGCTTCCAGGGGTCAGTGTCCATCAGCCGCACCATCTCGGCCTCTTCCTCTGTGGTCACAAAGTCCTCAAGCAGTGTCACTCCTGGGAACGGGAAGGCCCAACCTTCAAAGTCAGAGTCCCGGGGCCCCACGGCCCAGCCTGTGTCCGGGCAGTAAAGGAAATGGTATTTTTTCTGTAAACAGAGACAGGAGGGAGGGATGGTGGCTCAGCCGGCCAACTGCTGACTTTGCAAGCACCAGGACCTGATTTCGGTCCCCCAAAACCAACAATCCCAGAGCAGGGGAGGCAGAGATGAGAAGATCAAGCTGGCCTGGCCTACTTGGAAGTTCGACGCCACTGAGAGACCCTGTCTCAAAAAACAAGTTGGGTGTCTGAGGTTGTTCTTGCCTCCATGTGTACACATCTACCTGCACACACACCCACACTCCCCAAACAGAAGCACCCCAGAACCCCCAAAGACCCATGATACCGACATGTGCCTTAGGTCCCCAGGATCTTCTGGCCTCTGGGGTTCCAATACTCTTCTTGGGACTGAGGCCATTTGGAGAGGTGTCTGGAGCCCCTGGGATGACACAGACAGACTGCAGCCCAGGCCTGCAGCCCTCTGGAACAGTAGGATTCTCATCCCTGAATTAATGGATGTGGGCACTCTTCCTTTGGCATTATGGGTACTACCTGCTCTCAGGGTCAAGAGGACAAAAGGACACAGGCTGTATTGGGATCCTGAGAAGTCGGCCAACCCTGAGGCTGTGGTCTTGGTGGCCAGGGGCTGGACAAGGCTTGTTGGAAGCCAGGGATTCTCATCTTCCTCAGCCCAGCTCCTGCCTCCTGAGAGGAGTAGTAGCTGAAACTCATTCAAAAAGGTCAGCTTAGGGGCTGGAGAGATGGCTCAGAGGTTAAGAGCACTGACTGCTCTTCCAGAGGTCCTGAGTTCAATTCCCAGCAACCACATGATGGCTCACAACCATCTGTAATGAGATCTGGCGCCCTCTTCTGGTGTGTGGGAAGCAGAATGTTGTACACATAATAAATAAATAAATTAAAAAAAAAAAGGTCATCTTAGGGACTGGAGGGATGGGTTAGTGGTTAAGAGCACTGGCTGCTCTTCCAGAGAACTGGGGTTCAATTCCCAGCACCCATATGGCAGCTCACAACTGTCTGTGACTCCAGTTCCAGGGAACCCGAAACTCTCACACAGACATGCGTGCTGGCAAAATGCCAGTGCTTATAAAATAAAATTATTCTTTTTTGTTTGTTTGTTTGTTTTTGAGACAGGGTTTCTCTGTATGGCTTTGGAGCCAATCCTGGAACTAGCTCTTGTAAACCAGGCTGGCCTCAAACTCACAGAGATTCTCCTGCCTCTGCCTCCCAAGTGCTGGGAGGAAAGGTGTGTGCCACCATCACCCAGCAAATAAGTTATTATTAAAAAGAGGCGGGTAGCTGAGATCAGAGGCGGTAGCTCAGTTGGCAGAGTGCCTGCCTAGCATGCACGAAGCCCTGGGCTCCATCCCCAGCGCTGCACAATACATTTGTCATTCTCATGCACAGAGCAGGGCAATCGGGACCTCATGGCCATCTTTCACTAGATAGTAAACATGGGCTCCATGAGACCCAGCCCCCAGGACCTTGTAGGACAAACATATTCAGTGTCTTAACTATCTCCCTGTCCAGTTCAGGGAGTAAGCAAATGGGCACTGGTATAGAACCACCATGATCATCCACTTCTAGAACTCTCTTTCTTCTGCAAAACTGAAACCAGATACCATTAAACACTAATTCCCCATTCTCTTCTCCCCCAGAACCTGACACCCACCATTCTACTTTCTGTGTCTATGATTCTAACTACTTTAGATACTTCATATAAGAGAGATTGCACACATAATATCTCTCCTGCTGGAATGGCTGTGTGTGTGTGTGTGTGTGTGTGTGTGTGTGTGTGTGTGTGTGTGTAGACAGAACCCAGGGCCTAGCACGTTAGGCAAGCACGCCACCACTGAGTTATATCTTACATCCCACCCTCATTAGGGCATTCTTCAAGTTCTTTTTTTTTTTTTTCTTCAAATTGTTTTTATGTGTGCATTTGTGTGTGGCAAAGTACATGTAACTGCAGATGCCCTTAGAGGCCAGAAGAGGGAGCCAGATCCCTTTGGACCTAGAGTTATGAAGGCAGTTGTCAGCCACCTGGTCTGGGTGCTAGGAACCAAATGTAGGTCCTCTGCAAGAGCAGTATGTGTTTTTAACTGCTGAGCTATCTCTCATGCCCCTCGCTGGGGGATCTAGGCAGGTGCTCTACCACTGAGCCACACCCCAGCCCCTCACTGGGGGATTCTAGTCAGGTGCTCTCCCACTGAGCCACACCCCAGCCCCTCACTGGGGGAGTCTAAGCAGGTGCTCTACCACTGAGCCACACCCCAGCCCCTCCTCACTGGGGGATTCTAGGCAGGGGCTCCCCCACTGAGCCACACCCCAGCCAGTGATTGGCTTCTTTCATTTGGTATCACATCCACAGATAACTATGTCAGAACGTTATATAACAACCTACTGTGTATATATCACAGATATTTTTTTAATAATTCATCACTTTATTGTGTCTGTCTTTCCTTTGTTCTTTTGAGACACAGTCTTATGTAGTTTAGTCTGTTTTTAAACTTGCTATGTAGGGGCAGCTGTCTTTACTCCCAAGCTTCCTGCTTTCAGCTGCCAGGTCAGAACTCAGAAGATCCCAGGCCAGCACCACCATTGGTAATGAACACTTGGGTAGCGGCCACCCTTTGGTTGTTGTGACTGCTGCTCGGAGCCAGATATGGTGACACATGCCTATAATCTTAGCATTTGGAGGGGACCCTGGGCCTCTAACCAAAGAAACAGAAACAGAAAACTTTCGTTTGCATATAAATCCAGGAACATGCTGTATCATGTGATCAGACTACTTGTGAGGCATTCCACGCCGGTGTTTTCACAACATGTTGGACATTTTAGCACCAAGAGAGACACTCCCCACTGGCTTTCCACTTTCCTCACCCAAAGATCCTCTGAAAGCTTGACTTTTTAAAGGAGCGTTCTTTTAAACCTCTTCAGAATTTTCCCACCCCAGGTATGAAGTCCAAGTCTGTTGCCACTCCCCACTTAAAAGTCACAGAGGTGATGTTTCCTCGCCGCTTCCCTACTTCCAAGACCCCTCCTCAAACTGCTGCGTGGCCGAGGTTGGCTACAAACTTCTGGGTCTCCTACCACCGCTTTTCAAACGCAGGAATCTCGGCGTGCAGCAGCTCTCCCCGCTCATTCATTCGTTTTCAGGTGCTGGCACTTAGGGCGCGCCCACCTCTTGATTGTTGTGAATAACAAAGCTATGAGCGCTCCCAGCGACTCCCCTACCGCGAGGCTTTGATCCCCGCCCGTTTCACAGGCAAGCTTGGGTCTCAGTTTCCCATAAAGAGGAAAACTCTTTTCTGGGTTTGACTCTTTTTCCAGTCCGTACCTGAGGGGAGATCTGCCAGGGCGGGGGGCCGTGGCGCTGTCTCTCGCAAATAAGACAGGTCCGGATGCCCTTGCAGCCGCAAGCCTGCAATTGAGTCGCTTCAGCCACCGCAGCCGCGGCCGTTGTAGCCGCCATAGCGCCTTCCAAGTAACCAGAGCGCAAGCGCGAGGTGCAGGGGCCGCTGGGAGTTGTAGTCCTCGCACGCGGAGACAGGAGGCAGGGAGCGCGGCAGGCAGGAGTTCTGCTTCCTTCCGGTCGCCACGGACTCTTAAGGGGTTGCCGCGCGCCATCTCCTGGGCTCCGTGGCTGCGTGCGTTAGTTACCGGTCTTCGTGGAGGCGCGGGTTCTGTTGAGCCCTCGGATATCTATGGCTCCCCTTACGCAGCGGCTGCTCTTTCAACGCGGGCGACCCAAGACCAACAGTCTGGGGAAGATCCGGAGTCTGGAGTAAGATCTATAGCGGTGTTGAAGCGGATCGGGGCGAGGGGTCCTGAGGGATTCTTTTCCCCCATGGGTCGCCTGATGGGCGGAGTGCAAGGCTCAGATCTCTTTCCGTCCCTGCCTGTTCACGTTATTCTGCTAGTGGGGTTTAGGGTCCCCGTCAAGCCTGTGTCTCGCGACCAACAGTGATGCGGGAACGATTGGTAACCTCAGCGCAGGGTCAGGTGGACCTACAGCGAGTTCACTTAGCCCTGCGGAGGGTGGAAAGACTGCACTCTCTGGGATATTGAGGAAGTGAGTACCACAGAAGGAGCATGCAGGAACGAGAAAAAAACATTCAAGTGGGAACTAGGAGGCCTTAGGTTCTAAGGTCGTTACGAGATCTAGCACTCAGGGCCCCCGCACAAGGCGACCGTTGTGCGTTTGAAGTTAACCTGGGCTACGGGTTGAGACCCTGTCTCAAAAAGAAAACTTTTTTTTTCTTTTATCTTTTTTGTTTTTCGAGGCAGGGTCTTTCTGTGTAACAGTCCTGGTTGTCCTGAAACTCTCTTTGTGGACCAGGCTGGCCTCGAACTCACAATCATCCCCCTGCCTCCCAAGTGCTGGAGGGAAGTCGGGCCAGAGAAATGGCCCCTCGGGTAAAGATGCCTTTCACCAAGCCTGAGGTCAATTCCTAAATCAGACCTCCTTACCCACGCCTTGTACTGCGTCCATTCATACAGACACACATACCACACGCACATACACACTATAATAAATAAAAATGTAATCTGAAAAGTGGGGGAGATGGGGGCTGGAGAGATGGCTCAGCAGTTTAAGAGAACTAGCCGCTCTTCCGGAGGTCTTGGGTTCAATTCCCAGCACCCACATGGCAGCTCACAATTGTCTGTAACCCCAGGTCCAGGGGATCCAACATCCTCACACAGAATATATACAGGCAAAACACAAGTCTGCATTAAATAAACCTTTTTTAAAAAGTGGGGGAGGCTAGCGCTGCAGTTGCAGCTCTGTTGGTAGAGCATTTGTCAGACTAAAAGAAAGCTGGAGTCTCCATAGGCTTCCCTTCCCACCTGAATTGCTCCAGGTGAGATAAAGGCAGTACGTTCAAGGCTTTCCTGGACTACACAGTGAGTTGTGGATTGGATCTCTTTGGGTTTTGAGGCCAGCCTAATATATGTAGTGAATTCCAGGCTAGTCAAGTCTAAAAAAAAATAAGCCTAGGCTTATTCTTTTTTTTTTTTTTTGTGATTTATTTATTATGTATACAGCATTCTGCCTCCATGTATGCCCGCATGCCAGAGGAGGGCGCCAGATCTCATTACAGATGGTTGTGAGCCATCATGTGGTTGCTGGGAATTGAACTCAGGACCTCTGGAAGAGCAGCCAGTGCTCTTAACCTCTGAGCCATCTCTCCAGCCCCCCCCCCCCCCAGGCTTAGGCTTATTCTTATCCATAAGAGATTGCTTGGTGCAAATCAGATGAGGGTAACTGGTGAAAGGGTCTGCCCAGCCTCCCGAGCTTTTCATCTCTGCCCTCCCCCCAGTCTCTCGGGACTGAAGCTGCGGTCAGAGCACTTGGACCCCAGTCTCCTGGGGCGTCTGAAGCAGTTGAAGGAACTTGACCTCTCTGACAACCTGCTGGAGACACTGCCTGCCCACCTGGGCCTGTCTCAACTGCGCATCCTTCGCTGTGCCAACAACCAGCTGGGGGATGTGACTGCCTTGAGCCAGTTTCCCAACCTTGAGGAACTCAACCTGGAAGGCAACCCCTTCCTGACGGTGAGCGGGGGTCCAACCAGCTCAGGGCTAAGGAACAGGACTCTGGGGCAGACTTGGGCGAGACAGGGTCTCATGTAGCCCGGCCTGGCTTCAAATTGTCTATGTTGCCAAAGATGGTCTTGAGCTTCTGATCCTCCTGCCTCTGAGCTCCAGAGGTGGCCACGCTCCACCAGGCCTGGTTTATGCAGTACTGGGGATCAAGCTCAGGACTTTGAGCATGCTAGGACAGCAATCCCTCAACTGGGCTGGGTACCCACCCTGTTTGGGGTTTTGTTTTGCTAGTTTGAGACAAAGTTTTGCTTTATAACCTAGGCCAGCTTCCACTTCACTGTGTATCCCAGACTAGCATCCAACCTTGGAGCATCCCTAGAACAGTCTCCCTGAATGCTGGGATTCCAGGCCCGCCCCGCTACTCCTGCCTTCAACTATTCCTCCACCCTTAGGTCAATGACAATCTGAAAGTCTCCTTTCTCCTGCCCAAGCTGCGTAAGGTCAATGGCAAGGACGCAGCCTCCACCTGCTCACAGGTGGAGAACCTCGATCGGGAGCTGACCAACCGGGTAAGGGTGATGGGAAGCTGATGGGGATGGGGCCTTGGCCACGTCAGCAGGACACTGAGGGGGGACAGAAGTGGATTTTTAGGGTGTGTGTAACAGAGATCTTACCCTGACAGCTGCAAGTCTGGTGTGTTGAGTGGTTCTGTTGCTTCTCGCATTTGGAAGCCCTGTCTCCGAGGCGTATAGCCAGGAGGCTAGAACAGCTGGGTTTTTTTTGAGACAAGGTCTTACTATATAGTCCAGATGACCTAGGACTCTGACACCCCAGCCTCCCAAGTGTTGGAATTACCAGTCTGCCCAGGTGAACCAGGTTGGTTTCAACTCATGTGACTTAGGTATTGCTAGTAGAGAATAAGAGGCTATGCTTGCAGAAGTTTCCAGAAACTGGTATGGTCAACACACTTTGTGCCCAGAAAGAGATAGGGTGGCGGTGCTGTGTGTGGCCAGGAGACCCAGGCTGGACTGGCCCTGGATCGGGTCCCTCTTCTGCCAGGTCACAGCTCACTGGGAGAAGTTCATGGCCACTGTGAGCCCTGAAGAGGAAGCTGCTGACAAACTCCAGGCTGACTTCGTGAGGTCTGCAGTCAGGGATGTGCACTATGGCCCCGAGTCTCTCAGCGAGTTCACGCAATGGCGGGTGTGTCACTGGGGGACACTGTGCTGGGGGTTGGCTTCCCTGGTTCTTGGTTGTCCTGGGGACGTCCCTGACTCTGATGGGTTGGAGGACAGAGAGGAGTGAGATGGCTCAGAGGATGGGACCAGATGAGGAGAGGCTAGGGGCACCAGAGACTGCTCAGCCTGCTAAAGGCCTGACCCCACCCAGGTGCGGATGATTGCCGAGAAACTGGTGACCTCAGGTGGGACCAGGGTACAGGAAGCCATCATAACAAAGGATATACCAAAGGAGCCTCCACAGGCTGCAGCTGCCTCCAAGCTCAGGGTGAGTATGTTTCCACCCAGCTGTGAGGGCCACTGGGCCTTCCTGAGCTGGAATGGAGGGGGGCCTCTGCGTGAGCTCAGGGGAGCTGGAACAGAGGGGGGCCTCTGCGTGAGCTCAGGTGATGCCCGAGTGTGTTAGCTAGCCCTTGTTGCGGCTCCTGGGAAGGAAAGGTTCGTTTTGGCTCATTGTTTCAGTCCATAGCTGCTCGGCTCCAAGGCTGTCGATAGTGTGAGCTCCCAGAGTAAGAATCTGTGTGAACCTCGTGGCAGCCAGTGTCCCTGTGTCCCCCCAAAGGGACGCCTCCCAGTGCTAAGTCCTTTCCCCTGCACTGTACTGAGTGGGGCTGCAGGCTGGTGATGCAGCTTTTCAACCTTTGACCCTTGGAGAACATTTTAAGTGTCCAGTCCTAAACACAAGCCAAGCTCCCCTCTGACAGTGGCTCGGTTCTTTCCACTTCATTCTTTTGAAGGGTGTAGTTGAGCCTGTAGCCAAGGGAGGAAACCCCTGGGGCATGGATACAAGTCCCCCACATTCCACAGGCCGGAACAGTGGCCTCAAAACGGCCAGATGACGTCCCGCTTGACCTCCCTTCCACCAAGCGAGCATGTTTCTCCTCAGCAGCCCAGATGGAGGGTACACCTGTGGAGTCTGATGGAAGCCAGGTAAGCTCTTCGGTCGTCAGAGGGAGGGTGCCCGAGGGAGCAGGCCAAGTGGCAACTGTAACCGCTTGTACCCCCACAGGCTGCCCTACGCCTGGAACCCCTGCACTTCCTGCAGTGCCATAGCAAAAACAACAGCCCGAAGGATCTGGAGACTCAGCTGTGGGCCTGTGCCTTTGAGCCTGCCCGGGAGGAGGGTGCGTGCTGGGGCTGATGGGCAGTGGGAAGCTGGGGCCACACTGTGATGCTCAGTGGGAGTCAAATTAAAAGATCCCTGGGAAATTCAGTGAGATTGGCTTTAGGGTAGAAAGAAAGGGCTGGAAGTGGTTGGTGGCGCATACCTTTAATCCCAGCAGCCTGGAGGCAGAGGCAGGAGGATCTCTGTGAGTTCAAGGCCAGCCTGGTCTACAGAATGAGTTCCAGGAAAGCCAGAGCTACATACAGAGAAACCCTGTTGCAAAATAAGAAAAAGGCAGGTCTGGAGAGACACTGGCTGAGAGTGCTTGCTGCTCTTGTAGAGGACTGAAGTTTGGTTCCTAGCACCCACCATGGGCGGCTCACAACTTCCAGTAACGCCAGCTTCAGGGAATTTGATGCCCTCTTCTGGCCTCTGTGGGCACCTGCACTCATGTGCACATACCCCCACATGACACAGGTACACAACCACTGTTTTGTTTTTGTTTTTGGTTTTTCGAGACAGGGTTTCTCTGGCTTTGGAGCCTGTCCTGGAACTCGCTCTGTAGACCAGGCTGGTCTCGAACTCACAGAGATCCGCCTGCCTCTGCCTCCCGAGTGCTGGGATTAAAGGCGTGCGCCACCATCGCCCAGCTGTTTTGTTTTTTTAAAAGGTAAAAAGGCCATGGATGTAGTATAGTGGTAGAGTGCTTACCTGTCATGTGTGAGGTCCTGGGTTCTATCCCCTTACCTCTAATAATAATAATAGTGAAATTGTCATGGAGGCCAGGAAAAGGGACTCTAGGAAAGAACTTTGCAGGAAAGATGTTTATGTGGCTGATACACAAAACAGGGCACTCGGGGGCCACGTCCCAGACTGTGGCCACGTGTGGCGGAGAAGCTGTCTGCGTGATAGACTGCCAGACAGGCATCGTGCTCCATAAATACAAGGTGCCAGGCGAGGTGAGTGCCGGGCCCTCTTCTCCAAGACTGCTGGGTCCTGAAACAGGAACCCTCACTCTGTTCCTCATGACTTTATTTTGGTGGCTATGGAACCCAGGGTCTCGGGCCCACTGTGAGTGCTCTGCCTCTGAGCCCTTCCCCCAGCTCCTTGCCACCCACAGCCCTCTGGGAGCTTTTCTCTGTTGTTGAGACTTGCTGCCCCAGGTGAGCCCTCCAAGCAGGTTGCCCCTCATTCCCTGCTCACTGCCATTTTTCCTCCTACCCCCTTGTCAGGAGTTCTTCTCAGTGGCCTGGACAGCCCTGACGGTGGTCACACAGACAGGCCACAAGAAGCGCTGGAACATGCTGGCTGCTGCAGGCCTGCGAGGCATGGTCCGGCTGCTCCACGTGCGTGCAGGCTTTTGCTGCAGTGTTATCCGGGCCCATAAGAAGGCCATTGCCACCCTCTGCTTCAGCCCCACCCACGAGAGGCACCTCTTCAGTAAGACCCTCAGCATCGTAGGCTTTCTGCCCTGTTGCCCTGTGTCTCTTTCTGGGGGTGACGGGGTTCACAGGATGCTGGGCACAGATGGCTTTGGTCAGATGTGAGTTAGCTTCTTGGCCAACCAGGATCTCTATTCCAGCATGCTATGTGGCCTTGAAGTTTCCTAGCAACCTAGGCTCCTGTTTCTCTGCCTGGGACCAGGGGAGATAACCCTGCCCCTGGGGTGTGGTGAGCCCAGCGAAGGTGGCAGATGTGCTTGCTACACAGACGGCTGTGATGCTGTGCACACTGGGTTCAGGCAGGACTGTGGGGTCGTGGCTCCTGAGTTCTCGTCCTAGCCACAGTCTGCTTGCTCTTCCTGCCTGTGATTAGTTGATTGAGGGACCCACCCCACAGACTCAGCCTGCAAGAGGGGCAGGAACGTCTTGGGGCTACCTTTTTCCTCTATCCCTCCTCAGCTGCCTCTTACGACAAACGGATCATCCTCTGGGACATTGGGGTACCCGACCACGAATATAAGTTCCAGGCTAGGTGAGGCTGTAGACGGGCCTGGAGATGGGCGGGCTGCCGAGGGTGACGGTTGCAGCCCACAGCTTATGGTTTTCCACACCCGCATTGGCAGCCAGCTCCTGGTGCTCAGCTGCAGCTCTACCCCCTTGCGCCTCTGCCCTGTGGCCTCCTGCCCGGATGACATGCTGCTGGCTGGCTGCGAGGGAGGTTGCTGCTGCTGGGATGTTCGGCTCGATCAGCCCCAGAAGCAGAGGTGAGGATGCCGGGAATGTCTGGAAAGCTTGGCCCCCAAGCTGGGTGTCGTGGGTTCACGGGGTCCCTGGGCACATCACAGTGCTGCTTGGGCTGCCTTGGAAGCTCTGTTCAGGGGCTGTTCTCTTAATTACCACATCACAGACATCACAGCCTGAGCCCCAGTCCTGTCACTCAGCAGTGTGACCCTCCCGCTAGCATGGTGTCCCCATCTGTGAGGAAGAGGCAGTGAGGTAGCCCAGGGATCGTGGAAGTAGAGATAGGATGTACACAGGGAAGCAAGTCTGATGATGCTTTGTGGCTATCTGCCCATGTGGAAAGACCTAGACCACTCAGCATAGGGTTCCTGTCCTAGAGGGACGTGGCAGTAAATATGAGGGCTGGGGCTGGAGCTCAGTCAGTAGAGCGCTGAGATGCACGGAGCTCCCAGTGCCACATAAACCAGGTGTGCTGGCCTGTGCCTGCTATCTCAGCTTATGAGAGGGTCAGAACATCAGAAGTTCAAGGTCGTCCTCAGCTCTGTGAGAGTTGGAGGCTAGTCTGGGCTGCAGGAGCTCTTGTGTGGAAAACAAGGCCCTAGGAGTAACTTTAAAGGGGCATGTCCTAGGGTGCAGCCTGGTGACTGATTGACAGAACTGCTCTGCAGAGAGCCTGGAGCTGCCAGAGGACAGCAGTGTGCAGTTAGCCAGGAGTGGGGAAAGTTCATGGACCACCTTGGCTTGGCAGATGGAAATGTCACGGACTGAGGCTCCCAGGCAGTCGGCACTGAGTTTTGTGGGCTATGGTATCAGGAGAATTTGGTTTGTTCTGTCACAGAAGCCCATGAATAGATGGGGTTTGAATATTAAAACTCCTTAATCCAGAGAGGCAGCAATCTGAGAGGCCTTGGGGGAGCTGCCTCCTGCCTCCCCTCGTTTGAGCAATCTCTAGTTAGTATATTATCCATCTTTACGTGGTTCCAAGTATATTATCCATCTTTACGTGGTTCCAGGGACCCCCCCCCCAACTCGTCACAAAGTTTGTATGGTGTTGTCAACCCAAGCCATCTTGGCCTTATTTAGCGTGTGTGTGTGTGTGTGTGTGGTGGTGACAGGACTCTGTGTAGCCCTGGCTGCTGACCTCAAACTCAAGAGATCTGCCTGCCTCTGCCTCCCAAGTGCTGGGATTAAAGGTGTGTGCCATACAGTGTAGCAACATTAGGAAAAAGAAAGAGACCCAGGGACACTGCCTGTTCTCCAGGTCCATCTTCATTAGCATTCTTTCTTTGAGACCAGAGTCAAACAGCAGTGTGAGGTGCAAGTTCCTTCCTGTAAATGTTTATTACACTTACTGATTTACTTGTATAGCAGGACACACATGCCACAATATGCACGTGGAGCTCAGAGAACATGTAGGAGTTGGTGCTTTCCTTTCACCATGTGGTTCCCAGGGACTGGCAGCAAGCACCGCTCCCTGAGCTCTTAAGTACACTTGCCTATGCTTTGAGTGGCAGTCTCAGCATAAGGAACAGCCCCAAAAGGATTTCGGGGTGCTGACAGGACTCACTGCTCTCAGGGGGGCAGCAGAAGTGTGCCGATGTGGCATCCCGCTGCTTGGTGGACATAGGTTCCCCGTTCATCTGTCATACTTGGGAGGTACCTTAGCTACATCCGCAGTTCCAGATTCTGACCTCCCCCATGCCTTGTGGTCTCAAGCATTCTGGGATGTCCTAGCCGGAGTTGCCCTCTGGGCAGATGCCAGAAGGCCCATGTCTTCCCAGATGGGACCACACCCAGCTTTTTTGAGACAAGGTCTCATGTAGCCCTGGATGGCCCGGAACTCACTATGCAGATCAGGTTTTGGGTTTTGCCATTGAGTGTGTATGTGGGCGTGTGTGGAGGTTAAAGGACTTTCTGGAGTTGGGTTTTCTTCCACCTTGACCTGGGTTCTGGAGGTCAAATTTGGGGCACCAAACTTGCATAGCAATCTTCCTGAGCCAGTGAGCCCCTCCTATCTGGAGCTGCTGTCCTTAGTTGGAGTAGGAAGAGCAGCACTGAAAGCATCTGGCCTGCAGTACTGGGTCTTCCCCTGTGAGCCTGTGCTCCCACTCCTGTGACTACTCACACCCCCAGTAGGTGGCTCCCCTTCAGGACGAAGTTAAAGGTCTCTGGGCCAAGGACCAGGCAGCCCCTTGGGTGAGCACATGGCTGTGCATGGGTAAGGCTAATGTCTTTTGCAGGGTGTGTGAAGTGGAATTCATCTTCTCTGAGGACTCTGAGGGACAGAGAGTGGACGGGCTGGCTTTTGTGAACGAAGATGTTGTGGGTGAGTGAGCCCGGCTGGGACAGCTTGGGCTGGGACTTCGTTCTCGGGGTGCTGAGGCACCCGTTGGAGAGCAGGGAGGTTGTGGCGATAGCCGGCCTGGGCTCACATCTCCTCTCCCTGCAGCCTCCAAAGGGAGTGGACAGGGCACTATCTACCTGTGGAGCTGGAGGCAGACATGGGCAGGCCGGGGCAGCCAGTCTGTGTTGCCTGTGGTCCTCCTGGCCCGGCTGCAGTGGTCATCCACCAATTTGGCTTACTTTTCACTCAGCACCTGTCCTGGTGAGCCTGCTTACCCCATTGGTGGGCATCCCCTCTTCCCATCCCAACCCGGCCCCATCTTAGGCCCCTACTTGTCCTGGCAGACAAAAACCTTGTGCTGTGTGGAGATGAGGAAGGCAGTGTGTGGATCTATGATGTTGAACATCTGCTAAAGCAGCGGCCTCCACCAGTAACAACTCTGCAGGCCCCGACCCAGGTACTGTTGGGCACCCTGCACACTTTTCCTAGTACCCTGGGCTGCTGTTGGGTAGGCAATAGCCTAGTGCCTTCTTTTTTCCCCTCAGATCCTCAAGTGGCCTCAGCCAATGGCACTGGGCCAACCAGTGAGCAAGACCATGATAAACACAGTAGTGGCCAATGCAGCCTTTACCTACCTCACTGCTCTGACGGACTCCAACATCGTGTCCATCTGGAGGAGTTACTAGCTTGCCCAGAGCAGTGGACCAGGGACACGGCTTATTAACTTGGGGTTAGTGGTAGAGGAATTTGTACCAATGAGTATTTTTATTAAATTCTCTATTGTAGACTGGAGGCTGGTGGAAGCTGAGTGGAAACACAGCCTCTCTGGGGTTCCTGCCTGGATTAACTCAGGCATGCCCAGCAGCTGAGGCTGCAGAGATCCAAAACCTGCTTCGCTATTCTGCCTTCCCAGCAGCCCCAAGTTCTGCCTCAGCCTGTGGTTAGGGCCTCTGTGTGACCGACAGGTCACCTGCCACCATCAAGTAAGTCTGAGAGCACACACACTGCAGCCGTGGGGCCCGCTATATACTTTATTAGAAAAGTCACAGTCTATGTACAGAGTAGGAGTGTCCAGCTGCAGAGCCGAGTGCCTGTCGTCATCATGGGGTTCTGAGAAGGCCCTGAGGGTGCAGGCACCAGCCTTACAGCCAGTAGGCAATGCTCCTTTTAGCCGCTACTCAATTCCTTCTTGCTTGTCCTTGATGGCCACCTGAAGAGAGAAGACAAAGGCAGTGACTGCACTGGAATGACCCCAGTGTCCCCTGCTTGTGTGGCCAGGAACCTGTACTCCAGAGAATACATGAGGCAGACCAGTCACCAAAGGCTCTGGGTGCCTCAGCAGGTTCTACCTACTCTGCTCTAAGCCACCAGCCTGCTGAGGGCTGGGGATGGAGCCAAGTGGGATATGCCCAGCCGGGTGAAAACCTCAAAAGGTGTGACTTACACTGAGGGCCCCTGATAACTGCCTCCTACCCTGTGGTGAACAGTCTCAGAGGCTTTATGACCTAGAGAAGCTAGTGGCAAAGAGGGGAGATTTTTGATGACAGCCCCTCACTGGAGGGTTCTGGTGGGAGGGTTGCAGCTCTACTGCTGAACCACGTAGCCCAGCTCCTCACCCGGAATCGCTCCTCCAGAAGAGAGAGCTCACTGATGAGGTCTGTGATGGCGTTGGTGAAGGCCTCCTGGGGACTGTAGTCTGGGGTGGTCTGCACACGAATGATGATCTTGTGCTCCAAGGGGTGAGGGACTTTGTAGCCGGCAAACAGCACCTGTGGGTCCTTCAGCAGCTGTCTGAGAAACAGAGACTGTGAGGGAGGTTGACCCTGGCAGGCTTTCTAACCAGAGTAGCTCCCTGCCCCCAAGTGTAAATGGGTGAGAATGGTGGTGTGGTGTAGGCCCGTCAGCCCAAGGCCACCTTAGCCAACTTAGATTATCTTTAAAAAATACAGAGGGCTGGGGATGTAGCTCAGTGGTAGAGTACTGGCCTAACAGACATGAGGCTCGAGGCTCCCGCCCTGCACTAAGGGAGGGGAAATCAAGTTAAAGAGGCTTAAGGCCATATGGAAACCATGTTATCTACGAGACCAAGGCCCTTGACTGGGAGCCAGTTTGTGATGGCATCTTTCATCACAGAAGCTGAGAACCTGCGAAAGTGCCTGTGGAGCGCACCTAGGCCAAAACATGGCCAGGGTTGAAGCGGCCAGAATACAAGGCCCCATTCCTAGGTACAGCAAGCAGGTGGGAAGAGAGGGCCAGGCTCTGATGATCCCCAGGCAGCATCCACATACATGGCCCTTTCCCACAAAGCTGAGGGAAATGAAGAACCTAAGGGCACGGGCTCTAATTGGCCCCTGCCATACATCTGAAGAGTTGTAGAACGGGGTTGGAGCAATGGCTGCTCTTCCAGGGAACCTTGATTCTCACATGGTAACTCACAACTAAGAGTCCCAGGGGGATCCAACATTTACGGCATGCAAGGGCACCCTATGCCACACAGGCCTATGTGCAGGAAACACACCCTTGAAGAGTTACAGGTTGAGCTGGAGCAACCACACAGTGGTGGAGCACTATGCTCTTGCGGAAAATCTGGGTTTGGTTCCCAGGACCCCTGTCGAGTGGCTCACAACTGCCTGTAACTGCAGCTCCAGGGATCTAACAACCTCTCCTTGCCTACGCAGACACCACACTCACAAGATATACATTCATTTTTGGGGGTTTTTTTGAGACGGAGTTTCTCTGGCTGTCCTAGAACTCTCTCTGTAGACCACGCTGGCCTTGAACTCAGAGATACCCACCTGCCTTTGCTTCCTGAGTGTTGTGATTAAAGGCATGTGCACATACGCTTATTCTTTAAGCTGCAGGTTGGGCTGGAGAAGGGGTTTAGCAATTAAGAGGTTCCCAGCACCTATGTGGCAGCTAACAACCACCTGTATCCCTGTTCCAGGGGCTCTAGGGCCTTCTGACCTTCACGGGTAACAGGCATACACATGTGGTAGACATATGTAGGCAAAACATTCCTAAGTTTTTATATA
>NC_022010.1:21412511-21413847 GCF_000317375.1 Microtus ochrogaster
AAAAAATAAAAAATAAAAAAAATAAAAATTTTTAACTTAAAGAGTGTCTGTATACACTGCCCTTGGAGAGGACCCAAGGCAGTTCTCAGCACCTATGAGGTGGGAGCTGTCTGTGACTCCAGCTCCAAAGAACTCAGTGCGTCTGACCTAAAAAGGTGCTGGCGCTGGCACTCACACTCAGGGACAAAACCACAAGTTTTTACAAAGTTGGAAGATAAAGAAAAGGAGCTGCAGGCTTCAGCAAACCATCAAATGCAGGAGGTGCCCCTATTGGCTTTTTGTTTTTTGTTTTGAAATGGGGTCTCTATGTAGACCAGGCTGACCCTGAACTCAGAAGAGCTCTGCCTGCCTCTGGCCCCCAAGTGTGGCAATTATATGAGTTTGCCACAATACTCATCACCTATTGACCTCTTGATGCCCGTTAAAATGAAAACCGGCTTGCTGGAGTCCCCTGAACTTGATTTTAGCCAAAAGACCCAAGAGGCAATTGCTGAGGGTCCCTGCAAAGTCTTACACAAATAAGCCAACACGAAGCTCAGGGCCCCAGCAATGGGAAGGTACAGGCAGGCTCAGGAGTCCCTAATGGGGTCATCCTCTGTTATGTAGTGAGTCAGCCTACATTACACAAGACCCGTGTGAGCAGAACTCAGTGCCAGGCTGGAAGAAAGGATCTGCCCTGATGTATCAGCAAGCTGAGGAGAGACTGTTACAGGACACATGCTCAGTTTAGAGCCCTGTGATACCCAACCCCCAGGGCCTTTGGTCTGGGACTTACGATTTGATGATGTTCCCCAGAGTGTGGTCTTCTTTGTTGATGGTGAACAAGCAAGCATTGGGCACCTTAGTGTCCTTGTTAATGGTGATTCTAGAAAGAGACAGGCAAAAGCTGAGCGAGATTGCTTTCCTGAGCCCGTATCCAGCCAGCCCTTGAGATGCTGACACTGATCCTCCAATCAACATCCCCTGGGGGGGTCAGAATGCCCCCTTTGTGGTCAAACATCCTTGAGACTGCAGTTGGGCTGTTCTCACTACCCCAGAAACCAAGACACACAGCTCTTTCCCACATATGCATTAGTTGCCTTAAACTAGCTCTTGACTAAATTCTTTCCTAGAAGACAGAAAAGAGCTGGGTGCTGGCGGCCACACACCTTTAATCCTAGCACTTGGGGAGCAGAGGCAGGCAGAGCTCTAGTTCCAGGCCAGCCTGGCCTACAGAGCAAATCCCAGGACAGTCAGGGCTACACACAAAAGCCCTGCCTCAAAAAACAAAAAGAACCATCTCCTCTTCAATAATGTTTAAAGTGTGTGTGTGGGGGGGGGGCTGTCAGGCGTCAAG
>NC_022010.1:21414227-21425206 GCF_000317375.1 Microtus ochrogaster
AAAAAAAAAAAAAAAAAAAAAAAAAAAAGCTAAACTGTAGCTTAGTGATAAAGCAGTAACCCAGCAGGGGCTAGACCCTGGGTTCTATCTCCAGCACGACAAAGACCAAACAAGGAGCCCTCTTTACCTACGCCACGATGGCCCCTTATCTATACACCAGGGACCCTCATGGGATTGCTTCTTCCTTCACCCCCCAGGACAGGGTTTCTCGATGTAGTCCTGGATGTCCAGGAACTAGCTTTGTAGACCAGGCTGTGCCTTGAACTCACAGAGAACCGCCTGCTTCTGCCTCCGAAGTGCTGGGATTAAAGGTGTGGGCCACCACCACCTGACAAAGCATTGCTTTTTTTTTTTTTTTTTCTAAAGCAGACTATTTCAAACTTAATACAGAAATATGTATTTCCTTTGTCCACGCCTGTGTGAGATCAGTGGACAACTTGCAAATTGTCCTTCCCTTCTACCATCCTGTCCTGGGCATTGAACTCCAGGCATTAGGCCTGACTGTGGGCGCCTGTGCCTGAGCATCTTTGTCAGCTGTGCACATGGACAGCTTAGACCTGACCGCTCTTCTCTGACAAGCTGTCTAGTACACCAAGGGTCATTAATAGCATCCTTTGCCTCTGCCCACCAGATGCCAATAGCAACCGCCCTGGGACAACCAGAAATGTTTGCAGACATGACCAAATGCTCTTGCCGATGAGGCACCAACAGGATCCTCAGCTGAGAACATGCCCTCAAAGGAGGCTGAATTAGCTAGCAAAGTCAAACACAAAACCCTGCACAGAGGTCTCTGAGAAGTGCGAGGTCAGTCACCGGTCTGCAGTATACACTGTGCTGTACAGACAAACCCAGAGAATTTCCTTCAACTGCATTACTGGCTGATTGACACAGGGATGAAATGAGCCCTGTGTGTGCTGGGCAAGCAATCTACCACTGTGGTCTACCGCCATACATTCCTTTTTGAGATAGGGACTCACTTTAGCCCAAGAAGACTTCCAAGGAGAGTACCCAGGGCTGGAGAGATAGCTCAGAGGTTAAAAGCACCACATGGCAACTTAAAACTGTAACTCCAGTTCCAGGGACTTGACACCCTCACAAAGACATACATGCAGGCAAAACACCAATGCACATAAAATTAAATAAATGCACATAATTTTAAAAAAAAACGGGGGCACTAGGGAAAGAAAGGTTTTTAGCAACCTTTTGAGATAAAACTTCTGAGTCATCAAAAGGATGTTTCTGGTTACCATTAAGACAATTACATGCAACTGGGCATGATAGCACCCGGGAAGCAGAGGCAGGTCAGCCTCTGAGTTTGAGGTCAGCCTGGTCGACAAAACAAGTTCCAGGACAGCCAGGGCTGTTACACACAAAAACCCTATCTCGAAAAACCAGAAACAAGTCGGGCGGTGGTGATGCACGCCTTCAATCCCAGCACTCGGGAGGCAGAGGCAGGTGGATCTCTGTGAGTTCAAGGCCAGCTAGTTCCAGGACAGACCCCAAACTTACAGAATCTTGGAAAAAATAATAATATATATAGTCGTTGATAAAAATCACCAGTCCTACTTCATTAAACCGTCGAGTCCTAACATTCTTTTTAGCGGGGAAACCACGAATCCCTGAAAATCTAGAGGAAATCCTCAGGTTGCTGAGTGAGAAGGCAGCTGTGACTCCGTCCCTTCACCGCTGCCATCATGATCCTCCTGCCTCAGTCGCCCAGTGCTGGAATCACAGGCGTTCGCCACCAGCGGGTCGTGAGCTGCAAAGCCCTCACTGTAGCGTGGATGATGGTGTTGCAGACTAGAGAAGAGAATGCCCAGAGGGAAAGGGCTTTGGAGCCTGACGCTCTGGGTTCGAATACAGTCCCAGCCACTTCCTAAGTGTCTGGAGCAAGGGACTCAGTGTCCCCGGGACTCAGTTTTCCCACTGCAAAATGGACGCACTCGGCGAGGCTTCGCACCGCCGCCTACTTCGGCGGACGCGCCCGGGGCAGAATGCGCAAAGCACAGCCCGCCTCGCTTCCCCCGGGCGGGAGTTGTGCGGCGCTCCGCCGGAGCTGACGGCAAACTTACTTCTTCTCGCCCTCGAAGAGCAAGAACGACTCGAAGGCCGGAGGAGCGTTCATCCTAGCGACACGCTCTGGCTCCGAGACTCCAACCTGCAGCCGCCGTCACCACAACGAGACCCCGAAGCGCTACCACTTCCGGGTCACGCGGCCGCAGCCAATCAGAGTGAGCGCCTGGCTCCGCGCCCCCTGGTGGACCGGATGACCTTCCGCAGCCGCCCACCCCTAGGGCCGAGGGAGACCGCGAGCTGTGCTGCGCACGCGCCAGTCTGGTCCGGTCCGTTGCTGTCACCTGGCCGCTTTTGGGAGCCTGTGCCTGCGCGGGGAAGGCTGAGCCGCCTGCAACTGGCTCACTGGTCCAACCTGAGCTGGCGTCGGAGCTGTGTGTGTAAAGTCGCCTGTGTGGGCTGCTGCTGCAGGACCCCCGGCTGGGTCGACAGCGACGTCCTTGTGAAGTTTGCTGGATGAGATTCAGGAGAGCAGGAAAATGTGTAAAGGTCGGGGAAGAGCTTGGGGTGCCAGTGGATTCTCTCTTGGGCACACAGATAACTAAAACCACGATGAAATCCTGACCCCTCTCCGTTTTTTCAGCCGTCTCTGTGGCAGTGTTTTCTATTTTTAAAGATTTGTGTGGCACGTGTCTGTAGGTGCCTTTGGAGACCATAAGAGGGTTGGGTCCTTTGGAGCTGGAGTTACAGGTGCGTGTGAACCACCCTACGTGGCTGCTGGGAACCGAACTCTAGTCCCCTGAAGAGCAGTAAGGCTCTTAACTGCGGAGCCATTTCTCCAGCCTCCACGATGGTTCTTGTCAGCCGGATGAAATTTAAGATCATTGTGGAAACAGACCTCTAGGTGGAACCAGCAAGACAGCCCACTGGGTGAAGTGTCACCACGCCTGACTACCTGGTTTCAATCCCCAGGACCCATGCAGTGGAAGGAGAGAAGAACTCTGACCTCCCTGTGTACAGCATCTGCACATGGGTGCACACACAATGTAAAGTTAAAAACGAAACAAAACTTCTGGGTCTGTCTGTGAGAGTCTAGACAGGTTTAACTGAGGAAGAAAGACTTACCTTTAATGTGGGTGATGGCACACTAGAGGCTAAGGTCTAAAGAAGAAAGGAAGTCATCTCGTTCTGCTTCCTGGCTGCCGATGGCAATGGGATCAGCTGCCTGGCACTCCTGTGGCTTTGACATCCCCACCATGAGCTGTGCCCTTAAGATGCTTCTGTCAGGTTTGTAGACACAACAAGAACAGTAACTATTACCGGCTCAGTCTCCCAGGCATTGAAATCGCAGGCGGGAGCCACCCTACTCACTGGTATTGTGAGCACTGAGGCACCAGTGTGTGGCATGGATGATGGCGGCGCTGCAGGAATCAGGTGAAGACGATGTCAGGTACCAGAGGGCTTGGGAGCCCCTCACACTGTGTCACAGACCCCTGACTGTGCGCATGGGCATGCTATTCCTGGAGGGTCTACCTAGGGACCAGTGACAGCTAACCCAGCCCATCCACCATGAAGGTGACATGCTATTCCTGGAGGGTCTACCTAGGGACCAGTGACAGCTAACCCAGCCCATCCACCTTGAAGGTGACATGCTATTCCTGGAGGGTCTACCTAAGACCTAGTCACAGCTAGCCCAGCCCATCTGCCTTGAAGGTGACATGCTATTCCTGGAGGGTCTACCTAAGACCTAGTCACAGCTAGCCCAGTGCATCTGCCTTGAAGGCAGAAGGCTCAGATATTGCAGGCATCTTGCTCAGCTTTTGTCCCTTCAAATTCAGAAGAAGACGAGGAGGAAGAGCAGAAGTCATGCAGGGTTCTCCAGTCACAGCCCAAAGCGTGTAGTTACCTCGATTTCTAGGAACAGGGGACCCCTGAAGACAGACCACCCCGTGAGGAGGAAGGATTTCTTCAGGCCGCCCTGAAAACCAGAGCTGAGACGATGAGAAACCAGGCCACGCCCTGACCAGTAGCCACTTAGTTATTGTTTGTATTGGCTGAACTGTTTACGACCCTGGAGATGGAACCCAGGGTCTTGTGTATGCCAGGCAAGTGTCCAACCACTGAACCACACAGCCAGCCTGAGTGTGATTTTTGAGCATAGTCCTTGTATTCAGGCATGGTGGCTTAAGCCTTTAAAGCCAACACTGTCAGGATGGAGTCACTGGGATCAGGAGTTCAAGATCCTCCTCAGCTGGACAGTTGTTTGAAGCCAGCCTGACTAGATGAGAAACTGCCTCAGAGCTAACGGGACCAGAGCTGTGGGTCCACTGGGAGAGAGCTTGCTGAGCACATATCGAGCCCTTGGTTTTGTGGGAGCCCACGAGTGACTCAGTTTCCATCTGGAGTCCATTCTGACTTAAAAGTCATTTGAGTTTGAGCTTGTCTGCTCCAGTATCCTTGAGAGCTGTGGGAAAGTCCTGAGTAAGCCCATGGGAAAGAACACGTCGTCTACTAAGACACAGGCTGCTGAGAGAGGTGGTTAGCGGCACCGCTCCTTCTCTGCCCTCTCTGCTCTTCATCTGTAGAAAAGCAGGTTCTGAAATAAACTCTGGGCTGTTTAGTATTGGCCAACAGACCTCCCGGATCTATCCTGTATCTCTGTCTTGATTTCTTTCATCTGCCATTTCCTCGATCCTTCCGCCCCCCTCCAGGTACCCCAGTTGACTCATCAGCAGGCTCTGGCAAGGTTTAATGCCCAGCTCTGTATGAACCGCATGGCTCACACCCCTAACCCCAGCACTTGGTGGTGGAGGCAGGAAGACTAGGAGTTCAAGGTCATCCTTTGCTATATAATGATTTTGAGGCTATCCTGGTCAGGTGGCAAACCCTGTCTTAACTCTTCCAGAAGAAAATATGAGTAATTCACCACTCTCGCCTCTGTGGCAGGAGCAGAGCTGCAGCCAGGGCGCTGCTGTGGAGAGGCTTCTTCATTTCTTCATTTAGGGACGTCTGGAGAGAAGATGCTGGCTGAGTCTGTCTAGACCAGTGGTCCTCAACCACCTTCCAGATGCTGGAACTCTTAACCCAGTTTCTCATGCTGTGGTATGAGAACCATAAAAGTATTTTCACTGCTATTTTATAATTGTAATTTTGCTACTGTTGTAAGTCATAACGTAAATATGTGGTATTTCTGATGTTCTTAGGCGACCTCTGTGAAAGGGTCATTCGATCCCTAAAGGGTTGCGACCCACAGGTTGAGAACTGCCGGTCTAGATGGCTACCCTCTGGGCTTCTCTTTCTTCAAAGGCATGAAGGCCCTGCCCACCCTGCCACCGAGAGCTCCAGCCACAAAAACACAACATGTGGCCTGCGTATCACGAGGAGAGGAAGTGACAGTGCCACCCACTCACACCCTAGTGACCCCATTCCTAACCCCATCATCACAGCCCCACACGCCTCTTTCCAACCCTGAGCAGAGACACTGGCAGTTTGGCTCTGGTATCCCATCGAAGATGGAAGGGGACACTGTAGCCCAGCTTTGCCGTGTCATCTGTAAGGATGCCCCGAGCAGAGGGGCTTTGTGTGGTGACTGCTGCCAGCTGGAAAGGACCATCAGCCGGGCGGTGGTGGCACAAGCCTGTAATCCCGGCACTCGGAAGGCAGAGGCAGGCAGATCTCTGTGAGTTCGAGGCCAGCCTGGTTTACAGAGCTAGTTCCAGGACAGACTCCAAACTTGCAAAATGGAGGGGTGTGGAGAGCAGTATTGGGACAGCGGTTGGGAGTTTAAACAGGCACAGCCCTAGGTAATACAGAACAAGAAAACAAGGACAAGAGCTGCAGAGAGGCCATGCTGGTGACCCAGTCCTTGGTCAGACCCCCAGCCCCATCAAGGGTCCCCTGGAGTCACTTTCCAGAGCCTCTGCAGTCACAGCAGGTTTATTAATGACGGGAGAGCACCGTGACACCCGACCTAGAGGGTCACACGGGGGCCACGGTGATGTGACGGCTGGGAGTGAGGCAGGGCAAGGTGGGCAACCTGGTCTCCCGGGTGCAGAATCCGGGCCGCAGGGACTACAGGAGCAGTCGGGTCTTCCAGAGACGCAGGTGCCACCGCTGTCCCCCACAGACATGGAGAAGACTGGGCTACGGCCTCCCCAGAAGAGATGGCCGTGACGAGGGTCCTGAGCATGTCGGGGTTCTCCAAACGCCTGCCAGGCTCGGCGTACGCTTCACGTCTGTAGCTCTAGAAGGTGATGGGGCTCTCTGGGTGGTGCGCCAGCCACGCTAGAGCTGTGGGCTTCCCGGAGGTCTTGCAGCACACAAAGCAACTGGGCCAGCGGGTCCTTGGGAGCTAGGTAGAGAAGCATCATGGGGAGGGCAGGTATGGCTTCAAAGGTCTCCCAGTCCACACCCATGTGCCCCTGGAGGCAGCTGAGGCCACCAAACCTGAGTCCCAGGTGGGAGAGACATACCTCCACCACGGTCTGTGGGTGAGCTTGTTCCTGTTTCCCCACTCAGGAGACGCTGCTTCTCCCTGCAGAGGAAGGCAGAGTGAGGGCCAGCAGCCACATCTACCTTGCAGGGAAGCCTCCCTGCATGTGGGCTCCCTGACCTGCAGGTGGCGCTCGGGGGACGGGCGGATGCTTTCTGTCCACAGGGAATAAACACGGGTCTGGCTTCCACTTTCCCCTTCCAGTCATCTCCCTCTGAAGCCCACCCTTCAGATACCGAGAGGCCAGAACCCCCTTCCCCTCCCACTTTCAAAACTGTTCTCACCGCGTCACCAAGCCTGTCCTTGAAATTCCATCCTCCTGCCTCAGCCTCCCTAGTGCTAGGGGTACAGGCGTGAGAACCATGCCCGGCCAGAAGACCAACGGCAAAGCAAGCCAAACTGTGTCCTGGTTTTGCAGGGCGTATGGGAAATCAGCCAGTTGGGTCCTGAAGTTCCTACCTGCCAGTAGGTTATGGGAGGAATTCAGGGATGGGGCCGCAAAGACAGAACCCAGTCTTATCTGAGCTAGACACTCATTCTTCTGCTGTTTCTTTTTTGTATTGTCTTTGTTTTGGGGGAATTTTGCTTGTTTTTAATACAGGGTCTCATGATATAGACCATGCTTGAATGCTCTACCTTTCAGGTGCTGGGACCAAAGGCAGGTGTCACCACACTTAGCTGTTTTGGTTTCTAGGATGGGGTCTTATGCGGCTCCAGCTGGACTTAAACTCACTATATCAAAGACAAAAACCTTGAACCTCTCATCGTCTTGCTTCCAACTCCAGAAGGCTGGGATTATAGGCATGAGCACTGTGTCCAGCTCAGGGATTTTTATTTGTTTGTCTTGGGTTTTTTGGTTGTTTTGTTTGTTTGTTTGTTTTTGTTTTTGAGACAGGGTTTCCCTGTGTAGCCCTAGCTGTCCTGGAACTGGCTCTGTAGACCAGGCTAGCCTAAACTCAAAGATCCACCTGTCTCTGCCTCCCAAGTTTTGCAATTAAAGGCGTGCACCATCATACTCAGCTTTTGTTTTTAATCTCAAAAAATTATTAAGTGTGTGTTTGTATGCATGTGCATGTCTGTGCACCATATGCATGCCAGGTACCCACAAAGGCCAGAAGAGGGTAGGTATCATATCCTTCTGGAACTAGAGTCACAGACGGTTGTGAGCTATAGGGTCAATGCTCTTAACTACTGAGTCCTCTCCTGCCCAGGTATTTGAGGGAAGATCAAAATCCCAGGAGATCGCTGAGTGCCAAGAAGGACCCTTACTCCCCTGCTGGGATCTAGAGCACTGTGCACAGACAAGCAGCCCCTATTGTGTAGCCCAGGAGCTGAGACGGCCTTAGAGCATCCTCCAGCCTGCCCCGCCCAGTGGTTCAAAGCTGATGGGCCCAGACTTGCTGTTTCACAAAGTCATTTTAGAAAGAAGCATCCTGGAGTCTGGCAGTGGTGGCACATGCCCAGAGGCAGGCAGATCTCTGAGTTCGAGGCTAGCCTGGTCTGGTCTACAGAGCTAGTTCCAGGACAGCCAGGACTACACAGAGAAACCTTGTCTTGAAAAACAAAACAAAACAAAACAGCACCCTGCTGTTTTCCAGGGTTCATAGTCAAATCTAAAAACCTTAACTGGCAAGCTAGCCCAGGAACTCATAAATTAGCTGGAGGCAAAGCCAGTGTTCTGATGCCATCTCTAGAAGGCTGGGCAGATGGGGTCAAATTAGCACAGAAAGCAGTTGTGGCCATGATCTCTAGCACCCCAATAGGAGATGACCTCGTTGTGCAGAAAGGCAGTTGGGGGGCTGTGCTTGGCCTCATCAAGAGAGGTAATGCAGGGCCAGCAAGATGGCTCAGCAAGTAAAGGAGCTTGCTGCACAAGCCCAAGGACACGAGTTCAATCCTCGAGACCCACACGAAAGTGGAAGGAGCGAACTGACTCCACAAGGCTGTCCCAGCTCCATGGGAATGATGTAGAAGCACATGTCCCATGTATCCATTACGTACACACAAAACAACAACACATAAAGAGATGAGCACGCTGGGTGTGGTCATGCACCGAGACTTCAGCTACTTGAGAGACTGAGACAGGAGGATCACAAGTTCAAATCAATCCTGGGATACATTGCAAGACCCCAAGGACCAGGGAGATTGCTCTGTGGGCAAATGCTTGCGCTGTAAGCATGAGGACCCGAGTTTGATCCACATGAAAGAACCAGGCATGGTAGTATATGCTTGTAATCCCAGAACTGGGGAGGCGAAGATAGGTGGGAATTCGGGCTAGCCAATCTTGTCTAAGCAGTGAGATCAAGACTAATCACTGGTCTCGTCCAAAAAAAAAAAAAATACAAACACAGCAGGAGGTTGGAGAGATGTCTCAGTGGTTAAAAGCATGTACTTCTTGCTGGATGGACAGTGGTGGCGCACATCTTTAATCCCAGCACTCGGGATACAGAGGCAGGTGGGATCTCTGAGTTCGAGGCCAGCCTGGTTTACAGGGTGAGTTCTAGGACAGGCTTCAAAGCTACAGAGAAAGCCTGTCTCAAAGAAACAAAACAAAATGAGAGAAAGAAAGAAAGAGAGAGAGAGAGAGAGAGAGAGAGAGAGAGAGAGAGAGAGAAAGAGCGAGCATGTACTTCTCTTACAGAGGCCTGAGTTGTATTCCCAGCACCCATAGCAGGTGGCTCACAAACACCCAAGACTCCAGCTCTAAGGGATCTGGTGCCCTCTTCTGGCCTCCATAGGCACCTGCACTCATGTGGCATACAGAGACATACACACATGAAAATAAAAAGAAATATTTTTTTTTTTGTTTGAGATAAGGTCTCACTGTGCAGACTTGGCTGGCCTAGAATTTGCTATGTAGACAGTGTTGGCCTCCAACTGACTGAAATCCTCCTGCCTCTGCCTCCCAAGTGCTGGGATTAAAGACATGCACACCATACCTGGATAAATCTTTAAGCACAACGTAAGAAAGTGGACAGCACTTGAGGAGTGACACGCAAGGTTGTCATTCGGCCTCTACACACGCATGTACACACCCACCATGCAGAAAAACGAACACGGAATCAAAGGCAAACAAAAACAGAAACAAAAGACGGGGCAGCCATTACTTAGCAACCCTCAGGTCCAGTTCAGGCTGCAGCCCTCCAGCTGCCCCTCCATGAGCCCTCCTCACCGAAGTGCAACCTCCACGCCTAGCAGGTGCTTGTAGAGGAGCTGAGCCTCAAGGTCATGGTCCAGGGGGTCATTCCATTCCTGCAGGGTCACCCGAGAGTGGGTCCTGTCACAGCCCTGGTCTGGAGGCAGAGACACGGCAGAGTTACAACGGAGATACCATGTCCACCTTCCCGGTAGTACAAAAAGGGGAAACTGAGGCTGGGGGTGATGGAAGGGTTGATGAAGGGGCCCCAGGGGTGGTAAGGTGGCCCTGGTTCTGTCTGTCACTATCTATACTTTGGCTGTGGCAGATCATCTTGGCTTCAGCTGCTGGACCACAAAGTCTATACTACGGACTGTGGGTGTCCTGTGGCAGTCAGATCAGAGGAGCTGGTAGTTTTCTGGAAGGTTTGTCTGGAGGTTGCCCTGAACTACATGATCATGGTCGGGTGGGCCCGAGCTTCTTGTATTGGAATGGACTGGTCCTGTTACTCACCAGCTCTGCCACGTTTGCCCACTCTCCTGCCCACTGTAAGCCTCCGTTGTAGACTGTGGACATGCCTTAGCAATAGAGCTGTTGCCTAGACCCCCTGAGTGAGGGGCTGGGGAGTGGCTGTGTGGTGGCAGAGTTGGTTACCTAACATGTCTGTGGGCCTGAGTCCCATACGTAGCAACACACACACACACACACACACACACACACACACACACAAAGTCTCAGGCTCTTCCCAGTAAAATGAAATCTCCGGTTGTGTCCTGGGCCACAGTGAGGCCCACAATGGCTTTAATGAGGGAAACTGCTCTGAAGGCCACAAGGAGCCATCAATCCAAAGCCAGGGCAGAGAGGGTGCAGTCAGTGCACTGGGGTGCAGGGCTTTTCCTATGCCAGGCTCTGGGGGCTGAGGCTCAGAGGGCAGCGGGTCCAAGTCTTCAACTCTGAGTGGGGAAGGTCGTGAAATTTCCAGAATTGATGGACACTGTGTCACATGACTATAATGCCAGAACTCAGGAGGGCTGGAGAGATAACAACTCTGCAGGTAAGAGCACTGGCTACCGTTCTAGAGAATCAGGGTTTGACCCCCAAAACTCAAGTGGCCACCCAGGCATCAATAACTCCAGTACTAGGGGACCCAACAAACTCTTCCGACCTCTAAAGGCACCTCCTCACACACACGTGATGCTCACACAGATGCACATGTATATACATAAATAAAACAAATGTTTAGGCCGGGCGGTGGTGGCGCACGCCTTTAATCCCAGCACTTGGGAGGCAGAGGCAGGCGGATCTCTGTGAGTTCGAGACCAGCCTGGTCTACAGAGC
>NC_022010.1:21425461-21435669 GCF_000317375.1 Microtus ochrogaster
TCTCGAAAAACCAATAAATAAATAAATAAATAAATAAATAAATAAAATAAACATAAATCTTTAAAAAGAGAGAGATACTAATGAGTTTTCAGGCTTTGTCAGAATATCCAGAACCACTCACACGTACATAGCATACCCTTTGCACAGCATTTACCAAACCACCCAGTCACACAGCTCTTTCTGTGCCCAGAGCTCCTGCAGGGCTGGCTTTCCTTGGGCAGCTTTGCCATAGGCAAGCATGTGGTTTTCCAGCCAGGCTGTCCCAGCGTGTCTCAAGAAGCCTTCTCCCAACCTGCGTGGGACAGACGTGGAGGGACCCAGCACCCCCACCTGTCCTGTCCTTCTGGTGACAGCAGCTCCACTTGTCCCCGCGGAAGATGCCAGGGTGGTACGATCCCAGGAGTCCCGTGTTGTTGATGCTCACCTTCCGCAGTGCAGACAACCACTGGTTCAGCTCATTCACACACTGTGGGGACAGCATCTCCACTGTCAACCTTCTTCCTCCCCAAGGCAGACACCCTTCCCTGAGCCACCTCCCCAGCCCTCTCAGGCACTCTACTTGATACAGATCAAACTAGAGCAACCTGGGAAGAGGGAAGTCAAAAGAGGAGCTGCCGCCATCAGATTAACCCGTGGAAGCCTGTGGGGCATTCGATTTTGATGACTGATGTGGGCCCCCCCCCACACTGTGGGTGGCACCAACGGTGTGCAGCTGGCCCTAGGGGGTACAAGAGAGCAGGTTGAGCAAGCCATGAGAATGAGAAGCAAGCCAGGAAGCTGCATGTTCCATGGGTTCGGCTTCAGTTCCTGCCTCCAGGCTCCTGTCTGGGGATTCTGCCTGGCTTTCCCTGATGATGGACTATAACCTGGAAGCCAAGTAAACCGGCTCCTCCCCAAGTTGCTTTTGGTCACAGCCTTCATCACAGCAACAGAAACCTAATTAAGACACCAATCTTCAGTTCCTCAATGGATATTCTAGGCAGGTGCTCTACCTCTGAGCCACACCCCAGCCCCTCACTGGGGGATTCTAGGCAGGGGCTCTACCTCTGAGCCACACCCCAGCCCCTCACTGGGGGATTCTAGGCAGGGGCTCTATAGCTTGAATCATGCCACACACCCCCTCCAGAATATCACTTGACACTTTTAATATTTACTCTTGGGAACTAAGGCAATGAGTCCCAGGCTTGCCCGACCTACAGTGAGTGTTAAAAAAAAATCCAGAACAGAAAGGAAAAGGCAAGCAAGCTTTGAGTCACAGGAACTTTAGATATCTATCTAGCCATATACATGCTACATATGGAGGCCCATAGCATGCATGGACCAAACATCTGGGCATGAGACCCCAGAACACTAGACACACGCAGCCTGAAGTACCTAACATGGCCGATAGGGGGAGAAAGGGACTCCTGAAGCCCCTCCCCACAGTGCCCTCCACAGGTCGCACCTTGCACTGCAGGTAGACAGTCTGGGACCGGCCAACGTCATCTGCATAGATGACCTGCATGACGTGGGAGCTGCCAAAGCTCTTTTCCTCCACCTTCTCCGCAGCCCGGATGCTGGCGAGCTTGATGAAGGCGCTTTTCTGGGGCAGCCAGAAAAAGGAGGCTGAGGGGGCCGGGCAAAGCAGGGCTGTTCTACTTTCTTCTCTGGCCTCCACATCCCCTTCAGCAGGAGGAATTAGGGCTTACTCATGGCTCTTGTTCCCAGGGGCCTGCTCTGGGAAGGGATCTCAGGTACAATCAAGCACAGGTTTGATTGTGACCGAACCCCAATACCATGCAAATGATACCTGGGAATGGTAGGGGCGCTAAGCATAGGCTTATATCCAGACACCCCTTCTCTGGGTGACAAAGGCCCAGGTATTGAGGCTAAACCTGCTTTTTGGGTTTGCGTCATGAAGGTCTGCGTGCGGAGTATGTGGTAAGCTAAAATACCATACCCGTAAGCACTTTGCCCAGTAGGCTATAGTCCTATTTGCTGTTTTGTTTTGAGACAGGGTCTCACGTAGCCCAGACTAGCTTTGAACTGTCTATGCAGTTGAGGCTGATCTTGAACTCCTGATCCCCCTGCTTCCACCTCCCAGTTGCTGGGATTATAAGCATCACCATCCTAGACAGCTTCCCTTCTCGCTCACCTTGGAGCTGGATGTCTTGGCGAAGCTGAGGGCTTCGGTGCTGAGAGAGAAGTACAGTTTCTTGAACGAGGAGGACGCAAGAGGGCCTTTGCCTTTGGTCCTGTGGATGAACAGCGGACCCTCCTTCACTGGCGGTGCCTGCGAGTTTAACGCCCTCTGCAGGTCCAGCTCTGAAAAGCAGGCAAGAAAACGATGGAAGGAGAGCCTCTCGAGGAAACGGATTGGGTAATTTAGGAGAGGAGCTAAGAACTAGAGTTGAGTCAAACTGGGGGAGGAGCAAAGTGGTGGGCGGGGCCGTGGGTAAAAAGGGCCAGGGATGACGATCTGTCCAGGAAGTGTTGGCATATCCTCAGCACCACAAAAAACCGGGCTTGGTGGCACATGCCTGTAATCGCATCCCTTTGGAGGTAGAGGCAAGAGGATCATAACGTTTAAGGTTATTCTTGGCAGTGGGGTTGCGGCCAGCCTTAGGTTATATGGGAGCTTTTCTAAATCAAACTAACAAAAGTTGGAGCGGGCAGAGAGAACTGGCTTTGTTTCGGTGGGCAGGGTGGTAGGCGGGGTCAAGTAATAGACTTGCACGACCGCCTTGGGGCACAGTACTGTGGGGAAGTCCTTGCCTTCCTTTTCTTCTATGTCCACGAGCTTGGTGATGAAGTCCTTCAGCTGCGCCACACCCTGGCGCACAGTGGGCTGTAGCGGTTCCATCCACGCCTCCTTGGCCCTGGAGACCGGTGTGTCCAGATTGCCTACATTCTGCACAACCTAGGGGTGACAGCAAGAATGACAGAGCTTTGGGGGAAACAACAGTTCTTCCATGGCTACCTACCTCAGCTTAGCAACAGAGACGGAGGCCGAGGAGGCAGGGGCCTGACCATGGTCCTAGGTAGGACTGGGGGATTCATGGATCACGGCACTTTGAAACTTTGGACACCTGGTAACTTGGAACCAAGCTTTCTGCTTTCGTCTGCAAGTCTGCCTAATCTTATCATCGTGGGCACGCGTGGAGTTCGCTGATGACTGTGGGAGTTGGTTCTCCCCTTCCACCATGCGGGCTCCAAGGATGGAACTCGGGTCATCAGACATGGCAGCAAACATCCTACCTACTGAGCCGTCTTGCTGGCCCCGCAAGTTTCATCCTAATATCAGACTGCAGATACATGCAGACCTGGGGATAAAACCTGCGTTCGAAGATCCCAGATTACTCTACGGGCTCTGGGATTTGTCTGTTTATGTATGTATGGGACTCTCAAGAGGTGGTCACAGGAATGCTTTGTAAACTGTGAGGTGCAATGCCATAGAGTACCGTGGCCTGGGTGCAAGGCCTTCCTAGTGCCAATTGGTGCAACACTACGGATCAGGCCAGGCTCCCTTTGCAACCTAACTGGCCTTCCCATCCCAGTCTGCAAATCCACACCTTGGCCAGCAGGAGTAGCGTGCGGCTGGTCCGAGCATCTGCATGCCGCTCTCGCAGATGGAAGAGCTTGGGCGACATGATGGCAGGAGAGAAGAAGCGCAGGCACAGGAAGCTAGTGACAGCGATGAATGGTACATTCTGGAAGGGTGCAGAGAGTAGAGACTGGTCTAGAAGCCGGTCTGTCTTCCAGGGCCTACACCCCACCGGATTCCCTTTTCTTTCTCTGCCTTCGACTCTGCCGTCAGGGGTCGCACCTGATGCTGAGGGCTAGGGAAGCGCTCCCGCACGCGCCGGAACAATTGCCGGAAAGTGGCGCGGACCACAGCTGGGCATGCGCGAACCGAGCGGCATAGTGCGCTCAGCAGCGCCACCAAGTGGGTACGCAGCGTCTGTGCGCTCTGCTCCAACACCTCGGCCTCCGTCTGTGGGCGATGCAGCCCAGAGCACCTGCACCGGCAGGAATTAACCAACAGAGGGTGAGAACGTGGTGGCAGGGGCTCCCCTTGGACATCGGACACAGAGAGAAAGGACAAGTGAACCCAGGCAGAAGGAACCATAAACACTTGGATAAGGGGCCTGATTCCGCACAGTTATGCACCCAGCGATCACCCCGGCCTCACCCCACATCCTTAACTTCTACTTTGCTGGGGTCCAGCTCCACATATTTCTTCTCCTCGAACACTCTGTCAATAATGGGGCCCAGGATGCCATGCAGATAGCGCATTCCTGCCACCTGGGGGCCACCAGAAATCACACTAGTTAACCATCCTGTGTACCATCTGACTGGAGTATTGACTCAGCTTTGGGTCAGATGCACAGTTAGACTCAGCGTACTTCAGTGAATGTGTCTATATGCATGCATGCATGAATAAATGCATGTATAGATGAATTCATAAATGGATGATGGAAATGTTGGCCTTCAAGAGCCACAGACAGACAGACCTTCTGCAGATCTGAGGGTCTTTATTCTCTAAGATGACCATGCAACCTCACCTTCAGAAAACACTCCATGGATTTCGAGGCCAGAGAATTGCTCCGGAAGAGGGTGTTGGCCTCACCTGCAAGCACAAACTCCGTGGGCGGGGAGCTGGGACAAGGCCTCGGAGGCCAGAGAACAAGGGGATGGAGTCTCTCAGTGGCCCTCAGTAAATGCTCTTCTGAACATTTCCCACCTGCCCCACCTGGACTATTTGTTCTTTATTAGGGAGAGGGTGACCCTGCTTCCATATTAGAGGGGCCTATCAATGCGCTAACGAGGGCTTTCTCCACCCTGCCAGGGGCAACTCCTCTCAGGCCTCACTGGTTCGGCCCAGCTCCAGCTGAAAGAGCAGGTCCAGAAAGTCCTTGGCCAGTCCCTGCCCCAGGAAAAGCTTGAGCAGGGTGGTGGCCACTTCCTGGCGACACTCGGCACTTGTTGTCTCCTCGATGACCGGAATCAGCTGCCCTGGGCCCTGCAGAAAGCAGCAGAACCGTGGGGCTCCAACCCACCAAGGAACATGACCCTCCCCGGGGTAAAGACCTCAGAGCATCAAGGGGAGGTTGTAGGGACAGGGCCGGGGTTTCTGGACATTGGTGAGTGCATTCCCAGCCCCAGGAGTCAGCTGGACAAGCGAACTGCTCAACTAAAGCATGGAAGCTGCCAGTTTCCCTCAGGGCCTCCTCACCTGGGTGCCCAGCTTCACCTCCTGGCACAGGAGCTGCACGAGAGGCTGGTAGCAGGTGGATGGCAACACTGTCTCATCCCGCAGCCGCACCTCCAACTGTAAGGAGCCCAGGTTGCCCCTGGAATGGGCAGTCTGTGATCTCTCCACCAGGGACCTAGTTTCCCTGGGCCACGCCCACTCACAAAGGCTCAGGCTCTGTTCCTTTGAGATCAGCCATGCATTCCCTTTGCTTACGTCCATCAGCTGCCTTGCGAGTCCCTCCCCCAGCTGTGCCTTTCTGTGTCCCTGTCTGGAAGACCCTTCTTGCCCAGAGCTTCCACCCATCTTCAAAGACTAGTTCTTTTTTTTTTTTCTTAAGATTTATTTATTTATTATGTATACAACATTCTGCCTCCATGTATGCCCACATGCCAGAAGAGGGCACCAGACCCCGTTACAGATGGCTGTGAGCCACCATGTGGTTGCTGGGAATTGAATTCATGACCTCTGGAAGAGCAGCCAGTGCTCTTAACCACTGAGCCATCTCTCCAGCCCCAAATTCTAGTTCTTTCATGCCTCCTGACTCCGGTGGACCATGGGAGTCCACCCGAGTATACCAAGGTTTTATATTCCAAATCTATCAACTCCTGAACACCACCACGTCACCTGTACACTTTACCCAGGAAGCAAGTGGTTAGCCTACCAGAGAAATTCCGACTCAGCAAGTTAGGCAGCACGCCATAGTAAATCTAACCGCCAAGATTCCATGACTCTTCTGCAGAGGGTACCGACTAAGGCTATCAATGTTCCTTATAGCTCCCACGACCCTCCCCATGCGGCACACTGAGGAAGCCACACTGCCCAGCGCACACCCCGTGAGCTGACGCCATCAAGGCTGTCCTAGACTGCTTCTAGGCAAATGCCTTGGGCTGGACACACCCCTGGCCATCTGCCCATGCCCTGAGACGGGTACAGATGAGGGATGTGGGACCTCCTTCAGGGAACCAAAGCTGAGTCAGTTGAGAAGTGTAACGGGGACAGAAACAAGCCAAAGACTTTTCTAGATGGGGCCGCCAGACTGAGCAGAATAAAAACACAAGACAGGGCTGGAGAGATAGCTCAGAGGTTAAGAGCACTGATTGTTCTTCCAGAAGTCCTGAGTTCAATTCCCAGCAACCACATGGTGGCTCACAGCCATCTGTAATGAGTTCTGGTGCCCTCTTCCAGCCTGCAGACAGAACACTAAATACATAATAAATAAATAAATCTTTAAACACACACACACACACACACACACACACAAGACATCAAGCTAAATTAGTAAAGTTTTAGTATCAGTATGGCTTGAATAATGCCTGATCTTCTTTCTTGAAACAAGGTCACACTTTGTAGATTCAGGCTAGCCTGGAACTCTAGATCCTCCTGCCTCAGTTTCCTAAGAGCCTCGATTACAGATGTGAACCACCACACCTAATTTGCATTCTTTTTTCTTTTCCTTCCTTCCTTCCTTCCTTCCTTCCTTCCTTCCTTCCTTCCTTCCTTCCTTCTTTCCTTTCTTGCTTGCTTTTTGTTTGTTTGTTTTGTTTTGTTTCTTGGTATTTTTTTCGAGACAGGGTTTCTCTGTGTAACAGCTCTGACTGTCCTAGAACTCACTCTAGAGACCAGGCTGCCCTCGAACTCATAGAAATCCGCCTGCCTCTGCCTCCCTAGTGCTGGGATTAAACGCGTGTGTCACCACACCTGTCAGTGGCTTGCATTCTTACATTAAACTGGGGTTACACAGATGTGTCGTTCTGCTTCACTCCAGGTGTCCCGTCTGTGCACACTTGCACATGCCACTGTGCGTGTGTGAGGTCAGAGGATCGCTTGAGAGAGTCGGGGTTGCAGCTGCTGAGCCATCCTGACAGCACAGGGTGCTCTGGTGTTTATTTAACTTTTATCTTTCTGGTACTGGAAGCCAGACCTATGGCGAGTGCCTACAGGGCAGGCACTCTACAACGGGTATATCCTCAACTCTGCCTTGCCTTTCATACGGCAACTCTATTTCTGGAGACTCTTGGGGAATGAGGGTTTGGAGTCATGGCTCTGAGACACTCTCTCTAGGGACCAGAGAGCTGCAAGAAAGCCCTTTAAAGGAAGAAGTCTGAGGACTTATTCTAGAAAGTGCCAGGACTCACAAAACAGGAGATCCATGCATAAATTTTAGCTCAGAAAACAAAGGCATATAAAAACAGCAGGAAGGTCCCACCAGTATGAGAGAGGGGCTGGCACAGTGGGCAAAGGCTGAAAGACACGTGACCTCTGTACTCTTGGGCCCCCGACCAATCAACCACCGGTAGGCACTCTGTCTCAGCACACACCCCAAGGCCCAGGGTGGCACTTACTCGCCTCGTTGGCTTTTGGACTGGTCAGGTTGAAGCCGGAACCAGCCCTCTTCCTGCTGGGCTGAACGCAGTCTCTGGACATTGACAACCACCTGGGAAAAGGGCAGATCAGGGCTGGGACACTTAGGTCACCTCCTAGCCAAGTGCTGATCTTTTATCTTTTCTTTTTCTGAAGCTGGGGATAGAACCCAGGGCCTCACAGATGTTAGGCAGATGCTCTACCACTGAGCCACACCCCAGACCCTCACTGGGGGATTCTAGGCAGGGGCTCTACCACTGAGCCACACCCCAGCTCCTCACTGGGGGATTCTAGGCAGGGGCTCTACCACTGAGCCACACCATCAGCTAATAATAACTGTTGTGATAACTATTCTTGGTTGTCAACTTGACTACGTCTGGAATTAACAAAGACCCCAAAAGTAGAGGGTACATCTGTGAAGGATTTCTGCTTCAGTTGAAGTAGGAAGATCTACTTTTATTTTTCAAGACAAGGTTTCTCTGTGTAGCCCTGGCTGTCCTAGAACTCCCTTTGCAGACCAGGCTGGCCTTGAACTCAGAGATCTGCCTGCCTCTGCCTCCCCAGTGCTGGAATTGCTGTCCTAGAACTCCCTTTGCAGACCAGGCTGGCCTTGAACTCAGAGATCTGCCTGCCTCTGCCTCCCCAGTGCTGGAATTGCAGATATGGGCCACCAGCCTGGCTTGTTATTTCATTTTCTGAGTTAGCATCCCACTATGTAAGCCCAGGGTGGCTTCAAATTTACAACAATCCTCCTGCCTCAAAATCCCAAGTGCTAGGAACACTACCATGCCTGGATTACTTTTTGTTTTGAGACAGGGTCTGGCTGAGTTGTCCAGGCTGGCTTTGAATTCACTCTGTAGCCCAGGTGGGCCTTGAAATGAAAATCTTGCCTTAGCCCCCCATCCCAATATCTGGGATGGCAGGCTTGCACTACTGGGGCCTGGCTTCCAGTATTGTTCTCCTAGCTCAAAGGGGCGCCTTGAAAGGGTCCCAGAATTCCAGAGCTGCCAGCTGGGAGGAATCCCAAGTTTACTACCTGAGAAAGCCTGTGGCATGGCCTGAAGGGACACAAGATGCTGCAGGTGGGGGTTGTGACCTGGGCAGGTGGGTGTGTGTGTGACCTGGGCAGGTGGGGGGTGTGACCTGGGCAGGTGGGGGCGGGGCTGGTGCTTACTTTGCCTAGAAAGTCATTCCGGCTAACAAGGTCCCAGTCCCAGGCCTCCACGGACAGTGCTTCTGTAGCTCCCTCCTCCAGCTCAAATTCAAATGTCTCGTTCCAGCGTGGGTAGCAGGATTTCTTCACCACCTGCTCCGAAAGGAATAGTATAGTGGCTCAGTTCGCAGGGCTACCCAAGGCCAGAGCACGGTAGCCCTACCCCACACAGCTCCCCTGGCTCTGTACCGTTAGCGCTTCCAGACCCAACCCGGAAGGGTGAAGAAGCCCACCCCTCAGCTACTTAGGCAAGGAGACTGAAAGGTCAAGGCCAGCCTGGGCTACAAAGCGAGTTCAAGGCTAGCCTGAGCAACTTAGTGAGACTCTTGCTTCAAAAATAAAAACAAATGCCTTAAACTTTTGAGTAAAGAAAACAGCAATTCCAGGTGCGCTCTCGTCCTCACTGCTAATGTGAGATGAACTGTTGAGCGGGTAAAGTCTGCCGCTAAGGCAATCCACCTACAAATCACTAAATATAAGAAAAAGGGCTGGAGTGTGGCTCAGTGGTAGAGCCCCTGCCTAGAATCCCCCAGTGAGGGCCTGGGGTGTGGCTCAGTGGTAGAGCCCCTGCCTAGAATCCCCCAGTGAGGGCCTGGGGTGTGGCTCAGTGGTAGAGCCCCTGCCTAGAATCCTCCAGTGAGGGGCTGGGGTGTGGCTCAGTGGTAGAGCCCCTGCCTAGAATCCTCCAGTGAGGGGCTGGGGTGTGGCTCAGTGGTAGAGCCCCTGCCTAGAATACCCAGTGAGGGGCTGGGGTGTGGCTCAGTGGCAAAGCCCTTGCTTAGCATGTGAGTCTAGGATTCAATCCCCTATACTGAAGAACTACTTCATAAGACATCACACACTCCACCACGGGGGAAACTGAGGTCCAGAGTGGACATGGGACTTGTCTAAGGCCACACAATAAAGCAGACTGCACGGAGCCCAGCTCTGGATAGGCTCCCCTGGGCTGCCACCTTCATGATGATATTCACAGAGCTAAGAAAATCTAGACTGGGATTTCCATGTCCCCCACTCCACCCCAGTCAGTCCCTCAGCTTCCTCACCGAGGTCTCCTGGGTCCGGCCATTGTAATGCACGCGAACGAAAGGGTCAGACGCGCCATTCCTGTCTTTCGGGGCTAGATCCCTGGGGGTGAGATGGGACTGGGATTACTGCTCCTGCAGTTGGTCTCCAGGTGAACACAGCAGGCTGGGAAGGCTTGGCCCATCCAGGCCTGCATGCGGACTGGATGGCAACTCGCCCTTCCCCCACCACGGTCACGCATCGCCCCCTTTGCCCTCCTGACTGAATAACTGCAGAGATGCCACTGTGCCGGGCGGTGGTGGCGCACGCCTTTAATCCCAGCACTCGGGAGGCAGAGGCAGGCGGATCTCTGTGAGTTCGAGACCAGCCTGGTCT
>NC_022010.1:21435769-21442841 GCF_000317375.1 Microtus ochrogaster
GACCAGCCTGGTCTACAAGAGCTAGTTCCAGGACAGGCTCCAAAACCACAGAGAAACCCTGTCTCGAAAAACCAAAAAAAAAAAAAAAAAAACCAACCAAAAACCAAAACCAAAAACAAAAAAACAGAGATGCCACTGTGCCTGACTGTGGGCAGCAGAGGAGAGGGCAAGAACACCTGGGAACTGTCAGCCATAACGCTTCTGTCTCAGCATGCAGGAAGCTGAGGCAGAGGATCTTGAGTTTGAGGCTAGCCTGAACAACACACTCAGTCTGAGATACATAGGAAGACACTCTCTCAAAAAGTGTGTGTGGTGTGTGTGTGGGGGGCAATAGTGTCCTCCCTACCTGACTCTGAGAGGAGGCTAACATGGCTGCAGTCCCTGGAGCAGAGGCCAGAGAGGTGACTCACGCAGGAACACGTTTCTGTGTTAACCATCCTTTTTATTTGGGGGGGGGGGTTCTTTTTGAGACAAGGTTTCTCTGTGTAGCCCTGGCTGTCCTCGATCTAGCTCGGTAGACCAGGCTGGTCTCGAACTCACAGAGATCCGCCTGCCTCTGCCTCCCAGGTGTTGGGATTAAAGGCGTGCGCCACCACCGCCCGGCATGCGTTACCCATCCTGACGAGTAGAGACACAGGCTTAAGTGATGGTCCCAAGGTCCTGAGGTTGGATGCTCTACGCAACCACGTGCACATGTTTAGAACACATTGCCCTAGGCAGCTTGGTGCCACAAGGGCTGAGGATGGAGGCAGGTGGGAGGAGCGGAGCCGGGATGGAGTGGGTTGGAGAGGGAAGAACATGGACCCATTCCTCATGGCTCCAGCCTCAGGGCAGAAAATAAAGCTGGGGGCAGCCACCAGATATCCAAAGTGTCAACCATGAAATTCATGTCCCTCCAGGTACCAAGGAGACCACTTCCTCCTAGATGGGCTAACAGCCTCAGGGTAAGGGGCATATTTAGTTTTTTGTTTGTTTTGTTTTGTTTTTGTGGAACTGACCAGCCGGATGCTGCTCACTGGCCCCAGGGGTAGACTGGAGGGGATGTGCTGTCCACCCACACACAAGACCTGGACATGTCATTCCCCTTTGCTCCTGTCAGAGAACGTGCACGCACATGCATGCGCAGACACACACACACACACGCACACACACACACACACACACTCATACACGGGGGGGGGGGAGGGGGCGGGGCAGGGACGACTGGACACGGAGGAGGAAACTGGAAGCCAGAAGGGAAGGCGCCTCTCCTGGAGTGTCTGTGAGTCACAGCCAGGCCCAGACAGGAGTGGGGACAGAGGTTAAAAATACCCTAGGGCTGGGGGTTAAACCTGTCATAGGTGACTCAGGCCCACAGAGCCATTCAAGCCATTGTCCCACCCCCACACCCTGTCTGGACATATATCAACAATTTTTCCCTTCCACCCACGTGAGAGATCATAAACACACACACACACACTCACACGTACACATGTGAACACACACACAAGGTAAGTATATAATGGCGCTGGATAAGGAAGCTCAGACCTAACACTGGGACACTGGTGTCTGAGCACACAAGGGTACACATTACCCCTGCTCCCCTACTGGACAAGCAGGCCAATCCCCACATCCCCTCCCTCAGTCCATCTCACCTGGCCTCAAGCACGGAGCAGCGCAACCGGCTGGCATGGGTCCCCGGCACCACCTCCAGGCGCAGGTGGATCTCGCCCTGTACCTCTTCATTCCGGTCCACCTCCATCAGGTGGGTCCAGCCACTGAATCCTGCGGGGCTTCACGTCAGTCAAGGATGGGGCCCACCCCCCACTCCCTTCAGCCCACCTGCTACCCAGAGCTCCTTTATTACCCCTTGAAGTCCTCTAGATATTCCCAGTGACAGATGGGGAAACTGAGGCCCAGGCGTCGAGCAGGAGTTGGAAGTGCGGACATATTTAGTTGCATGTATTGTGTGGCGCTGTGCTTTTCCGAGCATGCAGGGGCCAGAGCTGGATGTTGGGTATCTCCCGCTATCTTATATTGTGAGACAGAGTCAACCTGAAGCCCCCCCCCCCCATTTCAGCTACGCTGGTTGGCCAGTGAACTCTTAGGGTCAACCTATCCCTGACAACATTGGAGTTACAGGCACAAGCAGCCCTGCCTGGTTTTTTCTTGTCCTGGGACAGCAAGAGCTCTCTGTTAGGAAGTCAACTTCTCATTCCCTGCTCTTTCGTTATAAAGAACAGTTTCATGTAGCCCAGGCTGGCCTCTCTCCCACAAGTATCTGAGGATGTCCTTGCGCTCCCAATCCTCCTGCCTCCACCTCCCCAATGCCAGGATTACAGGCACGTACCCTGCAATATTGAGGTTGGAATTTAAGTCAGAGGTCCGGGTTCTAGGTCCGGGTTCTATCATTCTGTGCTTTGATTGCATGTGCCTGACCCTGACTGGTTACGGAACTATCGACTCTATCCTCAGCTTTCCCTCCTTAAAACACGAGAACAGTGGCTCCCTCCTGGCTATTGGAGTGATGATCCGCAGGCCAGATGTGGGAGCTAAGGGAGCCACCAGCAAGGAAATGCACCAGGAACACCTGGTCAGCTGGGGCTGCAGCAGGAGAGGCCACAGGCCTGGCCTGGCCAGGAGGCTCCGTGAGTCAGCAGAGCCTGCCACCCCCTCATCCCCACCCCCAGCCTCACAGACAGGAACAGGTGCGTGCCCTGGGAAGCCATGAGACAGTCAGAGGCTTGGCTGGCAGAGCCCAAAGGACCCAAGAGCTCTTGGGCTCAACCACCTGAAAAGCCCAGAGAGGTCAAGACCTGTCTGAGGTTCCACAGTGAGACCTGGGCAGGGCTGAGACTTCAAAAAACAGTGTGTATTCTGGAAGTAACCCAAGCGGCCCTGAATCTGGACCGGCATCAGGCCAGTCCTCTTGGGTCTGGGACTCAGGTGTGGGGAATGGATGGAAAAGAGGAGCTACGTTGAGTGGTGGGAGTCAGGTACTAAATAGTCCTCTGGGGAGATGGGACATCTTACCCTTTGGGTGAGAGGCTAGCATATCCCTCGTGAGGCAGACCTTCCCAATAACATCGTCCCGGCTGGGGGTGGAAAGAGAGAGTCAGAGCTGAACTATGGAATGAATTTCCCTGGAGCCCAGCAAACTCAGCCCTCCAAGCCCAGCCCCCACCCTCCAGGAAGCCATCAGCTGCAGGACAGCACAATAGGGCAGATCGCAGGACGCTTGTGCAGGCTGTGGACACTCTCATGGTGATCTAAAACACACCAAACTCATGCCCCCTGGGTACCCACTTCATAGCTCACGTCACGATGCGCATGCACACGTCTGTGCAGCTAATCCATACACAAGCTCAACCCCGCCTCCTCCCAGGCCCTCTGGACACCCCCGCCAGTGCAGCGCAAAATAGGATGCAAAGAGGCCAGCAGTCAGCAATGGTCACATCCTGGTCCAGCTGCAGAGCAGGGCAAACTTACCTGAGAGCATCCTCATCCATGACATAGAAGGCCACCGCGTGGAACGTGGGAGGCAAATGAACTTGATACTCCTCACCCCAGAAGGGGCACAGGGTCTTCCACACAGTGGCTGTCCTACAGGAGAACGCCCCTCAACATCTGGCCATGCCACTCCTACCTTCTTTGCATCTGGTACCCGGTAATCACACTGGTTGAACACATGTTTCCTTCCCATCTTTCAGTCATTGCTGTTGGCTTCCTGTCCACCCTGGATAGGGGATGAGCTATTACTGCAATTTGGGGACATAGATCTCACAGTTGAGGGTAGCCAGTCTCAAGTAGTAGGGCAGAGGCTGAGCAGCCCTCCCCCACCAGAACAGAGCTGTCAATCAACTCATGGGATTCAACAGGACACATGGTTTCATGGGAGCTGAAGTCACCAGAGGACCAGATGGAAGCTCAGGGGGCTGCTCCACCCCAACTACTTCTCAGGTAGGTCATGAGGACGCCGGACTGTCTACTTCTCTATCTGTGTGGGGCAGAACCACCATAGCCCTCTCCCTGTCTGCTGCCCATGGTTTAAAGAAGGCCTGAATTTAGGCTTAGCTTGCAATTGGTACGAGGTGTCAGCAATGGCTGCACCTGTTCAGGTGTGCATGGCAACCCAGTAGCTCTGGTCATGAACTTTAGGGGATGGGGTCCGGGTGGTGGATGGGCTAGAACAGCAAACACCAGTCCATGGAGTTGGAGTTGGCGAGATAGCACATTGGGTGAAAGAGCTTGCTGCCCAGCCTGAGAGCCTGGGACCCACATGGTGGAAAGAGAGAATGGAGTCCTGCAAATTGCTCTCTGATCTTCGCCTACAAACTGGGGTGCACTTCCCCCATCCCTAAATAAATAAACGATAAAATAAATAAATAATAAATAAAATTAATGACAATACATTTTAAAAACAAATCAGGGACTGGTGGAAAGGGCACATCCAGAGGAAGCGGCCCTTCTGGGTTGAAGAACGGATTTATTGGGAATGATCTCTGTGAGAGAATCTCTCAGAAGGAGAGCGGCACCAAGACAGAGCAGAACGACGTTCTGGGGTAAGCCAGACCTGACTTCCGGTCTGGGTTTGTCAGTTCCTTCGGTGTGAGGCCCTGGGCAAGTTACCTGGTCTGAGCCTTACTTTCGCCACCTGCCCATTGTAATGAATTCCAAGGGCTGATAAAGGGTTAGCCAGGAGACTGGTGGAGACAGTGTTCTAACTGCTCATCACCACGTCTCTCTGGTGGTAAAGACGGAACCAGGTAGGTGACAATTGCTTGCCCGCAGGGCAGGAGATAAGGATAGCTTATAGCTGAGTTTGCTGTAACTCCAAAGTTACAGGTCGGGTCTTTCTCAGCTTGGAGCAGAGACAGTACCGGAGCCCCAGAGAGATGAGGGACTCCCAGCCTTCATCCATGTCCTCCAGGAGGAGCAGGTGGCTGGATGAGGGTCAGTCAGCCCTGGATTCAGGAAGGGAGCAGCAGGTACCTGATGATGGGTTCATTGTCCACCTTCACGATGCAGTAGGGGTCGCTGCTGCCCGTGCTGCAAGACAGAAGGGCAAGGGATGGGGTTGGCTGGCAGCCAGATGACACCAGGCTGGGTGAGGTCCGAGAGGAGGGGTGGGGGACTAGGGCGGGAACGTTGCCTGGGGGCGGGGCTAGGGACACTGACGGGGTGGGGCCTAGGGTGGACAATTTGCTGGAGGCGGGACTTAGGAGCGGGGCTGAAACAAGTTCTAGAGGAGCCCAGCGGGGGCGAGAAGGCAAGGTGCTGGGGACGGAGCACTGGGATGGATCCTTGCTGGAGGGCTTGGGGGAACGGCGGCCGAGAGGTCTGGAGGAGAGGCCGAGGGGGAAAGCCTGATGAATGAGGAACTACTACGGAGGTGGGGCTGTGGGCGGGGCTTTTGAGAAAATCCAAGACCTGGGCGGGGCCTGTGGGGAAGTAAGCGACGGGGCTGGGGAAACCATCTAAACCCGGGCCAAGGAGGGAAGCTTTCCGTGGGTGGGGCTGGTGGGAGGCCTGCTGGGGCGGGACTTGTAGGAAACTTTCTAGGGGCGGGGCTTGGGCAGCTTTAGCTCTGGAAGTTTCGGGGAAGGGGGACGGGAGGGGGAAGAAGAAAGGGCTTCTCCCAGGCAGTGCCTTCCATCTGCCTGAGAAGCATCCCGAGAAGACAGTGGAGACTTAGGCACCGTCTCCAGGGTGCAGCCCAAAGCCTTTCACAACACAAGTCCCTGGGAGGGGGATGAAGAGGGACCTTCACTGTGGGCTTCTGAGTCCACGACGTGTGTGTGTGTGTGTGTGTGTGTGTGTGTGCGCGCGCGCGCGCGCGCCACTCACTGTTCCTTCTCCACCCCTCGGCTTGGTGCCAAAATAGTCTTAGCAACAAAGGCCAGGCATCTCCCAGCACCTCTAGCCTCCACACCAAAGGCTGTCCCTGTATGTTTTCCTTTGAGTCTTTCCCCTGTTGTCCCTGCGGCAACAGCCTCCTCCTGTAAAAACCCTCTCCTGCCTCGGAGACAGAGTAGGGGACCCTTTGGGATCCTGCAGGCTACAGCTCCTGCTATCCTTCGATTTTCTGCACCCCAGGCCAGGCAGGAGCGCACCTACCCAGTAGTACCTGCCTCCCTTCAGGGCTAGAAGCTAGTGTGGGTGAGAATCTTCTTTTGTTGCTCATCACAGGGCTTGACCCAAGACAGGGGCCAAGTGTTTGCTGAGTGAATGAATGAATGATCCCGAGAAAGGAGGGCTGGAGAAGGCAAGTCCAGGATTTTCCAGGTATATATTTATACCGTGGAGCTCATGAGGTTATGAGGGTAGCAGGCAAACACAGTGCCTGTTTGTCCTTCATAAAAAGGAAGTGGATTTATGTGATACAAGCTAGGGAATCCCATTTTCTACTTCCCAATTTTCTATTTTATTTTATTTATTTATTTTTAGACACTGGGGATGGACTCAGGCTCCCCTGAATGTTAGGCAAGAGTCCTAAGGCAGAGCCACGTTTTCTCGACTGTCAATGGAAGAGTCTAATTAAGTACTCTTGCTGCTTAGCCATGCCCTCAGCCCCTCACTGGGGGATTCTAAGCCAACCTTCTCTCTCTAAGCTACATTCCCAGCCCCTGTGTCCCAACTGTCTACAGGGGCCCTTGAGGCAGGGAATACCACTGAGGCCCAAAGCCCCCCCCCCCAAAAAAAAAAAAAAACCCAACAAAACAAAGCAGGAAACATCTGCCCAGGCTGTTTGGTTTCTGGAAAGCGAGAAGTGTAACATCAGCTCACAGGGTAGCTCTTCCCGGGAGTCTCTGAGACAGCAAGGCTGGTGTGTACAAAGGTCACAGATGTCGTGGAACTTCAGTGATGGTCCCTGTGACCACACAAGCCCTCTCCCCTCCAGTGAGTCCGCCCTCCAGCATCCTAATTTGCATCGCACCGGCTCAAAGCTGTGAGATTCTAGGTCTTGCCAGGTGGTGGCGCATGCTTCTAATCCCAACAGGGGCAGGCGGATCTCTGAGTTTGAGGACAGCCTGGTCTACAAAGTGAGTTCCAGGACAGCCAAGGCTACTCAGAGAAACCCTGTCTCTTAAAA
>NC_022010.1:21443072-21449689 GCF_000317375.1 Microtus ochrogaster
GTAGACCAGGCTGGCCTCGAACTCACAGAGATCTGCCTGCCTCTGCCTCCCGAGTGCTGGGATTAAAGGCATGAGCCACCATTGCCCAGCTAAAAAGATTTTTTTAAAAGTTGTGTGTGTGTGCGCACACACGCGTCTGTGTTTGGGCATGTGCACACGTGAGTACAAGTGCCAACGGAATTCAGAAGAGGATGCTGGGTCCCTGGAGCTGGAGTTACACACCCCACAAAGGTGCGGGGTACTGAACGTGGGTCCTTTGCAAAAGCAGTAAGTATTTTAAACCAAGGAGCCGTTTCGAGCCTCTGGGCTGTCTTTCTGCTTTTTTGAGACTGCTTCTCACTCTGTAACCCAGCCTAAGCTCAGGCTTTTGATCCTTCTGCCTCAGCCTCCGGAGCACTCGGGTAATAGGCATGTGCCACAGGACCCAGCTTCTTTCTGGGCTATGGCCCAGCAGAGGGTCCCCTCTGCCCTGCTAGAGCTTCCTAGCTCACGGGTTCCTTGGAGCGAGACCCGTCCTTAGCTTGTGCCATAGACCCAGTGCGGCCTTGCAGAATGGATGAGTGAGTCTCGGAATGAATGACGGCGTTTATAGGCGGGACCAATGGTAGGCAAAAGCGCGGAGGCAGGAGCATGACCAGGTGGGAGAATGCACCAGAGGGGTGGGAGGAGGCAGTGTCAAGAGCAGACAGATATCCACTGTAAAGAGCGGGGGCCCAGCAGCAGTCACCGGAGAGCTCCTGGCACCTGTGCCCTAACAATGCTCCCCATCCTAGCGAGACCTATGGAAGTGGGCCCTGTCATCGTCCACCATTCCTTCCTCAAGCCAGTGGCCACTGGCCCAGTCTGGCGACTTGTGGGCCTCTATATTTAGGGCCTTGGCAGTTTCTAGACTGTGGAAGAGGAAGGAGAGGGCAAACCCCGAAATAGCCATAGGCTTGTCCCCAGGGCCACAGGGTGTAGGAGCCAGTGGGGCCCAGCTTTTTGCCCAGCCTACCCAGGTACCCAGGGATGGAAGGAGAGTATGGAGAGGCAGAATCAGAACAGTCTCACAATGGCAGCTGAAGAAAAACGGAACGGCAGGTGTGGCGGCACACGCATATAATGTCATATACCCTGGGAGGCAGAGGGAGGGTGGTGAGCTTGAGACAGCTGGAGACACAGGGTGAGGAATATATCCCTATGGTACAGGAGCTCAGAGACATGAGTCCCGGCCTCTGCCCTCATACTTGTCAGGGACTGGCAACCTCTGGAGGCTTCTACTCGGTGACCAGAATGTCTAAGAGCAACAACTGGATCCAAGAACCCTTCCCATAGGCTCTAGGGAAAGCCTGGAGAACGTTTGAGAAAGGTGTTGTAGGATGAATAGGAGTTTTCGGGGGGGGGGGTTTCTAAAACGGGATGTTTTATTTAAAAGCAGAACTGATCAAGAGAAAGGCCCAAATGTGGGAGCTGGCATTTATGAGCTGGCTCAAGAGGCAGTTTTCAGGTCAGGGCTGTGCACGCAACCAGCCACCAGGTGCAAGGAGAGGAACGGTGATCAGGGGTGTCAGGAGAAGCAGGCTGGGAAGCAGGGCCTGGAAAGAGATTCCAGACTTAGGTCTCCCAGGACTGGGTGGCCCCTCTTCTGGGGGTGGAGACCTCGTTCCAGAGTCCCAGAGCTGTGGGGCCCAGGTAGGCACAGCCCAAGAGCTTCTGGAGTCAGGCAGCAGAGTAAGCAGCTGGCAGAGCCGAGAAGGGGAGGAGGTGACAGACGGAAGGGGCTGCTCCTCCCAGCCACCACCAGCCAGAGGAAGCCAAGATGACCTGGTTTACCAGTGCCCAAGGAAGGGAGGGGGTCAGGGAGTGGGGGGGACTGGGAGGGCCTGGGGAGCTATGGGGGATGGAACCCTTCATTGAAGCTCATCCAGCCCCCACCCTAGAGACCTAATTCCCACTGGCGCCCCTCCTCTCTCCACGCACGGAAACCCACCTTGAGAAGGCCCACCCTCCTCCCTCCTCATTGCCATGGCAACTGCTGAGCTGGACTCTTCAGGCCCAGGGGGCCTTGAACTGGAACTGCTCCTGGCGCAGAGTGCCGGGAGGGGAGGGCCCGCCCGCCCACCGGAGAGAGATGCCCTCCCGCCTCCGCTGCTTCTGGCTTCTCCGTTCTCTGCAGCCAGGAACCCACCGGGGACCCGGAGCAGACTTTGAACCCTAGGTCTCTGCCCCACCTCTTTCTTTAGTTTTATGATTTCCACTTCTCCCCGATACTAGGATTTCAGACACTCGGCTAACAGAAAAGTAAACCGAGGCTTTGCAAAAAACGAATGGTCTAAGGCTGCACATAAAAAAATCACGAAGCACATTCGAGGAGTCCCGCGGTTGATCTCGGGAACCTACGGGAAACAGTGTGATAAAGGGGTGCCTGCAAGCTTCCCAAATCTGGCCAGGGATTAGAAGAAGCTTTATTAAATATAGCAATGCAGGTTAGGACCCTAGATTCAAGACTTTGTTTTGACACCTTCAGCTAGCATTGCATGCCTGTGGGCCTCGCTTTTCTATTCTGTAAAATGGACCGAAGAGAAATGCCTTGCAGGGAGCGATTAAAAGGAGGGCTCTCGCAAAGTCCAGGGAGACTAAATCCTCCCCTTTTGCATCGCTCCTAGCCCCCTGACTGACTCCCCACTTTCCCCCTGCCCAAATGAACAGCAAGCAAGTCTGGCGGACAATCGGGGTTATTATGGGCTCTGGAAGTACCGGGAAAGAACGCTGATTGTTAAGGGGCATTCCGCTCCTTCCAGCCACACCCTGGGCAGTTCTCAGTACGAGGCCACCCCAGCGCCAGCCTCAGTCCTTTAAAACCCCTGCCCCTTTGAACCCCGATTTACTGCCTCTCCCAGATCGAGAAACTCCCTCCCCTACCTCCTGCCTTCCAGCTATTGCCTCCCCCTCCATCCCAGTCAAGGTACCCACAGTTAATCTCACTGCCCCCATTTTCCTAGCCAATCCCCCTTCGTGGCTGCACACGCCACACCTTCTCCGCTGCTCTCTTTGTGGGGAGGCCCTAAGGACCCCCGCAAAGGTCAAGTGTATAAAAGGGGATTCCAGCAAAGTTGGGGTAGCCACCCCTATCCGCTACTCACATGTCCTTAGCAGGCAGATTTTTCCCTTCTACGATTCGGATGGACAACGAGCTGCGCCTGGCCATCGCGGGTCGGCGACGTGGAGGCCTGGCGGGGAGGGATCCGGACGCCTGGGTCCCCTCCCGGGGGCAGCGCGAGTGGCGCGGCTGGCAGGCTGGTGCCAGGACAGGCAGGGGAGCCCTGGGGCGGAGGGATCGCCTCCACTCCATTCACCCCTCCCCGTCCCTCGTGCGAGGGCGGGAAGATACTGCATGGAAGGACCAATCAGCGGGCTGGCTGCACACAATGGGCGTGGCATCTGAGGCCCGCGTCCCTCGTTGGTCGCCTGGAGCGAGGAGAGGCGGGGTCTGAGAGGAGCGCCTCCTCCTCCTCCACCGCCTGAATCTCTGGTGGGGCGCGATCCCCGAGCAAGGGCTGACGCTAGCGGAGAGACCTGAGTGTGTGTTCCGGAAAATGCTATTTGTGGGAACGTGCCAAAGGGAGGCAGGCGTATGCCCACCAGATCGCCCCGGCCACCCGAGTCTGCGCGGGATGCACAGTGCAGTTGCAAATCCATGAATGAATGCGCGCTGGGAGAAACTTCTTAGGCAAGGCAGAGGTTTTTTTTTTTTTTTTTTTTTTTTTTTTTTTTTTTTTTTTTTTTTTTTTTTTTTTTTTTTTTTTTTTTTTTTGGTTTTTCGAGACAGGGTTTCTCTGTGGTTTTGGAGCCTGTCCTGGAACTAGCTCTTGTAGACCAGGCTGGTCTCGAACTCACAGAGATCCGCCTGCCTCTGCCTCCCAAGTGCTGGGATTAAAGGCGTGCGCCACCACCGCCCGGCTGGCAAGGCAGAGTTTTTAACAGGCCAGGAAAAATGTGGGGAAGACCCGGGCAGTCGAGAAGTTTGGGGACATCAAGTCTGGAAAATAGGGTTGTTCTGGGGGGAGTTTTTGTGTTGCGCTTTTGTGTATTTGTAGCTGTGCAGCTGCACATACATGTGTGCGTGTAGAGGCCAGAGGTCAACCTCCGAGATCATTTCTCAAGATCCGTCCACCGTTAAAATAATTTGTTTCACATTGGTTGATTAATTATGGGGTTGTGACTTGCGTGCCGTGACCCCAAGTGGAGATCAGAGGACAACCCACAGGAATCTGTTTTACCCTTCCACCTTACGGATCTCAGGGATCAAACTCAGGTCGTCAGGTTTGGCGCAGGAACCTTTATCCACTGAGCCATAGCCCTGCCCCACCTTGGTCTCTCACTGGCTTGAAACTTACGCTGCAGTTTAGACTGGCTGGCTACTGAGGTTCAAGGAGCCACCTGTATGGATACAAGATACAAGGAGGTGACGCCATACCCAGCGGTCCATTAGTTCTGGGAACTGAACTTAAGTTCTCTCTTCTCTTCTCTTCTCTTCTCTTCTCTTCTCTTCTCTTCTCTTCTCTTCTCTTCTCTTCTCTTTCCCTCTTTCTTATTTATTTATTTGGCTTTTTTGCGACAGGGTTTTTCTGTGTAACAGTCCTGCCTATCCTGGAACTGCTTGGCAGACCAGGCTGGCCTTGAACTCACTGAGATTCACCTGCCTCTGCTTCCTGAGTGCTGGAATTAAGTGTGCGCCATCACCGCCTGACTGAATTTAAGATTCTTTTGCTTCCAAAGAAATTTAGCAATTGAACCATCCATCTTCCTAGCCCGAGATCTGTATTCCAGCCCTCTGCCCCACCCATATTGGTGACTGAACCTAGGTCCTTGAGTATACTAGGCAAGAACTCTGCTACTGAAACAGCGAACTCAGGAGTTCACATGGCTGCCCCAGGCAAGGGCACAGGCAGGGGGCACTCTTGGCCTCCTTGGGTAGCAGGTGACTGTGGGTGTTTTCATCTACCATGGTCCTTCACCAACAGGCAGAGCCACCTTCCTAGAATGATCCACTTCTGTGATTCCTTCCCTTGTCCAATAGCCAGAGTTCTGGGTCTGTAAGATCCGTCTCCTCCTCCACCTCAAACAACAGCCCTCCAAGTCTAGCTGCAGGCTGGAGTCGCAGCCCCTACTCTGCTGCTTCCTAGCTATCCCATCCTTGCAAAGAGCTGGGAAGAAGACCACTGCAAGGGGCATGAAGCAAGATTCTCATTCCTGTAATATTCTAGTTTTCTTTTCTTTTTTGGGGGGGGGGGTGGGTCTCTGTAGCTTTGGAGTCTCTCCTAGAACTTGCTCTGTAGACCAGGCTGGCCTTGAACTTACAGAGTTGAGATCCACCTATCTCTGACTCCCAAGTGCTGGGATTAAAGGCGTGTGCCACCACCATCCAGCTAGTTTTCTCTTTTAATTTAAATTAAAATTTATCATTTGTCTGTGTGTGCACACATGTATGCGTGACTTGTGGTAGTCACTTCTCTCCTTCCATCGTGGGCTCCAGGGGTGAAGCCCAGATGACCAGGCATGAGTGACAAGCTGGTTCACCTGCTGAGCTATCTTGCTGGCTCCAATGCCCTAGTTTTTAAAACTGTTCATGATCACCATTTTTTCCACGTATTATTTATTTGTGTGGGGTGCCTTTGTGTCATGGCGTGGGCATGGACATCAGAGGACCACTCTCAGGGATCCATTGCTCCTTCCCCTGGGTTCTGGGGACTGAACTCTGTAATGAGGCGCTGAAGCAGGAGATTTTCCATGATGAGCTACTTCATGGCCCCACCCCACCCCCTTTTTGAAAACTGCTCTGCAAAATTGGAGCATGGTGGACTGGAGAGATGGCTCAGCGGTTAAACCATTGCCTGCTCTTCCAATTCCCAGCAACCATATGGTGGCTCACAACCATCTGTAATGAGGTCTGGTACCCTCTTCTGGCCTGCAGGCATACATGTAGACAGAATACTATATATATAATAAATAAATAAACATTTTTTTTAAAAAAATGGAGCATGGTCTCAGATGTCTGTAATCCCAGCCCTTGGTACATGATCAAGAGTTCAAAATCATTCTTGGCTACACAGTAAGCCCAGGGCCAGCCAGCCTGTTTTCAAATTTTTCAATAGTAAAGAAAGAAAGAAAATAAAGAGAGGAAGGGAGAAAGGAGGAAAGATTTTGTTATGAAATCTTCCCTTACGCTTCCACTCCAGATCAGCCCACTGCCCACTCCTCTCTTCACCTCTACTCTCCACAAATATCCGCCCTTCTAACTCACACATCCGACAGGCTTTTTTTTTAAATCTAGACTCAGCATATGAAATAAAACATGCAATATTTGCCTTTCTAAGTCTGAGGGCTTTTCTTAGCACAATGCTCTTCAGTTCGACCCATTTTTTTTGTACAAGTGACATAATTTTGTTCTTTCTTACAGGTGAATAGATTCTATTGGGGATACAGACATATTTATGTGCGACACATGGGTGCAGTACTCCTGGAGGCCAGAAGAGGGCACCAGATCCCTCTGGAACGGAAGCCACCTGTTATAGGTGCTTGGAATCAAACTCAGGTCCTCTGTAAAAGCAGCAGACGCTCTTTGTCTCTGAGCCCCC
>NC_022010.1:21449789-21453223 GCF_000317375.1 Microtus ochrogaster
CCTCTCTCTCTCTCTCCCTCCCTCCCTCTCTCTCTCTCTCTCTCTCTCTCTCTCTCCCTCTCTCTCTCTCTCTCTTTCTCTCTCTCTCTCTCCATCAACCCACCTATCTACATTTTATGCATTCCCCTGATGACAGACAGCTGGCTACCTTCGCATTTTGACTGTTTCAAATGGATGTTGGAGCTTTCCTGCGGGATGCTGACCTGAGATTCCTCTTTTTCTACTCATACATGAACCACAACCACTTGCTGTATTTAAAGACAGGTGTGGTGAGACACACCTGTAATTCCAGCACCTGGAAAGTAGAATCAGGACAATTAGGAGCTCAAGGCCATGTCTGCCATAATGACTTCCAGGAGAGTCCAGGCTACGTGGGACTCTCCCACAGACAAAGCCACCAACAGACAGGAAGGTTGCCAACTGCAATGAGTTCACCAATTATTTCTCACTGATCTTGTAATATTTAAGTGGCACACACAAAACAATGACTCCTTGGAGTGCCTTTGACTATTTTCTTTCTCTTTCTAAAATTTTGTTACATTAACTGGGTGGCAGTGGCACACGCCTTTAATCCCAGCACTTGGGAGGCAGAGGCAGGTGGATCTCTGTGAGTTAGAGGGCAGCCTGGCCTATAAAATGAGTTTCAGGACATCCAGGGTGGTTACAGAAAAAAAACACACACAAAAAATGTTGTTGTTACATTCTTTGGTGTGTGCACTTGAGCGTGCGTGTGCCACAGCATACATACGGACCAGGTTAGAGGACAACTTGCAGCACCTAGCTTTCCTTCCACTATGTGGATCCTGTAATGGTCTGTCCTGTCCCTTTAAGAGACAAGCCCTACCCACTACCTTACCACCCCCCCACCTCCCCTACCCCTGTCCACAGAGGCAAGCTGATCTTCCTTCTGCATCCAGCCTGAGTTCCTTCTTTCTTTTCCATCTCTCTCCTAAAGAGGTAACTTCTGCTCCCTCTCCCTTCCTCCCTCCCTTTTTCCCTCCCCCCACTCTCTCTACCTCTCTCTTCTCATTCCCCTTCTCCCCCCTTTCCCCTTCCTTTCCATAACCCACTAAATAAATATCCAACCTCACTCTGCATGGTGTGCCTATCCATCTCTGTGTGCCTATCTGTCTCTGTCTCTCACTGGCACCTGGCTCCCTGTCTGGGACCCACTGGCCCTTGTGGTCCACCGCTGCACCCCTCAGGAAACCACAGCATTTTATCTAAACCATAACAGATCCCAGGGATCCAGGTGTAGCGCTTGTCTAGCATGTACAAGACCACAGGTTCCAGGCCCAGAAAGAACACAAAAATAAAACCCAAATCATGCCCAGGAGTGGCTTGGTGCAGACACATCACTGCTGACATTGCCAACAGGCCTTTCAGCACCACGCTTAACACTCTGCTGTCCTCTGCATCCCTCATGGGGCTCAGAAGCCAGGGACAGTGGTCAGAACCTGTGCAGGGTGAGAAGATAGCAGGCCCCTGGGAAGACAGAGAGTTCACTGCTGGGCTACAGAATCTGATGAGAGATTGAAAATAAAATAAAATACTTTTTTTGTTTTGTTTTATTTTTTCGAGACACAGTTTCTCTGTAGCTTTAGAGCCTGTCCTGGAACTAGCTTTTGTAGAGCAGGCTGGCCTCGAACTCACAGAGATTTGCCTGCCTCTCTCTCCCAAGGCTTTGATTAAAGGCGTGCACCACCACCACCCAGCAAAATGTAATTTTCATTACAGTTATCCATTTTGCATGCATGTGTATGTGTGTGCCATTGCAAGGGTACAGAGGTCAGATGTCAGTTCTAGGGATTCAGGTCTCTCTTCCCACTCGGTGGTGTCCTAGGGATTGAACTCATTAGGAAAGATGGCATTTTACCTACTGGGCCCTCTTACCAGCCCCCCATGAAGGAACTTGAGCATTTCCACACTGCGTCTCAAACACTTGATGTCAGGCCTGGAGAGATGGCTCAGTCATTAAGAGCACTCACTGCTCCAGCAGAGGACTGGGTTTGGTTTCCAGCTCCCTATCATGGGGTGGTGCTCAACCATCTCAGAACATGGGTTCCTCAGGAGGACAGCCCTGTCAACACTGAAGTTAGGGTGGGTGAGGGAAGACCTCAGCAAGCTTCCAGAAGCCGGTCTGTGTGGGGGGGGGGATAAGAAAGGGTGAATCCTGGAGGGAGGCTGAGCTTTGGCCCCACCACTGCCCAGCTCCCTTCCTCTGTTGGTGCAAGCATCAGAAGGGACTCCATGTGGCTCAGCTCAGCTTCTCATCTTCTTCATCCTTCCATCTGCTCCATCATTTGCATGCTTACTTAGCAGTATTGGGGGCTGAACTCAGGGTCTCATACATGTTAGGTAAGCTAAGACACACCCCCTGCCCCTCACTGGGGATTCTAGGCAGGTGCTCTGCCACTGAGCCACACCCCAGCCCCTCCCTATGAGTTTATGGGGGCCAACTACATTCAAACCACTACACCCACTAAAGTCAATCTCCTTGCTGATTAAAGCTGACCTGGAGGACGGACATAAGTAGTGAGAGCAGCTGTGGAGTGTGGGGTGTGGAGGGACAAGCCCACGCCAGGGAACCTTCAAATAAGGAGTGACGTTCCAGCCAGGGCGGGAAGAAGTGGGAGGAAGCATGCATGCTAGGAAAGGGCTGTGATTTTAACGTGGTTCCCAAATTATGTTGTCACCATAACATTGCAACTATATGTCAATCTGGTAGCTTAGGCCTGTCATCCTAGGTTCTCAGGAGACTGAGGCAGGGGACTGAAAATTCAAGGCCAGGAGGCTGAAGAGATGGTTCAGTGCTTAAAACTCTTGCCATGCATGTATGGAGCTCAGGGTTTGGATCCCCAGAACCTGTGTAAATGCTGGCTGGGCGTGGTGACACACCCGTCATTCAGCTGGCGGGCATGGCTATGCAAACCTGTAATCCTAGAGATCAGATTCTCCAAAGCCAGGTAACTCTCAAGACTGGACTTATCGGTAAGCTCTGGGTTCAGTGATGGACCCTGACTCAATGGGGTAAGCCTAGGGAGTACCAGGCCCTAGTTTTGATTCTCTGCACAATTTGACTTGTCACATGACACTTGCCACCACTGGGGAAGTCGCTCACCCACACATCTTAGTAGATGGGGAGTTATGAAGGAAGACTAAGATGTTAGCCTTTTCCCTCCACAGGAGCAGAAGATACACGACATGTATATACATACATGTGTGCATGCACATACATGTGCCCCCTCACATATTCACAAAGACACACACATTCAAAAAATTCAAAGCCAGCCTGGGTTACAGAGTGAGATCTAGGCCACCTTGGATAACACCTTATCTCAAAATTAAAAAATAAAAAGAGGATTTCTAGGCAGAGGTAGAGTCCCTGCCTAGAATCCCCCAGTGAGGGACTGGGGTGTGGCTTAATGGTAGAG
>NC_022010.1:21453323-21459642 GCF_000317375.1 Microtus ochrogaster
CTGGGGTGTGGCTTAATGGTAGAGCCCCTGCCTAGAATCCCCAGTGAGGGGCTGGGGTGTGGCTAAATGATAGAGGCCCTGCCTAGAATCCCCCAGTGAGGGGCTTGGGGTTTGGCTTAGTTGTATAAATCTTGATTAGAATCCCCCGAGTGAGGCGTTTGAGCTGTAATTCAGCAGTTGTGGTACTTTGGATGTAAATGCCTCCATAAGCTCATAGAGAGTGGCACTATTAGGAGGTGTGGCTTTGTTGGAGTGGGAGTGGTCTTGTTGGAGGAAGTGTGTCACTGTGGAGGCGGGCTTTGAGATCTCACATGTGCTCAAACCATGCCCACCCAATGCATGCCTCAGTTCACCTCATATTGCCTGCAGGATCACGATGTAATGTAGCTCCTTCTCCACTCTCCGCTCCTTCTCCAGCACCATGTCTGCCTGCATGCTGCCAGGTCCCACTATGGTGATAATGGACTAAATAAACCCTCTGAAAGTGTAAGCCCCCAATTAAATGTTTTCCTTTATAAGAACTGCTGTGATCCTGGTGTCTCTTCACAGCCATAGGATCCCTGACTCTGACAGAAGTCAGTACCAGGGACTGGGGTGTTGCTGTAATAGGCTCAACCATATGGACCTTGGGACTGTGGGTTAGAAAAGCAGCTGAACACCCTGAGAGCTGCCTAATGGGCCCTCCTAGTAGGAGCACGGAAGACAGTGGTGCTGAGTGTGATTTGGACTGTGGGTGCCTGGGCCGTCCTAGTAGGTGTTGTTCTTTTTTTAAAAATGCTACAAGATCCCCGCGGCAGTAGGCAGCAGAAATGCTGTAGATCCCAAATGGTGGTAGAGGGCCATGTGGTGGCAGGCAGCAGGCTCTGGGAGCAGCCAGTCCCAAGCAGAAATGGCTGCCAGTCCCAGAGTGGTGGCCTGAGCGGTGGTGGCGGGCCATGTGGCGGCAGACAGTGGGCCCTGGGAGCAGCCAGTTCTAGGCGGAGACAGCTGCTGGTCTCAGAGCAGTGGTGGCGGGCCATGTGGCAGCAGGCAGTGGGTCCCAGGCAGAGACAGCTGCTGGTCCCCGAGCAATGGCTTGTTCCAGGCAGGGAGACACATGGCGGGCGGGCAGAAGACAGAAACATGGATAGACGCAACATGCAGGGTGAGGTTGAATGTTTATTCAGGGGGTTATGGAAGAGGAAGGGTGAAGGGGGGACAGAGAGAGAGAGAGAGAGAAGAGGAGAAAGAGACAGAGAAGGGGGAAGCAGAGAAGTGGGGAGAGAGGCAGAAACGAAGCTGCCTCTCCGAGAGCAAGATGGAAAAGAGCAAGCTCAGGCCAGAAGCTGAAGATCAGCCTGCCTCAGCAGATGGGGAGGGGAATGGGTGTGGCTTGTCCCTTAAAGGGACCAAAACCATAACAGTAGGAGCACAGAAGACAGTGGTGCTGAGTGTGATTTGGACTGTGGGTGCCTGGCCCGAGAGGTTTCAGCACAGTATGTGAGTCTGTGGCCTAGAGATGCTTCTTGTGATATTTTGGTGAAGAATGTGGCTACCTCTTGCCCTTGTCCAAAGAGTCTGTCTGAGGCTAAAGTGAAGCATTTTGGATTAATTCTGATGGCAGAGGGAATCTCAAAACAGCCTAGAACAGACTCTGTATGTGGTTATTAGTATTAACTCTAATGAAGATTTATAATGAAAAGGAGCAAACTGAACAAGGAAAAATACAAAATGTAAAATTTGGGGAGAAAGAGCACCAGGAAGTGGAATGGAGCTAAATCCTGTGTTCAAGGAGATAAACAGATTAAGAAATGGAATAAAGGGTGTGATACCTCAGGGCAAGATCCCACCCAGCTAAGTTGCCAATTTGAGAAAGGGAATTAGAGAAAAGCTTAGTTAGACCAGGGTGTGGTGGTGCACCCCTTTAATTCCTGTGCTCAGACCGCAGAGGCTGGCAGATCTGTGAGTTTGAGACCAGCCTGGTCTACAGAGCAGGCTCCAGAACAGCCAAGCTTAGGCAATGAAGGAAAACATTGAAAAGAGAAAATTGGTGAAAAGATGATAAAATCTCAGAGTTCAGGCTAGCCTGATCTACAGATCGAGTTCAAGGCCGGTTCAAACTACAGATGGAGTTCCAGGACAGTCAAGCTCAGGCAGTGAAGGAGACCATGGGAAACAGAAAGCTGGTTAAGATGGAATTGAACGAGGGGGTCATGTTCCAGCCCCCGCAAGCATTAGAACTTGGCAGCTTCACCCACGTTGTTCTGGCTTTAGCATCATGGATAGAAGAAAGGAATTACAGAATATTCCTCTGAGACTGAGGGAGGCCACTGTGTGAAGCTGTAAAAGAGAAGCCTGGATTGCCCTGGACACCCCGAGATGTTGGAGATGCCAGAGTCATGGGATACCTGCGGAGGAGAGCTGCTAACAGGGAGCAGAACCAGCCCAAGAGAAAGAAGTGTGTTGCCATCAACAAAGCTGAAAGGAGCTGGAGATCTGAAGAGTGTTTTGACATCAGACGTGGAGATGCAGAGCTTGGAGTTTGCCCAGCTGGTTTTTGGTCTTCCTTTGTTCCAGTACGTGCCCTCACTATGTTCCCTCCCTACATTTGGGGACGGTAGTGTACATCCTGTGTCACTATATGTTGAAAGTATGTGGTCTGTCTTATTATTTTTTTTTTTTTTGGTTTTTCGAGACAGGATTTCTCTGTAGCTTTGGAGACTGTCCTGGCACTCACTCTGTAGCCCAGGCTGGCCTCGAACCCACAGAGATCCTCCTGCCCCTGCCTCCCAAGTGCTGGGATTAAAGGCATGTGCCACCACAGCCCGGCTCTGTCTTATTTTTTTATTTTGATTTTTAGGGGGTTACAGTTAAGAGATTGCCTGACTCCCAGAGGAGACTTTGAACTTTGGAGTTTTAAACATTGTTGAGACTGTGATAGACTATGGGGACTTTTGAAGTTGGACTAAATGCATTTTGCATTATGGTATTATTGCAAGCTTATGGGGGCCAGAATGTTTTGGAATGCAGTAATTTGAATGTAATTTCCCCCATAAACCCATACGGAGAGGCACCATTAGGAGGAAGTGTGTCACTGTGGAGGTGGGCTTTGAGATCTCATATATGCTCAAGGCATGCCTAGTGCCTCTGTTTTCTGTTGTCTGGGGACCAAGATGTAACTCATTTTCAACTCTCAGCTCCTTCTCCAGCACCATGTCTGCCTGCATGTCACCATGTCCCACCATGATGATAATGGGCTAAACCTCTAAACTGAAGTTACCCAATTAGATGTTTTTTTCCTCTAATAAGAGTTGCCATGCACATGGTGTCTCTTCACAGCAGCAGAAGCCCTAACTAGGATTACTTTCCTAGGGAGCACCAGGCCCTGTTTAATCCCCAGGACCACGAAGATGAATAAAAGCATTTTTAAGCCCTATACAAATGGTGTTTAAAAGTTGGGACCTGCTTGCCTCAACAAGATGATGAGACAGACTTAGTTGACTTCCCAGGGGAGGCCTTAACCTCTCTGAGGACCAGATAGTGGTGGGATGGGGGGAGGGGGAGTGGGAGAAGAGGAGGGAGGGGTACTGGGATTGGTATATGAAACATAAAAATGAACTAATTTGTAGTAAAAGGAGCAGCGGGCCACATCCCGCCACCCGGCTCCTGGCTATCTTTACCCGAAATAATTACACGGAAACTGTATTCATTTAAACACTGCCTGGCCCATTTGTTCCAACCTTTCATTGGCTAACTCTTTTTTTTTTGTTTGTTTGTTTTTTTTGTTTTTCGAGACAGGGTTTCTCTATAGCTTTGGAGCCTGTCCTGGAACTCCCTTTGTAGACCAGACTGGCCTCGAACTCACAGAGATCCTCCTGCCTCTGCCTCCCAAGTGCTGGGATTAAAGGCGTGCGCCACCACCGCCGGCTTGGCTAACTCTAATAATCGGTAACACCATTTGACTGTGGCTTACGGGCATGAGTCTAACCAGCGTCCATCTCGGAGAGGAGAGCCATGGCGTCTGCCTCACTGCCTTCTTCCTCCCAGCATTCTAAGTCTGGCCTAAGGGTTGGCCTATCAAAAGGCCAAGGCAGCTTCTTTATTTAACCAATAAAAGTAACACATAGACAGAAGACCACCCCTACACCACTAATTGACTAATTAAAAAAAGAGTTGGACCTGTGGTGGCTGAGGGGCGTGCCCAGGGCTCTTGTTGCATGAATAGTTGGATCCATTCATAGGTCCGTGGCCACACTGTGAAGCCAGTTCTCTCTGCACCTCTGCCTCGTCGTCTTGCACGATGCCTGCACCACTGGAGACGTCTCTCACACAGCTGTATACTTCTGCCTCAGAACCATGAGCTCCACGCACCTCCCGTCTCGTTCTCTTCCCCTTCTCCCCTCCTATCTCTGTCGCTCTTCTCTCCCCACCCCCATTTTTTCCCTTCCTTTACATTTTTCTTGACCTCATAGCCAAAGCTGGCCTTGAACTCTTGGTCCTCAGGCCTCAGGCTCCCAAGAGCTGGAATTACCAGCACATGGGTGCCTCCGCACTCCCATAATTCTGCTTTCAAGGTTAAATTGATAGAAAACAGGAAGTGGATCTGGGTTAGCTGAGGATGGAGGTAGGGGAAAGGGTTTGTTTCAGGAGTCTGGGGTTTCAGTTTAGCAATGCTACAAAGTTCTAGAGATCTCTTGGGCAACAACGTGTGCCCCCATTAACAGATAAGGCAGTGAGTTTTACACTCTGCGATTTTATTAATTATCTGCTTAGTAGCAGAGCATGTTTGCCACATCACGTGTGTGGAGGTCAGACAATAACTTTAGGGAGTTAGTTCTCTTCTTCTATCTTGTTAGTCTCTGGGTTTGAATTTAGGTCCTGCCGGGTAGTGGTGGCACACACATTTAATCCCAGCACTTGGGAGGCAGAGGCAGGCGGATCTCTGTGAGTTTGAGGCCAGCCTGGTCTATACAAGAGCTAGTTCCAGGACATGCTCCAAAGCTACAGAGAAACTCTGTCTCGAAAAACCAGAAAGAAAAAAAAAAAAGAATTTAGGTCCAGGTTGGCAGTAAGCACTCTCATTCTGGGAGCCATCACTGGACCATTGTATGTTTGTTTTTAACCACAATAAAATAATGCATGAACTCTGTGCATTTGCTGTGACTATAAAAGCATTATTATTGGGCTGGCAAGATGGCCCAGTGGGTAGAGATGATTGCCATCAGCCTAATGAAATAAGTTCTATCCCTGGACACACATGGTGATGAGGGGAGAGAACTGATTCCCAAAAGTTGTCCTCTGATCTTGTGACACAGGGACACTGATTTGATGGAGGAAGGTCATTGGCTAATAAAGAAAACTGCCTTGGCCCATTAAATAGGCCCAGCCTTTAGGTGGGTGGAGTAAACAGAACAGAATGCTGGGAGGAAGAGGAAGTGAGCTCATACGCCTTAGCTCCCCTCTCCTGGGCAGATGCGATGAAGCTCCGACCCAGGATGGATGTAGGCTAGAATCTTCCTGGTAAGCGCACCTTGGAGTGCTACACACATTATTAGAAATGGGCTAGTCCAGGTGCGAGAGTTAGCCGAGAAGAGGCTAGATATAATGGGCCAAGCAGTGTTTAAAAGAATACAATTTGTGTGTTGTTATTTCGGGTAAAGCTAGCCCGTGGCGGGAGCTGGGTGGCGGAATGCAATCCGCAGTTCCTTCAACACTGATTGGTAGACAGACAGACATGCATACAAAAAATAAATGTAAATGGGGCTGGAGAGATGGCTCAGAGGTTAAGGAGCATTGGCTCCTCTTCCAGAGGACCTGAGTTCAATTCCCAGTAACCACATTGTGGCTCACAACCATCTGTAGTGAGATCTGGTGCCCTCTTCTGGCATGGAGATGTACATGCAGGAGGAACAATGTAGACATAATAAATAAATAAATTTAAAGAAAATGTAAAAAAAATAGTATTTTGAGGCAGGGTCTCTGTGTTGCTGTGACTGGAACTAGAACTCATACTGTAGACCAGGCTAGCCTCTGAGCTACATAGACCAATCTTCCTGATTCTGTCTCTGGGTTAAGGGGTTGCAGGCTGTGTCACCAGACACAGATTTCTCACTTGGCTTTTAAAGCTGTGTGCCTTGGCTTGTGGCTGGGCTGGTTTTCTTCACGCGCATCATGCATTACTGGGGATCTTGGAGCTTATTTCAGAGGAAGAAAACATGGCTTGCACGTTGTTTTCTTGTTCCTTGAGGTGTTTTGAAATGCTAAATTTTATTTTATTTATTTATTTTTAAATATTTATTTATTTATTATGTATACAATATTCTGTCTGTGTGTATGTCTA
>NC_022010.1:21460029-21463547 GCF_000317375.1 Microtus ochrogaster
TCTTCTTCTTCTTTTGAGACAAGGAATTCTCACTTTCCAGCCCTCAGAGTTTGTTCTGTTGGCTTGAATTCTGTCTGTTTTGTTGTAGCTTTGCTTTGAGGCAGGCTCTCTCTGTGTAGCTCTGTCTGGTCCAGAGTTCCCTATCTAGATCAGGCTGGACTTGAACTCCCAGAGACCCATCTACCTCTCCCTCTCTTGTGCTGAGATCAAAGGTGTGTGAGCCTTTAAATTTGAGGTAAGGTCTTAATGGAGCTCAGGCTGGCCTAGTGCTAGCCAAGGATGACCTTGAACTCTGGATCTTCCTGGCTGCTGGGATCACTGGTGTGAACTGGGATTGAATCCAAGGCCTCAAGTAGGAGAAGCAAGCACTCTACTGGGTGAGTGTATTAGCGAGCATTCTCTAAATGATAGAACTGATAGAATGAAAACAACATATATGGGGTTTATAGGACTGGCTTATGGGCTGTGGTCTGGGCGGCCCAACAGTGACTGTCCCACAACAGAAAGGCCAAGAATCCAGCAATTGTTCAGTCTCAGCAGTCCCAACCTGGTGATGAAAGCCTGGAGGATTCCCAGAGAGCTGCTGGTCCTCAGTCTATGCTAGAGTCCCCAAGAAGCCGGTTCTAGCATGAGCCAAGGAGCCTCAGAAAAAGATGGAGGAACGCGCCAGTGAGCGAGAGTGAGGGCAAGCAGGTGGCTGGAGCAGCAGCTGAGAGCTCACATCTCAAACTGCCAACAGCAGGCAGGGAGAGCCAACCTGAAACGGTTTGAGTCGGTAAGTTCTCAGAATCTGCACCAGTGATGTTCTTCCTCCAGCAAGGCCACACTTCCCACGTCTCCCCAAACAGAGCAACCAAGTGGGGCCAAACATTCATATTCTGGAGATTGTGTTCAAACCAATACAACAAGTCAAGACTGCAAAGATTTGGATGTCTTCTGTGTGGAGGGAAGATCACCTACCTTTAACTTTTCCCTTCCTTCCTGCAGTGGCCAGAAGGAGCCTTGGCCAGACATTTGGGAGGAGGTAGACCTACTGGAGATGGGATGAGGAAAAAGGAAGGCTGGGGGAGAGAAAGCGGGGCGTCAGACACTAATGGGAGAAGGGGTAACCCCTGCTCAGAGGTCTGAGGCAGCCAGATCATAGCCTACCCATGCAGGGCACAGGGGATGGACTAGCCAGCAGGAGCAGATGGAGCCATGGCAGGTTCTAGGCTGAGTGGTAGTGTGCCAAGCTCTGAGCAGTTAGGAGGGGCAGACTGAGCAACTCCCCTTAATGCTGCCTCCCCCAGTGATCTGGACAATTTACCCCTCTCATTTAGACAGCTGGCATTCAATAATATTCTTTTTAAAAAAGATTTATTTATTATATATATAGTGTTCTGTCTGCATGTATGCCTGCAGGCCAGAAGAGGGCACCAGATCTCATTATATATGTTTGTGAGCCGCCATGTGGTTGCTGGGAATTGAACTCAGGTCCTCTGGAAGAGGCAGTCAGTGTTCTTAACCTCTGGGCCATCTCTCCAGCCCCTAAATAACATTCTTAAAACAGGCCCACACCAAAAAAGCAAACTCCCTACTCTCCTCATTTTGTTTCTGTCACTGTGACAAAAAAAACCCAAAACATCCAGGGACACCTGCTCCAGAATGGCACTGCCCAAGGTGGTCTGTTCGTTCCCACATGAATCATTAATTAAGAAAATGGACCCAGGAGGTGGTGGTGCACACCTTTAACTCCAGCACTCGGGAGGCAGAGGCAGGTGGATCTCCGAGTTCGAGGCCAGCCTGGTCTACAGAGTTCCAGGACAGGACAGCCAGAGCTTCACAGAGAAACCCTGTCTCGAAAAGCAAAATGAAAGGGGGGGGGGAGGGAGAGAGAGGGAGGGAGGGAGGAAGAGAGAGAGAGGAAAATGTCCCCACAGACTTGCCTACAGCCATTCTGATGGAGGCAGTGCCTCAATGGCCAGTTTGTGTCAAGTGGACAAAAATTAACCAGCACCGAACTTCTTGGAAGCTTGGCACAGGGCTGTCTGTGATCCTCTGAGGACCTAGGCAGATTCTCAGTGGGCTTCTCCATTGACCATGGCACTGAGCCTTAAGTCCAAGACAAATTAGTGGTAGATAACGAAGACTTCCTGAGCCAGCAGCCCCTGCCTGGACCCCAAGTGGCCACTTCCCCCAGCAGTCCTTGCCATGCCGGTGTGTAGAAGGAATGAACGGACTCTTTTGCCCTGTGGAATGCTCCATTCTGTCTCTTTAGTTTTCTCAGAAACTGCCCTGGGACCCAGTGGCTGGTCAGAGGGGTTGAGCGGTAGCCCTGAGGTAGCCAGTGGACAGGCTGAGTGACCGAAGTGCTGTCCCCGCCCCACCCTTGGCATCGAGCCCAGACTCGGGTTCCTCTCTTCCCAGAATCGCATCCCCTGAGTGCTACGTGCTTTGTCCTCATTAACTTCCTGAGCCTTCTAGAAAGGGGATGGAGACACCCTGTCTCATTCTTTCACTGTGACAGGGTGGGGCAGAATCGGGGAAAGTAAGGAGACTGTCCAGGGCTGGGGGACCAACTGTCCAGGCGGCGGATTCTCCTAGGAGGGTGGAAAAGCCACCATCCCGGCCTCGCACCAAGGGCCCCATCAGTCCTGAGTTTCACCGGCAACCAACCCTCTCCCCTGGTGTCATGGCTCTTCCAGTCTGATCAGGAAATCCAAAGGGGCTCTCAGCTGGGCAGTGGTGGTGCTTTAATCCCAGCACTCGGGAGGCAGAGGCAGGTGGATCTCTAAGTTCAAGGCCAGCCTGGTCTACGGAATGAGTTCCAAGACAGCCAGGGCTACACAGAGAAACCCTTTCTCAAAACAAACAAATAAAAACAACAAAAAGTGGCTCTCAGGCCTGCTGTGAAGACTCCTCCATTGCCATACACTCAACACCAGTAAAGACCAGCACCTTAGCTATGTCTAGTCCTTCCTTTCCTTCCTCCCTTCCCTTCTCTCTCCCTCCTCCTCTTTTTCCCCCTCTTTGTTTATTTTTTTTAAAGATTTATTTATTTATAATGTATACAGTGGTCTGCTTGCAACTATGCCTGCAGTCCAGAAGAGGGCATCAGATCTCATTATAGGCAGTTGTGAGCCACTGTGTGGGAATTGAACTCAGGACCTCTGGAAGAGCAGCCAGTGCTCTTAACCTCTGAGCTATCTCTCTGACCCCCCCTTCTCTTTCTTCTTCCTTCTCCCTTCTGCTCCTTTCTCCCCCATCATCTTCAGCTTTCTATATTTGAGACAGAGTTTTCTCTGTGCCGCCCTGGCTGGCCTGGAACTCTAAAACCAGACTGGCCTTGAACTCAGATAGGTCCACTTGCCTCTGTCTCTTAAGTGCTGGGATTAAAGGCATGCCATTATGTTCAAAATCAACTCTTTTCCTTCTTTAAAATTTAATTAATTTTTAAAAAAATATTTATTTATTTATTATATATACAATATTCTGTCTGCATGTATGTCTGCAGGCCAGAAGAGGGCACCAGATCTCAT
>NC_022010.1:21463724-21464345 GCF_000317375.1 Microtus ochrogaster
GCCACCATGTGGTTGCTGGGAATTGAACTCAGGACCTTTGGAAGAGCAGGCAATGCTCTTAACCACTGAGCCATCTCTCCAGCTCCTAGCCAAGCCATTTTTAATACAAGACTTAGACTCCTTAGGATAAAATGATTATTGAAACATTTAGCGTATGTTCCTTGTTTAATATTATTTATATTGGTTATAGTTCTAATTTTTATACTTGATATCTATCTATCTATCTATCTATCTATCTATCTATCTATCTATCTATTTGTGTTGGGTTTGGAAATCTTATTTAGACAAAAGAGGGAGGTGATGGGGAATCTCTTCCAGCCAATGACCTTTGAGAGGCTGGACCAGGTTGAGGCATGGCTTTTGGGTACCAAAAAGCGCGGTCCCACCCTGCTCAGCCTTTTCTTCCAGTGAGCCACACCTGGATGTTGGACCCCATTCCTATTTCCTCACTGTGATCTGTGAGTTCCCTTTAATAAAGAAAAACCTTAGAAGACTCTATTTGGAGTTATCTTGGGATTATTTGACTCGCGTTCCTCCCCTCCCCATTTTTTTTGTTTTGTTTTGTTTTGTTTTTCGAGACAGGGTTTCACTGTGGCTTTTTTTTTTTTTTTTTTTTTTTTT
>NC_022010.1:21464475-21467484 GCF_000317375.1 Microtus ochrogaster
CTGGAACTAGCTCTTGTAGACCAGGCTGGTCTCGAACTCACAGAGATCCGCCTGCCTCTGCCTCCCGAGTGCTGGGATTAAAGGCATGCGCCACCATCGCCCGGCTCCCCTCCCCATTTGATGCGTTCTGCATCACCAGTCCACAGGCAGCAGGCAGAGAGAGAGACTCTGGGCCTGGCCTGGGCTTTTGAAACCTCAAAGTTCACCCCCCCAACCTACTCCAGGGCACACCCGCTTCCAACAAGGCCACACCTACTAATCTTTCTCAAGTCCACTAACTGGGGACCGAGCATTCAAGTTTATGAGCCGACATTCTCATTCAAACCATTATAGTGTATATACCTACATGTGTGTCGCATGCATGCAGGTGCCTAGAAGCCAAACGAGGACATCAGATCTCCTTAAACCAGAGTTACAGGTGGTTCTGAGCCACCCAGGGTGTGTGGTGGGACTAGAACCCGCTCCCTACAAGAGCAGTAAGGGATCTTAGACACTGGCCATCTCTCCAGCCCTCACCTCTTTGTTTAAGACGCTCAGTGTGGGACCCTCATCACCACACCCCCGCTTGGTCCCGACCCTGTCACCTGCTTCCCATTCCTAGGCATAGACCACACCTCTTCCTCATTCATAAAATAATACCAGCCATAGGATTGCCCCACTAACTTCGGGGTTCATGTGTGAACTATCCCATCCTGTTCCAGGCTGGAAGCAAGTGCCAGGACCAGATCGCCTGGCTGACTGCCCCTGGTCGCTGTTCAGCTGGGCCTCTGGGTTGAAAAGATGGTGGTGGTTCCTGGGGTGGTTCAAGCACCTGCTTCTGTTTTCCGCTGCCTCTCTCCATCCTTTCACTCCTCCAAAGACGCCCAAGGAGCCTACAGCTTCTTCATCATGCGGAGGACCTTGTGATTCAAAGGACCAAAGTCTGGGGGTGGACGGATCATGGACGGCCACCGGAACGCGACACATAAGCTGAGAGGGGACTGTTGCTCTGACCGTGGGGGTGGGAGGTGGGTGCAGGGACCAGAAGGTGGAGGGTACAGAGTGGACGATTGTGTGTGAGTCGGGAGCCACCGTCCTGGAGACCTGGGAGCCTCAGATCTGACTCTCGGCAGCTCAGAACCCCCTAGCAAGAACAATGGCCCCTGGCACACTGAGTACCCGCATCCCTATGTGTCTCCAGGATTCCCATGGGGCCATGCTTCCTGGGAGGTACCCACAGTAGGGTGGCCGATCAAGAGAGACCTCACACTCCGAACATCTTCCCTTTGTGTGGCCAACTCCCTCGGCTCTGTGGGGTCAGAGCAGGAAGCATCCTGATCTCCCCTCCCCCAACACTGGGACAACTGACCCCTCCCTCCAGACCTCACTCTTTTCTAACCTGCCAGGCTTCCACTCCTGTGTCCAGGACCCACAGACTCCGTGGATAAGCCAGTATTCTTAGAAGACTTCAGGTCCAGTGCCAGAAAGGGAGTGCAGGGCGGGCAAGATGGCTCCACAGGTAAAGACACTTGCCAGCAAGCCTGACCGCCTCAGCGTTATTCCGGGGGCCCACATGGTTGAAGGAGAGAACTGACTGCCCCAAGTTGTCCTCTGACCTCCAGACATGTGTCCAATACATACAAAATAAATAAAATCACAGAGAAAATTCAGAGTGCAAATACACCCCTGTGGGGGCCAGTGGGATGGGAGCACCCCTTCTCCCGCTCCCTTGGGGCTGTAGACTCAGTACACCGGCAGAATCAGACAGCTGCATGACTGGAGGGACAGTCAGGGCCGGAAGGAGCCCCAGCTGTGCCCATCAGTTGGGAATGGATTATACGGTCGTCCTGGAATCAAGGAGACGGTTCAGTGGGTGAAGGTGCCTGCCTTCTGATGACCTGATTTTCATCCCTGAGACCCACACGGTGGAAGGAGAGAACTAATCCTCCAAAGTTGTCCTCTGACCTCTACATGCGTGTCATGTCACAAACACACTTACACATGCACATCATACACACAAAATAACAAAATTTTTATTTCATTTGTATGTGTGGTATATGTGTACATATGTGTGTGTTCATATGTATGTATTGGGTGTGTGTTCATATGTGTGGTCATGTGTGTGTGCAAATATATGTGTGTGTTATGTGTATGGTGTGTGTTGTGTGTGTACATACTTGTGTGGTGTGTATGTGTGTGGTATGTATGTATGGTGTATTGTGTATGTGTGTAGTATATGTGTGTAGTGTGTATGTGCATGAGTGTGTGTGCATATGTGTGTGGTGTGTGCATGTGTGTGGTGTGTATATGTGTGCATGTATGTGTGGCATGTGTATTGTGTGTGCATGCATGTGCTGTGTGTATTGTGTGTGCATATATGTGTAGTATTGCATGTAGTATGTATGTGCAGTATATTGTGTATGTGTATAGTATATATGTGTATGTGTGTGCATATGCGTGTGTATGGTGTATGTGTAGTGTGTATGTATGTAGTATGTATGTGCAGTATATTGTGTATGTGTATAGTATATATGTGTATGTGTGTGCATATGCGTGTGTATGGTGTATGTGTAGTGTGTATGTATGTAGTATGTATGTGCAGTATATGTGTGTGTAGTATGTGTGTGTACTGTGTGCATGTGTGTATGTATGCACTTGTGTGCACGCATGCCATAGCATGCCTGTGAGGTTAGAGGGAGTCAATTCTCCTCTCCACTGTATAGGTCTCAGGACTGAACTTGGGTGCTCAGGCTCAACAGTAGAAGCCTTTACCCCTTGAGCTCTCCTGCCGGCCCAATACCCATTTGTCTGCCTTTTCTGCTTCCCTCCCACAGAAGCCAGCTCAGAGAGCATGACTTCAGTTCCCATGGTCAGGGTTAAAAACAGGGACATGCCTCCTGAATATTAACCTTCATCAGGCGATGAAAGGAGACAGAGACCCACATTGGAGCACCAGACAGAAATCTCAAGGTCCAAATCAGGAGCAGAAGGAGGGGGAGCACGAGCAAGGAACTCAGGACTGCGAGGGGT
>NC_022010.1:21467843-21471001 GCF_000317375.1 Microtus ochrogaster
TAAAAAAAAATAAAAATAAAATAAAAATAGTAAAAAGAAAAAACAAAAAACAAAAAACAGGGACATGACACAGTGAGATGTGGAAAGGGGGACTCCCACATATGGAAAAACAGGCAGGGACAGAAAGAGGCCACAAGACAGGCTCCTCCCACCCATCTGTTATTGGTTTGCTGTCGGGGAACATATGGCTCCGTGGACATCATTTCTCCATCTAAAATCGTCATCTCCAGGTGGGGCTGGAGGCTCAGGTCTGTCATCCAGCTAGACACTAGGAGGTTGGAGGAGAAGGACGGCAAGTTCAAGGTCTGGTTGGACTGTAGCGTGAGTTCAAAGCTGAGTCAGGGAACTTGGAGAGAGCCTTGTCTCAGAAAGCAGAAAAAAGGGTTGGGGCGAGACTCAGTGGTACGGGTTCAGTGGTGGGGGCGTGGCTGGAATCCCCCGAGGGGCTGGGGGCGTGACTTAAGCACTGCACATTTGCCTGGCATACATGATGCCCTGGGTTCCAATCACACACACACACACACACACACACACACACACACACATCACTACCCCAAATCTGTGTTCCCACAGTATGTCCCTCTGAAACTGGGGAAAACAAAGCACGCTGCTGTAGCCTCACCTTGTTATTGGGGGGGAGGAAGCTATGTCGCTCACCAACCCTACACATCCCACAGAGATGCCCAAATGAATAGCAGAGATTCTGTGTCTTCCTTGGGAAGCCATCTCTCCTCCTCTAAGGCCAAGGCCACACACTGGCACCTCCTAGGTAGGATCAGGATACCAGGCGTGTTTCTCTCTTTGCAGTCCCCTGGTTATCTGTGGGTATGCTCAGCTACCACTGAGGTGGGCTGGGCTTCGTGGACCAGGAGTGCTCCTCTGAGGGAGGCTTGGGGAGACACCAGCACAATGATGATGACGTGATGATGCGTGGGTAAAGTCTGTAGCACTCTGCTGAGTGCAAGAGGGCAGGAGAGGGATGGAGAGATGGAGGGAGGAAGAGAGAGCGAATCTGGGAAGGAGAGAGCAGAGAGGGAGTTAGGATGAACAGATGGAGGGAGGAAGGGAGGGAGGGAGGGAGGGAGGGAGGTCAGAACAGATAGGAGAAGGGATGGAGAAAAGGGGGAGAGGGAGAAGATGGGGGAGGGGCTGAAGTTGTTATCATCATGGGTTAGGAGGCTGAGGCCCAGGATGGGTCAAACAGAACACCGAGGCCTGGCCTTGACATTGACCCAGCACTATCCCTTGCATCTTCCCCGGGTGCCAGTCTGTAACACCCACGTCATCCTAGGGAGAGTGGTCAGGGGCATCATAGGGTCAGGTACCCTGGATCACAGCCACTCTCTGTCACACTCAGCTTATCAGGGTAGGAAGAGTTTTAAGAAGCCCCCCACCCACCACACACATATACATAAACTAATACACAAACACACATACACACACATACACATAAACACACACATATACACACATGAACACACATACACAAACGCACGCACACAAACACACACACACACACACACACACACACACACACACACACACACACACTGGCAGTCACGCTGTGCTGGGCTCTTCATATGTGACTGAGGTGACTCTGGCCTCAGCTTCAGGCGAGGTCCCAGGGAGGTGGATTGCATCTGTGTGGCAGGGCTGTCCTGTAGAAGGAGGCATCACACCTGGGGAAGGGCATGAGTTGGACTGGACATGTCCAGGGTTTGATGTGAGGATCAGAGGACCTCAGAATGCTCAGGTGCAGGACACAGCAGATCTAGGTTCCATAGGTAAACACAAGGACAGTGAGGCTGTGTAACAGAGTGGATAGGGAGCAAAGAACACAGGGCAGCTACGATGGGGCCCATGAGTGGCAACAAGAGACAACTGAGGTGGGTGGGGGCTGTCTCCACAAACAAAACTTGGAAAATTTGGTCATGAAGGTTTGTGCCTGCAAGCCTAGTGCTCTGGAAAAATAAATAACTAAATGTCATTTAAAATGAAAAACAGGGGATGTGACAGGATGGGGTGTGACTCAGAGGGTAGAGCACGCTTGTCGAGCATGCAGGGAGCCCTGGATCCCATCCCCAGCACCCCATAAACTGTGTGATGGCACACCCCTGTGATCTCAGCACTCAAGAGGTAGAGGCAGGAGGATCAGAAGTTCGAGGTCATCCTCAGCTACATAAGGAGTTTGAGGATAGCCTGGGCTACATGAGGCCCTTCCTGTCTTAAAAAAAAATTAAAAATTAAAATCCCATTCTTGTCCTCTGTGTGTCCAGGAGCTTGGCTTCCGATTAGGCGTATCTCCAAGCAGGATGACAGAAGTGGACATTGTATCCCTTTGGCTCCTTCTTGGGGCTCAGGAGTTCCTGCTGGCCCTAGGCCACCCACACCCCTGCTCTCTGTAAACGCTCTCAATTGCTCTTCGGGACGATCTGGATGATCGACCATCTGTTTCCTGCCCTGGCCGCTAATTCAGGGCGTGGATTGAGGCCTAACAGACTGAAGGTGTCAAATCAGTTCATTCGGCCTTGGCCTTTTTTTCCCTTCTGGTTTTTTGTTTGTTTGTTTTTTTTTGTTGCTGCTGCTGTTGTTTTGTTTTGCTTTCACTGGTTTGTTTTTAAGACGGGGTCTCCTGTAGCCCAGGCTGGCCTCAAATTACAGGCTCGAACCTGTACTGTTACATCAGGGTTGCACAGTGCTGGCAATGGAACCCGGGACTCCACGTGTGGCAGACGAGCGCGCTGCCAACTGAGGCACATCCTTAGTGTCCCCTCCCCTTGCCCTTTCAGAGACAGGATCTTCTGTAAGCCCAGTTGTCTTGAACCCCCTATATAGCTCAAGCTGGCCTTGAACTTCTGACCTTCCCACTACTACCTCCCATTCCTCGGGTTACAGGTGTGTGTTGCCATGACCGGTTTGAACCTTGGTGTTTTACCTGGGTGGAGGGCTGAGGTCTAGACTGATCACCCAGAGGGAAAAGACTACGGGGGGAGCTGAGGGGGCAGACCAGACTGAGGTACACAGAGAAACTCTGTCTCAAGAAACAACAGCAACAAAATAGAGTGTGGTGGTGCACGTCTTTAATCCCAGTGTTTGGGAGGCAGAGGCAGGTTAGAGGCCAGCCAGGGCTAATAGTGAGAGTCTGTCTAAAAATAAAT
>NC_022010.1:21471101-21472369 GCF_000317375.1 Microtus ochrogaster
GGGAGGGAAGGAAGGAGAGAGGGATGAAGGAAGGAAGGAAGGAAGGAAGGAAGGAAGGAAGGAAGGAAGGAAGGAAGGAAGGAAGGAAGAGTCAAATAAGAAGGGGCAGTAGAGACGGCTCAGTGGTTAAGACTGCTTGTTACTCTGGCAGAGGACCCAGGCCTGATACCCAGAACCCACATACATGGTGGCTCACAACCAACTATAACTCCAGTTCCAGGGGCTCTCATGTCCTTTTCTCAGGGCTGAAGGTTTCAGACATACATACATACACATACATACATACATGTACACACATACATACATGCATACATGCACAAACGCACATACACACATACATATATACACATACACACATATATACATACACAAACATACATACACACATACATACACATACACACATACATACATATATACATACACACATACATACACGCATACATATTAAATAAATAAGTAAAATGCTGGGTGGCATGATAGGGCATGGACGTGATCCTACATCTTGGGAGGTGAACACAGGAGAATTAGTTCAAGGTTATCTTTAGCTAATGACTTGGAGACGAGCTGGGGCTACAGGAGATTCCGTCTCAAAAACACAAAAAGGCTCTCGGGAGCCGGGGGTGGAATCCTGCTTGTTCTCTAAGCCTTCCTGTCTCTCCCAGCAGAATTATTACTTGGTCATTTGAGAGTTTCCTCCATAGAGGAGCCTTATCTATCTGTTCAGGACCATAAACCACTTAGGGCCATTTGCAGGGATGGGGACCCAGCCAGCCATACTTTGCCTGACTTCCTGCCTTCCAGGGTGAGGCCCTACATGTGGCACCAGCAACCACGCACCCTGCCTCAGGTCATGTTGTTCCTAAACTGCCTGCCTGGTGTGGGTCTTTCCAACGGCTGAGTGCACTGTCCCCTGCATCCCCACCCTCGGCAGCCAGGGAGATCATGAGGGCAGAGCCTTGCTAGGCATCTGAGGTGTGGAGCAGGGTTGATGATAACACATCCTGTTTTGCTTTGGGCAGAGTTGATACTAGTTTTGGGAACCAGAGCTTCGTGTGTGTGTGTGTGTGTGTGTGTGTGTGTGTGTGTGTGTGTGTGTGTATCCTGCCCCCAGGTCCCAGCCCTGTCTGGTCTTCGCTCTCTGGAAGTGTGGGTTGTGTAATGGTGCTAAACTGCACCTCTTCTTCTTCTTCTTTTTCTTCTTCTTCTTCTTCTTCTTCTTCTTCTTCTTCTTCTTCTTCTTCTTCTTCTTCTTCTTCTTCTTCTCC